>NW_012267437.1:652916-661339 GCF_000151885.1 Dipodomys ordii
TGCCTAGCTAGTGCAACATTCTGGGCTCAATCCCCAGTATCAAAAAAGAAAAGACAATAAAAAGGGCATCCTTACATATTACCACTTATAAGAGTAGATTCTACATGGATAAAAATCTAAATTTGAAATTTAAAACTATGAAGTTAACAAAGAGAATCAGGTGAGATATATGAAGAAAGGGATAGTGGGGGAATACAATCATAATATTCAATATACATATGTGAGGCCCTGAGTTCAAGCCCTAGGACTAGCACACACACACTCTCACACACTCACACACAAACAAACAAGCAGGATGCAGAAGCAAAAAAAAAAAAAAGAAACAACAAAAGCCACTTAATTTATATTCATAAAATATAAGAAAAACAGAAAATGAAATTTGTTCAGTCTTATTTTTTCCATAAATAGTTCTCAAAATGTGGTATCTGGAATGGTATTAGTAACAGCTTCATCATTATCATTATTGTCATTGTCACCTGAGAACTTGCTGGAAATAAAAATTCCTGGGTCCTAGACCAGAGTTACCAAATCAAAACTCTGGGCAAGGAGCCCAGTATTTGCTATTTTAATAAGCTCTCCTAGTCATTTTGATCTTTGCCAAAGCTAGAAAACCAATAATCTGGATTTAACTATTACTAACATTTTTGTAAATCCTTGATTTTTTAAAAAAATTATGAAATATTTAAGGCCCATAAATATAGAAAATAATACAACAAACACTCATGGACCATCCATGTATCCTGCTAAGAAAATAAAATATTATACAAATACTTAAATTCCTTTTATCTTCCTTTATTTTCCCTCTATTTGATATCTCTCTTTTTTTGGTCCTGGAGTTAGAATTCAAGGACTGGATGCTGTCTCCAAGCTTCTTTTGCTCATGGCTAGTGCTCTACCACTTGAGCCACAGCATCGGTTTTCTGGTGGTTAATTGGAGATAAGAGTCTCATGGACTTTTCTGCCTGGGCTTTGAACACAGATCCTCAGATTTCAGCCTCCTGAGAAGCTAGATGTTAGCCCAATGAGTTCCCTTCCCATAGCTTAGTATGCTCCTTCCCCTTTCCAAAGTTTAACATCTCCTTTCTTAGGCAACACTGGGCCCATTTAGTAAAGGCAGTAAATAATCAGCCTCCAACCCCCTTTACCTTGGGATGGCACTTCTCTGGGGCAGCTACCACTATATAAAGCAACAAGAGCCCCTTAGAGTGACCTTCAGGTCTGGGCAGCTGCAGGACCCTTATCTACTACTTGGGCAGCAGCCATAAATCCTAATCCATCATGATGAAGTCCCTGGCCCTCATGTCCACATCAAGGTCTCCACCTTCTAGCCTCTTCTAGGCTCTCCTAGCCTCAGTAGGTTATATAGGTCACCTCAGACAATAGCGGGCACTTCTTCTCACTTCTCCCTTGTAAGAAGGGGTCTTGCAGGCCCCTTTCCTGGAAATAAACCTTTCTTTGTACCTGGATGTCTGCGTGGTTTTCTGGCAAAGTCTAAAATACTCCAATACTAGGATTATAGGCATGAGCCACCAGCACTTAGGTGGACTTGTATTTTATCACCGTGTTTGTGAAATTTATTTGGGTTCATGCATGTAAACTAATTCACTCTTCTTCAATGTTGTATTCCATTTTATGGCTATCATTTTTATTCACTCTCCATTGGTAGATATTCAGATTTTTCAACTTTTTCTCTATTATAATAGTTCTCAATTAACCTACAAAAAACTGGAGTGGAGATGTGGCTTAAGTGGTAGACCCTCAGTCTTGAATGGAAAAAAGGTAAGGAAGAGAACACTGACTCTAGCCTGGAGCTGGTGGTGCATGCCTGTAATCCTCACTACTCTGGCTGAGATCTGGGGATCAGGGTTCAAAGCTGGCCAATGCAAAAAAATCCTTGAAAGTCTTATTGCCAATTAACCTCCAAAAAGTCATAAGTGTAGCTGTGGCTCAAAGAGGAAGGGTGCTATTTTTTTTTTGGTCGGTCATGGGCCTGAACTCTGGGCCTGGGCACTGTCCCTCAGCTCTTCAGCTCAAGGCTAGCGCTCTACCATTGAGCCACAGCACCAATTCTGGCTTTTTCTGCTTATGTGGTGCTGAGGAATCAAACTCAGGGCCTTATGCATGCAAGGCAAGGACTCTACCACTGAGCCACCTTCCCAGGCCTCAAAGGTATTTTTACACCACATTTTATATTAGCTTTTGAATTTTACCTTTCACATTCACAGTCCCTCGTCTCATGTAGAATAAATACTGATCCAGTCTTACTTTCCTCTTTTACCACTTCTTGGGAATTCTTCATTTCCTATGGATTTGTAGTACAGGCCTGAAACTCACCCATTTTTAACAAATTTGCTTGAAGCCAGCCTTGTATGAGTCTTATGCTGTGTGTGGTTGTGAGTTCAAGGACGTGCTGCCCCTGCTCTCAGGAGTCCTCACCTGTGGAAATACAGCAACATAAATAAACACAGTTAAGAGTGGTTAAGTTCTAGTCATCTGTAGGAGAAAAGATGATCTGGCTTTCTTATGGGATGGAGTCGGGGAAGAAGGTCTTATTGAGATACAAAGATTTTGCAAATGCAGGGGGAAAGGTGAAGGTGGCCTGGGTTAGGCTGGGGTTCAGAGGAATTTCGTGGGTCTCACTAGGGTGAAACATTCAAAGTGCCCTACGGATATAGGGGGTAGAGAGTCCAGTGTGAATGAAAGGCAGCAGGGGAGAGGGAATGCACAGTGCTGGGAGACCAAACCCCCAGGTTTTAGCCCCACCTACTTTGTGCCCCACCCTAAGGTTTTTGCCAGCAGAAAAGGTGTTGGAACTAATGATTGAGAACATTATTTTTCAGACTAATGTTTAGTTTTTAGAGATTACGTCTCACTCTCCAGACACATCAGGGACTCCTTGAGATGGTGTCTAAAGAAACCCTACTTGCTTCCATTTCAGAGATATACATGAATTCCCTTTTGTAGACTCCTGGAATTTGGGGAGGAGGAGGTGGAGGCAGGAAAAACAGGTGGGGGTGGCTGCCTGTTATACAGATTTCTGCTCTAGATGGGCTTGGCCAAGGATCTGAGCTACAGGAACTAGTGTTTAGAGGACAGCTCTCAAGCCTGGGGGAACCGACGAGTCGGGAAGGTCATTGGGAGCCCCTAACCATTCAGGTGGGAAAAACTCGGCCAGACATGTGACCCAGGCAGCCATTTTCTCACACCCTGTCACGTCGCCATCTTCCAGGCAGACAAAGACACCAAACCCCATCTTCGTCTGCTGCAGACACAGTGATCGCTTGGCCATTAAGATTTGGGAGCAAGCATACTTAGTGACAGGCACAGGCCTACAGAGAAGATTGCATCCTACGAGTAGGTTATTTGGCCACACAAGTACATACACGCCTTCCTCTCACCATTTCCCCACCTTCCTTTTCCCCACCTCCGGTTTTTCTTTAACTCTTCCCGCAGACAGAAGGCGGGGCGGGCGTGGGAGCTAGGAAGGGATCGGCAGGCGAGAGCTGTCAATCCGAATTCCCGCCCCTGCGCAGGACGCACAGTGGGCGGAGCCGTACGCCGCAAGACTGGGATCCGGAAGTTGGAGTCTAGCGGCGTGAGCGCACCTCCTCCTCCTCAGTCAGCGTTGGTGAGCTATCCTGTCCTCTCAGATCCACGCCGGAAGTGTAGGTAAGAGACCACTCGGCTCTTTTGTCCTAATGAGCGCTCACTCGGCTAGCGGCACAATAAGAATCGTCGTTTTGAAACGGTCCAGAGATGCCCCCTCCAGCCTGAAATGCAGAGGTAGACAGCCGGTTCCCTTCCCGGGTACCAGGGCCCAGAAGAGAGGTAGAAATGGCACCACACGCGGAGATGCGCCGAACTACATTCGCGCGGGGTGGGGGCGCGTGGACTCATACCCTACCTAGAAAGTTATATGTCCCGGACATACTGTAGCGAGACACAGACCACACTTGTATGGAAAAGAAAAGGTTGATTGCCTTCCACCTCGCAGAACGGAGAGGATCCATTTCGCGTTACTCCTTCCGGTGTGACAGGTATCAGTCTATTCGTTGAAGATGTGGCAACATCGTTCCACACTACTTAGCTGCGTAGACCTGTCCTGGTTTAAGACGCATTGATCCACATCGAGGTAGCTCCTTCCTAAGGATGGGTTTTGTTATTAACGCCCCCCTCCCCCCCAAAATATGTAGGAGCTCCTCTGATGTAGAGGGAGGGCTAGAGCTCTCTCCAAGTCTTCCCCACTCCTGCCTAATATTTAATTGAAGGAAACCTTCAAATCAGTTCTCCCCCAATTAATTAAAGCCAAAGACTTCAGCTTACTGAGGAACCACTCAGATTTGCCGCCTCCTTGGCTAGAGTGAAGTCCCCATTGTGGAAAATTAGACCCAACCCTGACCCCTTTAGGAAGGGCTATTTTACTGGATTTGAAAAGGCCCACAGAACAACTAACAACAGATCTTAGTCTCTGAAGAGACAGTCAGATTTGCCCCTCAAGAAGACCTCCGGGTAGAGTGACTAAGATTTATTCTTTAGAAGCAGACAGATTATACCCTCCGAAGACTTAACACCCTATTAGCCATGGGAGAGCCCTCACTGTGGCAGAGACTCAACTCTGTAAATGAGAAGCAGTAGAATCACTGATTACAATATTGTGAAGTGTTCCTTCCTTATCCAAGGTACAGACACTCAGATTTGTTTCTCCTAACCCAGGATAAAATGACAGACTCCTCTCCTGACATGTAGGAGCAGATCATTTAAATTTATAACTGCATTGCCTTATGTGTCCTCATGCCATACCTCTGTAAAGAACCAGAGGCTCTATTCCTTGTAATGAATGTTAGTGTGCTACTCACTTCAACCCACATAAAAGATTTTGCTAGGTGTGGTAGTGCACAGCATGAATCCCAGCATTTGTGAGGCTGAGGCAGAAGAATCTCAAGTTTGAGGCCAACTTGGGCTACATAACAAGTTCCAGGCTATTTAGTGAGACACTGACTCAGAAAAGAACAAAGAAAAAAGATATACATATCATCCCAGTCCACCATCCACAGAAAGATTCAGAACAGTCTCCTTTCCTCAAGCAAGGTATAGATCCTATTCATTTAAAGCTGTGCAGTTTCTCTATTAGTATGACACAAATGTCACCTCATCACTTGAACAGGCAGAACAGTACCATCCTACAGCCCTCTGTGGCGTAGAAACATAGGATCCCTTCTCTTCTCCTTCCCCTCCCAACAATTGAGATGTGTGGACCTGTGCTTGTCTCCCACACATCAGAGAAGTACAGTTACTGTGCTCTTTTTCTCAGTTCTCCGTATCTCAGAACAGAGAGGGACAGATGTCAAATCCCACCCAGTTGCCAATGCATAGACCTGCAGGCATAGAGTTAACTCTCTCAAAAGATTTTGTATTGACCTTATTGACCTCAATCCACATAGCCATGCAGGTAAAAGACCTTGTTCTAAGGCCTCTTCAGTTAGATTTATGGGATATTCCTACCTCTTCCCAGGGTGGATACAATACACAACTCCTTTCTTGGGAAAAGAGACACTATTATCACACCACCCTTTGAAGAGTCTCCTCTCAGTGGGGAGGGATTGACTACTGATTCCTTATTTTTTGTTGGTCCTGGAGCTTATACTCAAGTCCTGGTGCTGTCCCTGTGATTTTGTGCTCATGGGTAGTGCTCTAAAACTTTGAGCTACAACTCCAGTTTTGGTGATTAAATGGAGGTAAGAGCCTCACAGACTTTCCTGCTTGGGCTAGCTTTGAACCACAATCTGAGTCTCCTGAGTAGCTAGGATTACAGTTATGAGTAACCAGCTCCCAGCTCCCAATTCCTTATTTAGGGTATAACATTGTATGATAGAGGAATAAGGATCAAGCACCCCATTCAGTGCATTGAACCACAGACTACCCAGGAATAGTTCAGAAGCACCTTCTCTTTGGGTGACATGACATTGCCTTTCTTCTATATATCAACTATATCAGGCCCTAGCTCCCGTGTACCCTTCTCCACTTTAGCTAATTTTTAGGACTTCCTCATCATGTTCTTTGACATTTTATTTTGCCTTTAGGAGGTTTATTTATTTGTTGATTGATTTGTGTTGGTCCTGGGCTTGACAGAGCCTGGGCACTGTCTTTGTGGTTTTTTGGCTCAAGGCTAGTGTTCTACCATTCAAGCTACAGCTCCACTTCTAACTTTTTTTTTAATAGTTAGATAAGACTCTCATGGACTCTTTACTGCCTGGGTTGACTTCTAACTGTGATCCTCAGATCTCAGCCTCCTAAGTAGCTAGGATTGCAAGTGTGAGCTTCTGGTGCCTGACTTTTAGGGAGTTTAAAAGGCCTTGGGGTTCCTGAGTTTGTCTTCAAATTTCTTGCTTCTATTCCCACAGGAAGAAAGTAGCATATTTGAGTATACCTGTTTTCAAGCTGATCTGATCATCATGGTGAAGCTCAGACACAGTGAGTTGCTTTTCCCACCCCTTCTACTTTTAATGAATATTTATAGTATAGTATTTCACAAGAACTTTTTTTTTTAACTTTTTGAGATAGAGTCCCACTATTCACCTAGGCTGCCCTTGTATTGTGATTCTTCTGTTACAGCCTCCCAAGTTCTTGGATTATAGGCATGTACCATCCATCCTACTTGGCTCACAATAATGTTTAAAAATTGCTCAATATGTCAGGCTCATGCCTGTAAGCCTCACTACTAAGGAGGCAGAGATCTGAGGATCAAAGGCAGCCTGGGCAGGAAAGTCCATGAGACTCTTATCTCCAGTAAACAACCAGAAAATCAGGAGTGGCACTGTGGCTCAAGCATTGAACTGCTATGCTGAGGAACAGGCCCAGAGTTCAAGCCCCATGAAAAATTGCTCAATTTATTCTGGTCTTTTACGTTGCTGTCCTCATAACTTCCTTGAAAGTTAATGTTTTCCTTATTGGTACTTCCATTTTACAGAGGAGAATTTGAGGCTCAGCAAGACCAAATGATTTGATTTGAGATAAATAGTAGTAAATACTAGGTACTAAGGTAACATAACTTTTTTTTTCTTTTTTCTTTCTTGAACTCAGGTCCTGGGCACTGTCCCTAGTACTTTACCACTTGAAGCACAGCTCCACTTCTGACTTTTTTGCTGATTAACTAGAGATAAGAGTCTCACAGACTTTCCTGTATGAGCTGGCACCAATCCTGGGCTGGCTTCAAACCCCGATCCTTAAGTGTTATTCTCCTAAGTAACTAGGATTACAGATGTTAGACACTGGCACCCAGCTTCTTTGGCTTTCTTTGATTAAGGCTTGTATTCTCCCACTTGGGCCATCCCTACACTTTCAGCTTTTTGGTGGTTTATTGAAGACAAGAATCTTACGAAATTTCCTGCATGGGTTGGCTTTCAACCTTGATCCTTAGATCTCAGCCTCCTGAGTAGCCAGTCATACCGTTTTCCTTTATTGTTGGTACCATACCTTGTACTAGTTAAACTCTAAGGTGCACTAGGTTTGAATTTCATCTCTCCCACTTATAGCTGTGTGTCTGTGGACACACAACTACATTTTCCTTGCCTATAAACAAAGACAAAGGCCAGGCACTGGTGGCTCATGCCTGTAATCCTAGCAACTGTTCAAAGCCAGCCCGGGCAGCAAAGTCAGAGACACTCTTATCTCCAATAAACCACTCAGAGAAGAAGAAGTGGTGCTGTAGCTCAAGTGGTAGAGCGCTCGCCTTGAGCTGAAGAGCTGAGGGACAGCGCCCAGGCCCAGAGTTCAAGCCCCAGGACTGACAAAAACAAAAAACAAAAAAAGACAATTAATTATAGTATCTACATAGTAGTATTAAAAGTATTTATTGACTTTTATTAAGTAGTTATACAAAGGGGTTTCAATTCAAGAAGTCAGGTTATGAGTGCAATGCATCTTGATCAGTGTCATCCCTTCCATTGTTCTCCCCCATTTTAGCCCATCCCATCCTTACCCTTGTTACATAATTCAATATTACATAATATATTGAATAAAATGACTGTATTTGCTCATTCTTCCTCCCTCCATTCATGTGCCACCTTGTATTGTTTCCCCTACCCCGAACATATTTCAGTTTCCCGGTATTCATTTTTTTGTGCTGGTCCTGAGGCTTGAATTCAGAGCCTGGGTGTTGTCCTTGAGTTTTTTTGCTGAAGGTTAGCCCTCTATGAGTTTGAGTCATAGCTCCACTTTAGGCTTTATGGTGGTTTATTGGAGATAAAATTCTCATAGATGGGCTGGGAAGGTGGCTCAGTGGTAGAGCGCTTGCCTTGTATGCATGAGGCTCTGGGTTCGGTTCCTAGGCACCACATAAGCAAAAAGAAAAAAGCTGGAAGTGGTGCTGTGGCTCAAGTGGTAGAGCACTAGCCTTGAGCTGAAGAGCTGAGGGACAGCACCCA
>NW_012267437.1:663814-666661 GCF_000151885.1 Dipodomys ordii
CGTGGGGCCTGAACTCTGGGCCTGGGCTCTGTCCCTCAGCTCTTCAGCTCAAGGCTAGTGCTCTACCACTTGAGCCACAGCGCCACTTCCGGCTTTTTTCATTTTGCTTATGTGGTGCTGAGGAATCGAACCCAGGGCCTCAGGCATGCAAGGCAAGCACTCTACCACTGAGCCACCTTCCCAGCCCCAGTTTTATTTTTTATAGTGCTGGGGTCTGAAGCCAGCATCTTGTTCTGGGTAGGCACTGTGCTGCCAAGCTGTATCCTCAACCTGAAAATATACTTTTGATTTTGGAGCCACGTGACTCTCAATAGTTAAAAATTTTAAAAAAAGGACTAAGTGGGTGGCTCAGCAGTAGGCCACTTGCCTAGCATGTGCAAAGTCCTGGGTTTGATCCCTAACTCTGCAAAATAAGAATATAACAAACAAAAGTACTAACCTCCCCCATAATACTATATACTTACATTAGAAGAGAAAAATGGTGAAAACACTTTTCACATGTACACAAAACCAAGACCTACTCTGGTAAATTGCAACAGAAATAATTATTATACCGCCTGTGATGATTTTGGGGGAATGATAGGTGTAGCTGTGAGATGGTAACTGTCCCCTGAGCTCAGGACATCCTTTTTTTGGTGCCAGTACAGGGGCCTGAACCCAGGGCCTGGTTGCTGTCCCTTAGCCTTTTTGCTGGAGGCTGGCACTCTGCCACTTGAGCAATAACTTCCAGCTTTTTGTTGCTGAATTGGAGATAAGAGTCTCAACAACTTTACTGCCAGGGTTGGCTTTGAACTTCTACTCAGATCTCAGATTCCTGAGTAGTTTAGGATTATGCATATGAGCCACCAGTGCCCAAACTGGAAGTTCATTAATTTAATAATAATAATGATTAAATCTGGTAACTTTGCAAAGAATGTTCAAATACATTTTTGCATGTGTATGGTGCTGGGGATTGAACCTAGGGCCTTGTATACTAAGCATATGCTCTACCACTGAGCTATACTTCCAGTGATCCCAATACAACTTTATAATTGTTGAGCATTATTGAATGATTATTAAAAAGGGAGATTGTTTTATCACTTTAAAAGCTTAAAACCACCAGGCATGGTGACGCACACTTCTAATCCCAGCACTGTGGAGGCTGAGGCTGGAGGATTGTGTGTTTGAGGCCATTTGGGGCTAAGTAGTAGATGTCTCAGAAGAAAAAGATTGCAAGTGTCCTTGTTAGTATGGGTTATAATTCCTGGAAGTAGCCTGCTTTGTTTATCTGCTGGAGAGGAATTGAGGCTTTGTGTAAGAGAGCAGTGTAAATGAGTATAAATGAGGAATGAATGAATTAATAGAGAGATCTGCCTTTGAGTATTGATGTGAGTTAATAAAGTTAGATGATGGTGGATGTAGACATTGAGATACAGGAGATTTATTTATTTTATTTTTTGCTGGGCTTAGGGTTTCAACTCAGGGCCTGGGCTCTGTCCCTGGGCCTCTCTCTGCTCAAGGTGAGCACTGTACCACTTGAGCCACAGTACCACTCCTAGCTTTTTCTGTTTATGTGGTACTGCGGAATCGAACCCAGGGCTTCATGAGTGCTAGGCAAGCACTATATCACTAAGCCACATTCCTAGTCCCAGGAGATTTATTTATTTCCTTATTGCTGGTACTGAGGCTTGAACTTGGGAAATTTAAAAATATTCTTGACATTAGAGGTGTAGTTCAGGTGGTTGAGGGCCAGTCAGTGAGTGAAAGTGTCAGATACTAAGTCTAGGTGTGTGTTTGGCTGGGGGGGGGGGCGATTCTTGAGCCTGATGTTGATGGATCAAACTTATAATCCTAGCTACTCAGAGGCTGAGATCTGAGGATTGAAGTTCAAAGCCAGTCCTGAGTTCAAGTGTTATAGCAGTACACACACACAAATCTCTGTGCCAGTTGTAAAATGCTCTTTCAAGCTTTTGGAAATCTAATGAGCTGAAGCTTCAGTGCTATGGAGCAATGCCTGACTCCTCCCTGCCCTCTTCTACTCCTTTCTTTCCCCTTCCTTCTCTCCTCTGAAACAGATGCTTTTCCCCTTTCCCCCTTTGAATGATCTATTTTCTTTCATTGTGTGCCTGTGCCCCGCGCAGGGGCTCAGTTTTCCAGGGAAGTTCAGCAGATGGAAATAAAATGGCCAGACCTCTTTTTTCCTCCAATTTTTACATTTTTTTTGTTGAAACATGAGCATTTTGGAAAAGAAAGTTGGGTTTGTTGGTTTTTATTTTAATTAATTAATTAATTTTTATTTTTCTTTTTTTGGGGGTCCGGTTGTGGGCCTGAACTCTGGGCCTCAAGGCTAGTGCTGTACCACTTGAGCCACAGTGCCACTTCTGGCTTTTTTCCCCAGCTTATGTGGTGCTGAGGAATCGAACCCAGGGCCTCATGTATGCAAGGCAAGCGCCCTACCACTGAGCCACCTTCCCAGCCCCTAATTAATTAATTTTTTTGATCAGTCATGGGGCTTGAACTCAGGGCCTGGATGCCATCCTGACCTCTTTTACTCAAGGCTAGTGCTCTACCACTTTGAGCTGCACCTCCACTTCTGATTTTTGAGTGGTTAATTGGATATAAGAGTCTCACAGGGACTTTTCTGCCCCGGCTGGCTTTGTACCATGATCCTCAGATATCAGCCTCCTGAACAGCTACGATTACAGGCAAAGAGCCACCAGCGCCTGGCTGTATTTTCTTTTTTCTTTTTTTTTTATTGTGAAAATACCTTACAGAGGGGTTGCAATTACATGGGCAAGATAATGAGTGCATTTCTTTCTTTCTTTTTTTGGGGGGGGGGTCTGGTTGTGGGGCCTGAACTCTGGGTCT
>NW_012267437.1:667121-669062 GCF_000151885.1 Dipodomys ordii
GTCGGTCATGGGGCTTGAACTCTGGGCCTGGGCGCTGTCCCTCAGCTCTTCAGCTCAAGGCGAGCGCTCTACCACTTGAGCCACAGTGCCACTTCATGAGTGCATTTCTTATCAAGCATTGTTTCCTCCTCCTTTGTTTCCCCTTCCCATCCCTTCCAATCTCTGCCCCCCCCTCATCCCCCCCAGCCAAAGTTGTAAAGTTCAATTTTGACATAACATCTTGTACATCTCATAGGTGCAGTGGGTCCACCTGTATCCCTATTTAAACAATTTGTTTTTTTCCCTTCCCCTCCACAAATTATACCAACATCAAATACAGTGAAAAGGGGTTATACCGTGGGGGAGGGACATACAAAGCAACAAAGAAATATAAATATGTTAGACACAATAGCAAGAAAGAAAAAACATTTGAGTCCTTCACTTGGGGTTCATTTTGCTTAATCAGCTTATCTGACAATTTCTGCTTGTCTCAGACATGTACTAGTTATTGCAAATAAGGGAAACCATGGGACCTATGTTTCTTTGGGCCTGGCTTACTTCACTTGATATAATTTTTTCCAAGTCTTTCCATTTCCTAACAAATGGGGTGATGTCATTCTTTCTGATGGAGGCATAGAATTCCATTGTGTATATATAGCACATTTTCTTGATCCATTCATCTACTGAGGGGCATCTGGGTTGCTTCCATATCTTAGCTATGGTAAATAAGGCTGCAGTAAACATCGTTGTGCTAGTAGCTTTAGTATGGTCTTGTTTGTGATCATTTGGGTAAATGCCCAAAAGTGGGATTGCTGGGTCATAGGGGAGCTCAGTAAATGGTGCTGGCAAAATTGGTTAACTACTTGTAGAAAACTAAAGCTAGATCCTTATATATCACCCTGCACCAGAATCAACTCCAAATGGATCAAAGACCTCGGAGTCAAAGCAGACACTCTGAAAACATTTCAGGATGGAGTAGGAGAAATCCTAGGTCTCCTTGGTACAGGCCAAAATTTTCTTAAAAGAGACTCAGAAGCACAACAAATCAGAGAAATGTTGGACAAATGGGATTGCATGAAATTGCAGAGCTTCTGCATGGCAAAGGACATAGATAGCAAGATCAATAGAAAGCTCATGGATTGGGAGAAGATCTTCAGTAGTCATACAATGGACAAGGGTCTCATATCTAAAATATACCTGGAATTCAAAAAATTAAATCCCCCAACAACAAATTTTCAAGGAAACAACTGCCCGATAAATAAGTGGGCTAAAGACTTAAACTTCTCTGAAGAGGAAAGAAGGCTGGCCAATAGACACATGCAGAAATGCTCAACCTTCCTAGCCATAAAAGAAATGCAAATCAAAACAGCATTGAGATACCACCTCACCCCAGTTAGAATGGCTATAATCAAGAACTCTAATAACAACAGATGCTGGAGGGGATGTTGGTGGGAGTGTAAACTTGTTCAACCACTTTGGAAAGCAGTATGGAGGTTCCTCAAAAGACTCTACCCGCTTTATTTTTTATTGTTTAGCTGGTTGTGGGGCCTGAACTCTGGGCCTGGGTGCTGTCCTTCAGCTCTTTAGCTCAAGGCTAGCGTTCTACCACTTGAGCCACAGTGCCACTTCTGGCTTTTTCTGCTTATGTGGTGCTGAGGAATCAAACCCAGGGCCTCATGTATGCAAGGCAAGCGCTCTACCACTGAGTCACCTTCCTAGCCCTTATTTTTTTTTAAACAGAGAAGTACACATATTCATTATGACAGAATATGTTTGGTCATATTTCTACAAAATGTCTGGTTAAATTTCTATTTGTTGTTTGTTTCCTATTGTTTATTTTTGTTAAACTGATGAAGTTTTAAATTGTTTAAATAGGGATACAGGTTGACCCATTACAACCATGAGAGTCACTGTCAAAAAACAAACTTTACAATTTAGGCGGGGGTGGGGTGGGGGGAGGGG
>NW_012267437.1:670828-686405 GCF_000151885.1 Dipodomys ordii
GCTCAAGGCTAGCGCTCTACCACTTGAGCCACAGCGCCACTTCCGGCTTTTTTCTTTTTTGCTTATGTGGTGCTGAGGAATCGAACCTAGGGCCTTAGGCATGCAAGGCAAGCGCTCTACCACTGAGCCACCTTCCCAGCCCCTCCTCACTTTTTTTATAGCATATTTCAATCAGTCTAAATCTCTCCCCCATCTCCTTTTTCCTTCCTAAGACAATTTAAACAAGTTTCATTTTATTTGAATTCAGTAAGCAATAATCTACTTTGACCATATTCATCCTCATTCATCCTTAATACACTTATTGCCTATCACTGTTTCCTTTACTTTGTTATCTTTGGTGTGTGTGTGCTGGTACTGTGGCTTGAACTCAGGGCTCTTGCTCTCACTTGGCTTTTTTATTCAAGAAAACATTCTACCGCTTGAGCCATACCACTAGAGCCATTTGATTATCATTATTTTTTTTAGTGTTGGGGTTTGAAGCTGGGCCCTTGTGCATGTTAATCACATGCTCTACCTCTGAGCAACATCCTTAGTCCTATTTTTTCCCTCTCTGTAGTATTACCAGAAAGGAGCAAAGGTGGTAATCTTTATTATTGTTGTTTTTGGTCAGTCATGGAGTTTGAACTCTGGGCCTGGGTGCAGTCCCTCAGCTCTTCAGATCAAGGTGAGTGCTCTACCACTTGAGCTACAGCATCACTTCCGGTTTTCTGATAGTTAATTGGAGATAAGAGTGTCACAGACTTTACTGACCTGGCTGGCTTTGAACCTAGATCCTCAGATCTCAGTCTCCTGAGTAGCTAGGATTAGAGACGTGGGCCACCAGCGCCCAGCTAAACGTGGTAATCTTTGTACACTTGAAAATGTCTTTTATTTTCATGTAAGAGGGATCTATTGAGCTGAGAAGGAAAGTCTGTGAGACTCTTATCTCCAATAAACCACCAGAAAACCAGAAGTGGTAGTGTGGCTCAAGTGGTAGAATACTAGCCTTGAGCTGAAGGGCTGAGTGACAGCACCCAGGCCCAGAGTTCAAGTCCCACAACTGACAAAAAAAATGATCTATTGGTCAGTTAGGGAATTTGACGTGCAACATGTTCCCTTTTCTTAGAAATTTTGTACAAGCTCAACATCCCTAACCCAATGCTCCAAAATTTGAAACTTAAAGTATCAGCATGGTGCCACAAATGGAAAATTCCACACTTTTAACTTTGGTCTCATGCACAAAATTACTGAGAATATTATATAAAATTACCTTCAGTTTATGTACATAAGGCGTATGTGTGAAACATAAATTCATCTCTTCAAGGTATCTCATTCTGTGTATATGACTATTCGAGAGTGTGAAAATATCCAAATCTGAACTTTTTTTTTTAATGCTGATACTGGGGTTTGAAATCATGGCTTAGTGCTCTTGCTTGATTTTTTCACTAAACGTAGGTGCTCTATTACTTGTGATTAAGAGTCACAGATTTTTGTTCCCAGGCTGGCTTTCAACCATGATCCTCAGATCTAAGCCTCTTGATAGCTAGGACTACAGGTGTGAGCCACCAGCCCCCGGCTAAAATCAGACATTTCTGATCCCAAGTATAAGGGGTAAGCGATTCAATTTGTAATGATTTTTCTTTTGTCTTTCAGAAGGCTGTTTGCTTTTCTTTTGTTGGAAGGTCTTGCCATGGAAGCTTATAATAAAATTTTTCTTTTTCTATGGAGTTCAGATCTCTAGAGAGGGTGTGAATTTGACTTTTTTTCTCTAAGGTTGCTTTGAACCTTAGTCCTTTCAACTAACCTTCCTGACTAGGTAGCATTACAGATGAGAGCCACTGGCATCCAGTCTTTCTCTCTTTCTGTCTCTCTCTGTCCTGTGCATTGAACCTCAGACCTCTCACATACTAGTCACATGGCCTGCCACTGAGCATTGTTCCCAGACCAATGTTGCTAATCTTTATCTTTCTTATCTGAAACCTCATTTATGTCTTCATTAATATAAAGGACCTATCATTTAGCAAAATCACTGCTTCTCCATTTGTACCTTTTTATTTTACTGATATTGAGCCTTAAACTCAGGGCCTCATATTCTCTCTCTTTTTTTTTTGGAGGTCATGGGGCTTGAACTCTGGGCCTGGGCACTGTCCCTCAGCTTTTCAGCTCAAGGCTAGTGATCAGCGCCACTTCCTGTTTTCTGGTGGTTTATTGGAGATAAGAGTTTCACGGACTTTCCTGTCCGGGCTGGTTTTGAACCACGATCCTCAGATCTCAGCCACCTGAGTAGGATTACAGGTGTGAGCCACCGGTGCCTGGCCCTCAAATTCCCTTGATTGGCTTTTTCACTCAAGGTTGGTGCTTTACCACCTGGTCCACACCTCCACTACTAGCATTTTGATGATTAGTTTGAGATGAGAATTGAATGGGCTTTTCTGCCTTGGCTGGCTTTTGACTTGGATCCTTGGATCACCTCCTGAGAACCTAGGATTATAAGCATGAGCTACTAGTGTCTGGCTCATTTGTACTGTTTTTTTTCTTTTTTGCTAGCACTCTACGACTTGAGCCACAGCACCACTTTTTGTACCTTTAGTTCTTGTTGTTTAGATATAATTAACTTTTCCATGTTTAAATGTTATGTTTTCATTCATAATTGTATTTCTTTGGCTTTTTATTCTAAGTATCTTGGTCTTCTAGTGTATTATTTTACTTAGCAGTGTCTGTTCTGTTTTTTTTTCTTTTCTGGTTTTTTTTTTTTACTACATCTATTGCACTTTTATTCAGTATAAATTTTGGGGTCTTTTATTTCCTCAGACCATACTGTACACATTCAGAATAACTTGTGTAGTAACAGACTATAGAAATGATCCCTGAAAGTACAGTTGTAATTTTTGGGGAATCTTCCACAGTTGAAGTATCTTCTTGAATTTCCTCAAGGATTTGTCACAATATTTAAGTTCTGTTTCCTATATTAACTTAGCATCAGTGTGAGCTACCCAATGTGTTTGTGCAGCCTGCCTTGTGTGTGTGTGTGTGTATGTGTGTATTCGAAACTGCTCTTGTATTTGTTGTGTGTATTCTGAGCTTCTATAACCCACCCCCCCAGGAATTTAGCCCCTTGAAGGTGGGAAGAATTAAGGGAAACTGTTCTTCTCAGAGGCCAGCTGTGAAGGGGATGACAGATGGGACTTTGAAGCCAGGAGTGGCCTCTTAAGTTCCTGGGCTTTGTTAAGGCATGATGGCATCTGAGGGAGGCAGCAGTTGAGCTGAGTAGGTCGTATGCTGTTGGAGGCAGTAAACTGAAACAGGTTCAACAGCAAGGGATTGTTCTTTCGTGTGTGTGTGTGTGTGTGTGTGTGTGTGTGTAACAATTATATACACTATATTAACATACTGGTATGTATTAATACATAATAGGCAGTATAGCTACAATTATACATATGAAATTATATCGATATAATTATATATCAATATAATTTTATATATGTATATCTCTAAGTATTTGTACTAAGGAGTTGCCATTCCATGAAGTAGTATATAAATATACTCCATCTTAATCAGTGTCACCCTTTTCATCATTCTCCCCCATCCCTCCCAACCCACCCCTTCCTTCAAGGGATAGTTCTTTCTGCACAAGCTGAGGTTTATCCCCAAGGTTTAGCTTCCTAGGATTTTGCACATCACCCTTCTGTTGCTGCTAGCTCCCTTACCTCATCTCTAGCCCTGAAACTGTTGAGATGCTGTAAGTAGACATTTGGGGCTCAGGGTAGAGCAGGAGACCCAAGCACTTATTCAGGCTACTCTGTAGAATTCTCTTCTGAATTGTTTTCATTTGCTTTGGAATAACTCTGTAAACATAAATATGAAGTACTTCCATTTGTGTCTCTTGTCTTGTGTTTGATACAGACAGACATGGTGTTTGAGGCATCCTAGGTTCTCATGGTGTGTCCTGACCTTGATTAGGTTGTTAATACACATTGGATAGGTAGATGATGACTCTTTGTTTTATTTTGCAGAAAATAAAAAGCCAGGTAAAGGGTCCAAAGTCTGTAAGAAGGTAAGTTGGCTCTACCTTCAGGTGATGTATGCCTATTCCTGGGGGACAGGCCAGCAGCTATGACTCTGGGAAGAATACCATATTAGAATGAACACAGCTGACTTTTTTTTGTGGGGGGAGAGAGTCAGCAGCATGTATTAATTTTTTTTTTTTGCCAGTCATGGTGCCTGAATTCTGGGCCTGGGCACTGTCCCTCAGCTCTTCAGCTCAAGGCTAGTTCTCTACCACTTGAGCCACAGCACCACTTCCAGATTTTTCTGCTTATGTGGTGCTGAGGAATCGAACCCAGGGCCTCATGATGCAAGGCAAGCACTCTACCACTGAGCCACCTTCCCAGCCCCATGTATTAAATTCGTACCAGACACATACACATACTGCTTTGTGCTTGATTTAACTTGGTAGGGACTTTTTTTATTCTAGTACTGGGGCTTGAACTCAGGGTCTGAGAACTTTCGCTTAGATTTTTTTTCACTTAAGGCTGGTGCTCTGCTACTTGAACCACAGCTCCATTTCTGGCTTTCTGCTGGTTAATTGGAGATAAGAGTTTCATAAACTTTCCTGCCTGGGCTGGCTTTGAGCCATGATCCTCATATTTCAGCCTCCTGAATAACTAGGATTGCAGGTATGGGCCACTGGCACCCAGCTGGTAGGGATTATCATCATCCTTATTTTTATTTTCTTTGCTGGAGATGGAATCCAGGCTTTGAACCGTGATCCTCAGATTTCAGCCTCCTGAGTAGCTAGGATTACAGGCATGAGCCACCAGTGCTCAGCTACAGCGATAATTTTTATTTTTTCTTTCTTTCTTTCTTTTTTTTTTGGTTGGTCATGGGGCGTGAACTCTGGGTCTGGGCACTGTCCCTCAGCTCTTCAACTCAAGGCTAGCGCTCTACCACTTGAGCCACAGCACCACTTCCAGCTTTTTCTGCTTATGTGGGGCTGAGAAATCGAACCCAGGGCTCCATGCATGCAAGGCAAACACTCTACCACTGAGCCACCTTCCCAGCCCTGGTAATTTTTATTTCTAACAAGTTTCCAATGTGTCCAAAGACGACATTTCAGGATCTATGTGTTAAGAAAGTATTTCCTGTCTCTCTGAAGCTTTCTCAGCCACCCTTGCATCCTGCCCTTCCCCTCCATGTACCCCCCACCCTTTCCTGGACTCTTTAGTCAGGTCCTACTTGGCTGGGGAGAACAGGCCTCTCTCTCCCTAGGACAGACAGCAGGGCCATTTTTGTCCACTCCTTCCTTCCCCTCTTCCCCCACAACTATACTTCTCTGGCAGCTTTAATCCCTGCTCTTTTGGCTCTAGGGAGATTTCCACAGGTTTATCAGCTCTGCTTGCTTTTCTTCTCTTGCATGGTAACCAGCCTGCAAAGCAAAATGGGAAGAAAGCAACCTCCAGAGGGTCCTCAGCCTTCCAGCTTGTTCATGGCAATGATCACACCAGTCGGGAGGCTGAGTTAAAGAAGAAGAGGGTAAGCCTTTTACCTTGGAAGCTGGGGAGGCTAGTTTGAATGCCAGGTCTGCAGAAGTGTTTGCTAGAAGAGTAGAGGCCAGAGTTGCTATGATACTGGAGGCTCTTTGTGAATGGTTGAAGTGAGGGGTGTCACCTTGATACTGGATTTAAGGGTCTCCATTTTGGGACATTTCCTCTCCCTTCCTCATTCATTGCATTGGATTATGCTTTCTTTGAGGCATAATTTTTAACTTTATCGTCTCATGCTCTTTTACCAACCTTTTCTAGTCTCTTTTGCTGTTCTTTCCTCTTCCTGTTTTTGCTTATTTGTTGAGGCAGTGCCTCATTATGTTGTTCAGTCAGGCCTTAAATTCTGGGCTCCAAGAATCCTTCTTACTCAGCCTCCTGAGTAACTGGGACTACAAATGTGCGCAACTACACCTGCCTCTTTCTGCTTTCAGAATGATGGCACATTCCAGGACCTTGGCTCTTTTTATGCATCTGATACTAAGTAGTTCCCTCTGCCTAAAATACATTCTCTCCATGCTTTATATACTACCCCCTATTTTTTGTGCTGGTACCGTGGCTTGAACTCAGGGATTTTTTTGCTTGGCTTTTTTGCTCAAAGCAGACTTTACAATTTGAGCCACACTTCTACTTCTGACTTTTCTTTTTGGTGCTGATCCTGGGGCTTGAACTCACTGTCCCTAAGTTTCTTTTGCTCAGGACTAACATTCTACCACCTGAGCCTCAGCTCCACTTCCAGCTTATTTTTTTGTAATTTTAGTGGAGATAAGAGTCTCACAGACTTTCCTGCCTGGGCTGGCTTGGAACTGTGATCCTCAGCTCTCAGTCTCCTGAGTAGCTAAGAGTACAGGTGTGAGCCACTAATGCCCAACTCTCAAATAGCTTTACACACACACACACACACGCACGCACACGCGCGCGCGCGCACACACACACACACACACACACAGTTTTTCCTTTTTGCTACTCTCCATCACTTCATCTGTCTGGCCTTTTCTTCTCAAATACTATCTTCTACTGTCCTGCTTGCTCCCCTCCCACCTTTGCTTTGTCCATGCCGTTTCTTCCACCTGTTACGGATCCCTTCTGCTGCAGACCCAGTCACCTATAGTCACAGTATGTTTACTTGTTAGGTTGAGGAGATGAGGGAGAAGCAGCAAGCAGCCCGGGAGCAAGAGAAACAGAGACACAGAACCATGGAGAGCTACTGTCAGGATGTCCTGAAACGCCAGGAGGAGTTTGAACGCAAGGTAAGAACAGCCTTTGGCCCTGGGTGGGAATGAATAGTGTGGGTTTACTGTTCCACTGAAGGAAAAGGAAGGTTGGTGTGGGAAGGCGGGGGAGAATGAGTGAAGAGAGGAAAGAAATCGGGGATCAGAGGAGGGAGGATGAGAGGGAGTCTTACCTATGACAGCACATTCCTGGAGAATGCTTTTCTCACGTTTGAACCCCAAAAATTGGAAAGTGGGTGGGAGAAGGGGGGCAGGAGAGCATGAAGGGATTGAGAGAGAGGCCTGTGTGAGAGTTTCAACTTCCTTCTGGGCCTTCTTGCTGCCTGCTGGCATCTGTTCTTGTCTTACACATAGAATATGCACCTGCCAGCTCAGGCTTGCTCCTCTGAATTCCAGTACAGATTTTGACTCCCCCATCCCATGCTTGCCATAGATTGTTTTTCTCACAACTCTTCTGTCACATCCCTCTCTTACATATAGGCCTGGGCACACTCAGCCTCTCCTCTGGCTGATGCTCGAATCTGCACATGCATACACACTGGCACATGCCAGAACCATGTGTGTCTGTCTACACTTGTTCTACTTCTCAATATTTTTGGTTCATCAAAATTACTTTTAGGTGGGCTGAGACTTAATGGCTTTCCCAGCCTTCTGTGCTTTTCAAAGCCAGGGTTTGCTCACTTTGTGTTTCTCTAATCTTTCTCTCTCCCTCTCCTTCTCCCTTTCTCTTCCTGCTCTCCCCCTTCCTCTTTCCCCTCACCCTCTCCCCCTTCCTCTCCTTCTCACTTTCCCTCACCCCTGCTCTCCTCTTCTCCCTCCCCCTTTCTCTCCTTCTTGCTCCATCTCCCCCCTCCCCTCCTTTACCCTCTCCTCCTGTTCCCACTCTCCTGACCCCACCCCCATTTTCTCCTTTCTCTTTTTTTCTCCTTTAGGAGGAAGTTTTGCAGGAATTAAATATGTTTCCTCAGCTGGATGATGAAGCAACACGAAAGGCTTATTACAAGGAATTCCGTAAGGTACAGGGACCCATTCCTTAAGGTCCTTTGTGAAAAGTAAAAGGTACTGATCTATTTCCGTCCTTCCTTCCTTCCTTCCTTCCTTCCTTCCTTCCTTCCTTCCTTCCTTCCTTCCTTCCTTCTTTCCTTTCTCCCTCCCTCCCTCCCTCCCTCCCTCCCTCCCTCCGTCTTTCTTTCTTTCTTTCTTTCTTTCTTTCTTTCTTTCTTTCTTTCTTTCTTTCTTTCTTCTGTGCTAGCACTTAGGTTTGAATCCAAGGCCTGGGTGCTGTCCTTTAGCTTTTTCTGCTCAAGGCTGGCACTCTGCCACTTGAGCCATACTTCCACTTTTGGCTTTTCTTTGCCAGGTCTGGGACTTGAACTCAGGGCCTGGGCACTGTTCCTGAGCTGTTTTTTGCTCAAGGCTAGCACTCTATCATTTGAGCCACAGTACCACTTGTGGCTTTTTCTGTTTATGTTATGTGGTACTGAGGAATTGAACCCAGGGCTTTATGCATGCTAGGCAAGCACTCTACCACTAAGCCACATTCCCAGCCCCAACTTCTGGCTTTTTGGTGGTTAATTGGAATTAAGAGTCTCACAGACTTTTCTGTCCTGGCTGGCTTTGAACAGTGATCCTCAGCTCTTAATTTCTGAGTAGCTAAGATTGTAGGCCTGAGCCAGCAGTGCCTGGCCCAATCAATTTTCATTTCTTCTTCCTTTCTGTTTTTTTTTCCCCTGACTGACCTTTTTCCCTTGATGACCTTTTCTTAGATGGGCTCAAGTGCTTGCTACATAGTCTATCTTCTGCCTCTCCCCTGTTCTTTGGCCTGCAGGTGGTAGAATACTCTGATGTGATTCTGGAAGTCCTGGATGCCAGAGACCCATTAGGCTGCCGGTGTTTCCAAATGGAGGAGACTGTCCTGCGGGCAGAAGGCAACAAGAAGCTTGTCTTGGTCTTGAACAAGATTGGTAGGTGTTGGGGCAGGATTGGGTAAGTTAAGGAAGAGATTAGACCTTCTTGAAAGACTAGCTTGGACCAGATAGTAAGGCCCAGCAACTTGAGGGTCCTAATTATACAAAGTAATAATTCTTGTTTGAGTTTTCAAAGGCAGGAATGTAATCTGAAGACACACAGATTGTAGCACAAAAGGAGGAGGGAGCTCAAACCTATTTTCTTTTTGGGCTCCTTTTCTTGATATTTTGAGCCATTCTGCAATTGCACAGTCAAAAAGAATACCCTTCCCCCAAACTGGAGACCAAAATTAGGGCAGAAAAGCATATGGGCTTGAAGGAGTCACTGAGGTTTGGGTCTCAGTCCACCTCTGCTATTCTCTTTGAGCTATTGGACAAGTCATGTCACTTCAAAGAGCTTCTAGTTCTGTAACTATGAAATGAACCATGAATGTCTGAGCCTTAGAGGTTTGTTGAATTAATGATAAAGTGCTTGGTACACAAAGCAGTTCATCAATGATAGCCATTCTTGTGATGATCTTGTGATTGTCTTTATTTATTTATTTTTGTGTTAGTCCTGGGGCTTGAACTCTGGGTCTGAGCACTGTTCCTAAGCCTTTTTTGCTCAAAGCTGATGTTCTGTCACTGAAACACAGCTCTATTTCCAGCTTTTTGGTAGTTAATTGGAGATAGACGTCTCACAGAACTTTCCTGCCTGGGCTGGCTTTGAACAGAGATTCTCAGATCTCAGGCTCCTAATTATCTAGGATTAGATGCATGAACCATCAGTACCCAAATGTCTTGTCTTTTTTTTTTTGGTGCTAGTACTAGGGTTTGAATTCAGGCCCTCACACTTTTGCTTGGCTTTTTTGCTCACGGCTTGTGCTCTTATCACTTGAGTCATACTTCCACTTCTGGCTCTTTGATGATTAATTGGTCATAAGAATCTCATGGAGAGGCTGGGAATGTGGTAAGCATGCTTGCCTCACATGCATGATGCCCTGGGTTTGATTCCCCTGTACCACATAGACAGAAAAAGAAAAGCAGGAAGTGGCGCTGTGGCTCAAGTGTTAGAGTGCTAGGAAGGTGGCTCAGTGGTAGAGTGCTTGCCTTGTATGCATGAGGCCCTGGGTTCAATTCCTTACTACATAAGCAGAAAAAGTCGGAAGTGGCGCTGTGGCTCAAGTGGTAGAGCGAAAAAAAAAAAAAAAAAAGCTCAGTGACAGTGCCCAGGCCCTGAGTTCAAGCCCCAGGACTGGCCCCTCCAAAAAAGAACCTCATGGATTTTTTCTGCTTGAGTTGACTTTGAACCTTGATCCTCAGATCTCAGCCTCCTAAAGACTTAGGATTTTACAGACTACAGCAATACATATCTGACTTATCTCTTCCCTCGCTTTTTTTTTTTTGGTTCCGGTCGTGGGGCCTGAACTCTGGGCCTGGGTGCCCCTCAGCTCTTCTGCTCAAGGCTAGCGCTCTACCACTTGAGCCACAGCACCACTTCCGGCTTTTTTCTTTTTTCTTACGTGGTGCTGAGGAATCGAACCCAGGGCCTCATGCTTGCAAGGCAAGCGCTCTACCACTGAGCCACCTTCCCAGCCCTTCCCTTGCTTTTTTGTTAAATGTGTTAATATGCACAATACAATTTTGTGTGAGTAAATTAAATTTAGCTCTGGATGAGAGTGACTCATGCCTGTGATGCTAACTACTTAGGAGGTTGAGATCTGAGGATTGCAATTCAAAGTCAGCCTGGAAAGACAAACTCAGGAGATTCATATCAGTTAACCACCAAAAAGTTGGAAGTGGCATTGTGGCTCAAGTGGTAGAGCACTAGCCTTGAGCACAAAAGTTTAGGGCCAGTGGCCACGCCCTAATTCAAGCCCTAGGAGTGGCACAAAAATCATTCAAATTCAGTCTAGATAGTATAATGAAATGAACAAACATTTGTCCAAAACTTATTGCTCAAATAAGACATGAGTTCACAAAAATATAGCAAACTTTACCAGCACCACCAAAAAATTTTCACCCTGTGATCCAGGTGAAACAAAATAGGTAGAGTTAGTTGGCTTTCAGGATGAGTTTGCTGATCTGTCATGGTACCACTGGATCTCCTCTCAAGGAAATACAGGTGCTAACTTAGACTTACAGAACTCATATGAAAAGTGCCAAGAGAATAAAATAGGAAGGTGCGTGTTGGTTGTTTGCACGGAGTAACATTACTGTCAAAATAGCCAGTGCCTTGTTGTCACCCTTATCAGAAGTTTTTCTTATGAACAAATATTTAGAAAATTGAAATGATTAAAATCAAAGGAGAGAAAGTCAAATGATTAAAGTCAGTAAAGAGAATTACTGTCCTGACATATCATTTCTTTAAAGGTATATTAATGTCTTTAGGTTTGGTAGGAAAACTAGAATGCAAAGGCAATTGACTACATGGTAATTCCTAGAAAGATGTTGCAATTTGACATTTTGTAAGACTTGAATTTTCATTTCTAGCATGGAAAAGTATGCATTGCTACTGACATAATTGCCCATTACAGTCCTATAATGATCAAACATCATGTGATCAAACATATGCTTCCATGTCAGAAATGAATTAGTGATTTAAGTCCTATATCTAGAAATCATTAACTGGAAGATTTTGGATACATTTATTAACCTCTCTGAATGTTAGGCTTTTTTTTTTAAGGTACTGGGGTTTGAATTTAGGGGCTTGCTTTTGTAGGTAAGTGTTCTATCATTTTTCAGGCTCCAGACCAAGTGTTAATTTTACTATTTGTGTGGTCTTTTTTATTGTGCCAGTACTGGGGCTTTAATTCATGGCCTGGGTGCCCTCCTTTATCTTTTTTTGCTTAAGGCTAGTGCTCTACCACTTAGGCCACAGCTTCACTTCAGGTTTTTGGGTTTTGGGTTTTTTTTTTTGTTCAGTCATAGGGCCTCAGCTCTTTAGTGCAAGCAAGGCTAGTGCTCTACCACTTGAGCCACAGAGCGACTTCTAGTTTTCTGGTGGTTAATTGGAGATAAGAGTCTCATGGACTTTCCTGCTCAGGCTGGCTTTGAACCGCAATCCTCAGATCTCAGCCTCCTGAGTAGCTAGGATTACAAGTGTGAGTCACTGGCACCTGCTATTTTTTTGCCAGTCCTGGGGCTTGAATTCAGGGCCTGGGCACTGTCCCTGAGCTGCTTTTTGCTCAAGGCTAATACTCTACCACTTGAACCACAGCACCACTTGTGGCTATTTCTGTTTATGTGGTACTGGTGAATGGAACCAAGGCTTCATGCATGCTAGGAAAGCACTCTACCATTAAGCCACATTCCTAGCCTACAGGTTTTCTTTTTTTTAAGTGATCAGTTAGAGATAAGACTCTATGGACTTTTCTTCTTTGGCCTGGCTTTTAGCCTCCATTCTCAGATTTCAGTTCCTTAGTAGTGAGGATTACAGATGTAAACCATCAGAACCTGCTTTATACTTGTGCTTTTTTCATATTTTTGATTAATATATGTTGTTTACAAAGGAATTTCACTGTGATATTTGCATGTAAGGGCATAGTGTACCTCAATCAAATGTACTTTTCCTATATTCTCTCCGTCCTCCTTAAAACAAGTCCAGTAGGTTTCATTGTTCAGTTTTCACACTTGTGTGTAAAATACTTCAATCATGTTTATCTCCCCCATATCCTCTCCTTTGATCCTTCCCCCTTTCGGCTTGTACCTAATCCCAAACAATTTGTTTTACATACCTATCATTCATGGAGAGAGCTTTGATATTTGCCTTTCTCAGTCTGTCTTACTGCATTTAACATAATAATCTCTAGTTCCATTGTAGTTTATTCTTGACATGTGACCAAGCGTAGATCCAGAGAAAGGATGGGAAATGCAATCTTTGGGAGGTCTCTGAAATCCTGACTTGGAAGGCTGATATCTAGGACCAAATAGTTTGTGCATTTTCCTTGAGGGAATATACCCTCAGTAGGAAAGGTCAGCTGGTCTCATAGAGCAGACTGTACCATGTAGCTCAAACCTGAAGACTGGACCGAGACTGACAGGGCCAGTGGAATAACTATTGCCAAGAGGTAAGAATAGCCTTGGGTATGAGTGAGTGAATTTCTGGAATGAGCCATGGAAATGATGTCCTCCTTATATAGTCCCATCTGTTCTTGTCTTTCCCAGATCTGGTTCCCAAGGAAGTTGTGGAGAAGTGGCTGGATTACCTTCGCAATGAGCTGCCAACTGTAGCTTTCAAGGCTAGCACCCAGCATCAGGTCAAAAATCTGGTAAGCCTGGGGTCAAGGGCATCTAGCCTTCTTCATTATAGTCTGAGGCCAGGGTTGGAGAGTTAATTTATCCCTTGAACTGAACCCTCCAAACTTTCAGTAATTGAATTGAGCTTTCAACTTTTGAGGGTTTGCTTTACTGAGTGGCTTTTTTTATGGCCAGTCTTGGGGCTTGAACTCAGAGCCTGGGAACTGTCCCTGAGCTTCTTTTTTGGTCAAGGCTAGCAGTCTACTACGTGAACAATAGTGCCACTTCTGGCTTTTTCTGTGTTTGTGGTACTCAGGAATTGAACCCAGGGTTTCATGCATGCTTGGCAAGTACTCTACCACTAAGCCACATTCCCAGCCCTGAGTGGCTTCTTTTTATTTTGGGGGGGCTTGAACTTTGGGTCTGGGTGCTGCCCCTGAGCTCTTCAGCTTAAGGCAAGCATTCTACCACTTGAACCACAGCGCCAATTCTATTTTCTGGTGATTAATTGGAGATAAGAGTCTCACGAACTTTCCTGCCCAGGCTGGCTTTGAACTGCGATCCTCAGATCTCGGCCTCCTGAATAGCTAGGATTACAGGAGTGGTCCACCAGTGCCTGGCTCCTGAGTGGCTTCTTAATTGTAGTTTCATTTTGTTCCTTGAATTTCTCTTCAGGACATATGTTTTTGGTTTTTGTTTTTCTTTTCAGCTGTAAGGTTAATAAATCCTATCTGCAGATTTGGAAAATACAGTTTAACTGCTTGTTAGCTTTTGAAAACAATATTTACTTGCATTAATTTTTCTCTCTAAACAAGTCATAGCTGCTGGGTGCCAGTGGCTCATGCCTGTAATCTCAGCTACTCAGAGATTGAGATCTGAAGATGGCCATTTAAGCCAACCCAGGCAGTTTGTAGTCATCCTGGACAGGGAAGTTCAATAGATACGTTCTCCAAAATAACCAGCAAGAAGCAGGGCTGATGGGGTGGCTTAACTGCTAAAGTGTCAGTCTAACAAGCATGAAGGCATGGGTTCAGAGACCCTAGTCTAAAAAAGATGCATTGTATGCATAAATGGCAAAAGGAATTCAATACCTAAAAAATTAAGAAGAATGAGGTGTGTTGGGAACGGTGGATGAGAATGTTGAAAGGGGTGACAGTGATCTAGGCACAGAATTGCTTTGTTGAATGGCACTTTCTTTTGTACAGGTACTTAAAGATAATAAAAATATTAAAAATTATAGTACTTCCTAATGGTATTATTAATATAGAGATATTTTCCAGTAGGATGCAGGCTCAGTGGTAATAGCACCTGCCTAACAATTGCAAGACCCTGAGTTCTAGCTATGGTACTTAAAAAAATCTATGTGAACTATACCTTAGTTTCTAGTTTCCAGTTTTTCTTATTGATTGGGTTGATTTTGCTCAGATGGGGGCTTGAAGTATAGGCCTCTTACTCAGTTTTTTCTGCTCATAGTTGGTGCTTTATCCACTTGCACCACACTACCACTTCTAGCTCTTTTTTTCTGGTTAGAGAAAAGAGTCTCCCAGATTTGTCTGCCCTGGTTGGCTTCAAACCTTGATTCTCAGATATCAGTTAGTATTATAGGCTTGAGCCACTGGTTCCTGGCTCAGTTTCTCATTATTATAACCAGTGTGTCCACAGATGCTATTGTGGATGGCTCCTTGGTATGTATGTGAACAGATGTTGGTGTAGGAATGGAGTGGCAGACACTGACAATTGCTCTTCATAATGGCTATACAATTTAGCCTTCTTCCAGTGGGACAAATGAATGTGTTGAGGCAGTCTCTTTACATCCTTGCCAATACTTGATGGCATTTAACATTTTTTCCTGTAGACACACCCAATTTTATTACCAGTGGCATGTGATTGATTTCCTCTCAACTCAACATTTTCCAAACTGAAATCCTATATTAATAGGATCAGTCTACATTGAATTTATTTAGATAGCATTACTGTTTAAACCTTTGAGAAACATGATATCTCATTTATAAATGTTTGATCTTCTTTCTGCAGTGGTGGGGATAATAAACACATGACCATTGTACATGCTAGGCAAGTGTTCTGTCTCTGAATTTCACATACCACCTCAATTTTGATCCTTTTTGGTGATAAAGATAAAAACATCCTTTTTTGTTTTTGTTTCTTTTTTAACTTTTTATTTTTTATTTTTGGGTCCGGTCGTGGGGCCTGAGCTCTGGGCCTGGGTGCTGTCCCTCAGCTCTTCAGCTCAAGCCTAGCACTCTACCACTTGAGCCACAGCTCCACTTCCGGCTTTTTTTTACAGCTTATGTGGTGCTGAGGAATTGAACCCAGGGCCTCATGCATGCAAGGCAAGCACTCTACCACTGAGCCACCTTCCCAGCCCCTTCACTGGTTATTTTTAAGAAAAGGTCTCACTTCCTGCCTGGGTGCACACCTAGGCTGTGTTCTGCCTAGACTTCCCATGGTTGCTGCAATGGCTAGCGCATGCCATTACATTAAACTTTGCTCCATTCAAATGGAGTCTCACAGACTTTTTTTTTGGTCCGGTCGTGGGGCCTGAACTCTGGGCCTGGGTGCTGTCCCTCAGCTCTTCAGCTCAAGGCTAGCGCTCTACCACTTGAGCCACAGCGCCACTTCT
>NW_012267437.1:687760-701838 GCF_000151885.1 Dipodomys ordii
CTAGCCTTGAGCTGAAGAGCTGAGGGACAGCGCCCAGGCCCAGAGTTCAGGCCCCACGACTGGACCCCTTCCCGCCCCCCAAAAAAGAGAAATGTACTCATTTATCTGACTTATGCAACTGTAACCTGTCTGTATATCACCTTTATAATAACAATAAAATTACGTTTTTAAGGAAGGAAGGGAGGAGAGGGGAAATGTGTGAAGCAGGAGAAGGGAAGAGAGGAAACTGGAGACAAAAGGACAGTGGAGGGAAATGTAGAAGCAGTATCCAGTGCCATGTGAGAAGCCTTCTGTTCAAGCTGTGGAGCTCAGTGATCACAGGGTCCTCTGTGTTTCTCTTGTAGGTTGGAAATTTGGGTTTTCTTATGGGCTTCTCACACCTGATGCTGTTCTATGTTATCCTTTGTCTTCCAGAACCAGTGCAGTGTGCCAGTGGCTCAGGCCTCTGAGTCACTGCTGAAGAGCAAAGCCTGCTTTGGAGCTGAAAACCTCATGAGGGTTCTGGGGAACTATTGTCGCCTGGGTGAAGTGCGCACCCACATCCGTGTGGGTGTTGTGGGTAAGGCTTGGTGAAATAGTCATGGAACCTGGGCTCCTTCTGTGTTCCCTCTTTGAGGAGGAATAGAGTGGTTCAGGAAGGTTATGGAGATTTATAGTTTGGGTAGGTGGGCATATGGGAGGCACTCTTTTTGTTTTTCGTTGATCATGGGGCTTGAGCTCTGGGCCTGGGCATTCCTGTACCTGAGCTTTTTTGCTCAAGGCTAAGGCTCTACCATTCTGAGCCACAGTGCCACTTCTGATTTTCTGGTGGTTAATTGGAGATAAGAGTCTCTTGGTCTTTCCTGCCTGGGCTGGCTTTGAACTGTGATCCTCAGATTTCAGCCTCCTGAGTATGTAGGATTACAGGCATAAGTCACCAATGCCTGGCTGGGAGGCACTCCCATTATATGTAGAGTGTTAGAGCCATGGACCAATTGTGTGGTGTCAGGCTTGGGGGTTGCCCCATCTCCTCCGGTCAGAGCTGTGAGAAGGAATCCTGACCATCTGTCTTTTTATAGATGAGAACACTGATGGCCAGAGAAGGGAAAAAGAACTTGCAGAGCTTAGCCCTGTGTAAGACAAAGCAAAGCCAGGGGCTCAAATCCTTAATTTTGCAAGAGGGCTCATCAGAACAAACACAAATAGAGATGCAGAGACAGTTGATCAGGGAAAGTAATGCTGAGAGATACATTGGAGAGTTGGACACTGACAATGTATAGATTCTGCTAGACACTGGGGAAGTCAGAAAAATACTGCATGCTGGAGAATGAGAAAAAGAGAGACAAACACAACCTCAAATGCCAAAAGGGACACTGAAACATATTTATGTATGGAGACCTACAGAGGGGATGTGAGAAGGGTAGAGTATGTGGATGTATGGATATGAATACCCAAAGAAAAGACTCCTAGCCATAGGGATGGAGACAGATTCAGAGACACCCCTAGACACGGGAACCTAAGTATGTTTATTTACATCCCCATATGTGGAGTCACACATAGACTTGGAAGAGGTGCATCTAGAGATACAGATAGAGGCAAAATGCATACCAAAATTTCCCCTCCTCATCTCAGCTCTGCTGCCCAAAGCAAAAAAAAACAAAAAAGCTGCAGGGAGATATACCTATGACCCTCTGACACAACCCCAAGTCACAGAGAGAGACAGATATGCAGGCATGTCTGTGATGAGATAGATAAATATCTACATAGAGAGCTTGAGACAGAGAGGGAAAGGGAGACATAAAAAAGAAGGTAAAGGGATTGGAGGTGTCGTTTAGTTGGTAGAGTGCTAGCCATTGAACAAAAGCATCAGGTACTAAGTTTGAGTTCTAGCCTCAGACCAATAAAAACAGGAGGAAAAGAAGCTGGGCATTGATGGGCTATGTTTATCATTTTAGCTACTCAGGTGGCTTGAAATCTGAGGATCAAGGTTCAAAGCCAGCTTGGGCAAGAAAGTTCATGAGACCCTTATCTCCAGTTAAGTATCAAAAAGCTAAAAGTGAAGGCATGGCTGAAGTGGTAAAGTGCCAGCTTTGAATGAAAAATCCAAGTGAGAGATCAAGGCCCTGAGTTGAAGCCAAGTACTGGTGCATGTATGCATGCATGTGTGCGCACGTGCATACACACACAAACACACACACACACACACACACACACACATGAAATAGAGGAAAAGAGCCTATTTGAAACAAGCTCAGAGGCCAATGCATGGAGACAGGCTGCAGAGAGGAGGAATAATGGGTCTAAAAAGCACTGACAAGAGTTAGAATTATAAAGAGGCAGAATTGATGGAATGGAAGCCAGGCACCTGTGGCTCACACCTATATTTCTAGCTACTCAAGAGGCTGAGATATGAAGATCACAGTTCAAAGCCAGTCTGGGAAGAACAAATTGAGAAACTTATCTCCAATTAACCAGCCAAAAGCTGGAAGTAGAGGTGTGGCTGATGTTGTAGGGTGCAAGCTTTAAACAGGGGGTGGGGAACCTAAGCAAGAGCATGAAAAATTGCTAGAGTCCAGAGTATTAGTGTAAAAGGACAATGTCCAGAATAAGAAAGGGATGCTTGGAGACAGACAATGCAGAGAAACAGAGTTGCTAGAGAAATAAACTGAGGGGTGGGAATGTGGCTTAATGGTAGAGTGCTTGCCTAGCATGCATGAAACCCTGGGTTCGATTCCTCAGTACCACATAAACAGAAAAAAACTGGAAGTGGCACTGTGGCTGAAAGGATAGAGCACTCCAGGACAGTGCCCAATCCCTGAGTTCAAGCTACAGGACTGGCAAAAAAAAAAAGATAAACAGTCTGAGTGGGAGAGATCCTAAAAAGGAAAAGAAAATAGAATGGCCAAGAGATACCCCAAGGGGACAGAGGGGGTACAGAGACTTCCTGGGATGCTCCAGGAGCATAAGTGAGAGTGGTACACAATGGTAAATTCATGCAAACAGTGAGAACAATGAAGGTGAGGCCCAGAAAAAGAGAAACTATCCACTGGCTGAGAGCCGCTTATAGGTGCCCCAATATCAAAAACACACCATAGACAAAGACAGTTGCATAGAGAGTTGGACATGTGGAGATGAAGCCTTACTTCTCTGAGACAGCACACACCAGAACAGGTGGCCCTCTTGTTCCCTACATTTCTGGAAGTCCACCTTCTGTTGGATCATGTCTGCAAGACCTTACATGGTGTATTTCTGCAGGCCCGTTGTGGGTGGGAGGTGAGGGGTCCCATCTAGAGAGCATGCATGCTCATAAAATAAAACAAAACAAAACAAAAAAGAACTGGAGAGAGCTAGAAAGGCCCTGTAGGGACTTACTTGGTCAGGGAGTGGGGTATGAAGGCAGGAAGCCAGGCTCTATTTTTGGTTTGTCCCTGACCTGGTCACTGCCGTTGCCAGGACCTCCCTCACACAGGCAGGCCTGAATGTTCCCGAGGGTTCTTTCTGTCCTGAGCCATCTGCTGCTACTTTGTAGGCCTTCCCAATGTTGGCAAAAGCAGTCTGATCAATAGTCTGAAGCGCAGCCGTGCATGCAGTGTGGGAGCTGTTCCTGGGATCACCAAGTAAGCACCTGCCTGTTCTTCCACTCTATAATGACTTCATGTTACTGCTATTCCCAAATCCCATGCCTTCAATCTCCTGTCCATATCCTAGTTTTGGATATGGGCCTTCATGGATAAGGCTTCTTAGGTGAGTACTTGGCTCCCTGATGGGTGCTTTCTCATTAGCTGCTTGAAGCCTCCTAACCACTGCAAGCTTAGATTCCTCATGAATAGCGTGTATAGCCCAGATGAAGCAGTTGACAACCAGAGAATCAGAAACTTGCCCTAAATCCTGCATCTCAGTCTGCAGTGGCAGAAGTTAGCTCTTAGGATCAGTTGGAGGTTTGAAAGGTTGTAAAACCTATTGTTACTATATCTTTCCATCTCACCTCTAAGTTTCCCACCCCAACTCCTCAGCCTTCCGTCAACCTACCTACAACCAATCTTTGGGACTTGATACCAGACACAGCCAAACTATCTTTTACCTCAGATTTATGCAGGAGGTTCACCTGGACAAGTTCATCAGACTGCTGGATGCTCCAGGCATCGTCCCAGGACCCAACTCAGAGGTGGGCACCATCCTGCGCAATTGCATCCAGGTGCAGAAGCTGGCCGACCCTGTGACTCCAGTGGAAACCATCCTGCAGCGCTGCAATCTGGAGGAGGTACACAGAAGAGCCTCTGGTGTACCCCCAATCTTTCTTTTTTTGTCTGGGGCTTGAACTCAAGGCCTGGGTACTGTCCTGGAGCTTTTGGGCTCAAAGCTAGTGCTCTAACACTTGAGCCCAGCTCTACTTCTGGCATTTTTTGCTGGTTAATTCAAGACACGAGTTTTAAGGACTTCCCTGCCTGGGATGGCTTCAAATTGTGATCTGTAGATCTCAGCCTCCTGAGTAGATAGACTACAAGCATGAGCCATTGGCACCTAACTGAACCTCCAATCTTTTTTCTTTTTACAAGTCATCGGGCTTGAATTCATTCAGGGCCTGGGCACTGTCCCGGAGCTTCTTTTGCTCAAGGCTAGCACTCTACCATTTGAGCCACAGTGCCACTTACAGCTTTTTCTGTTTATATGGTACTGAGGAATCAAATCCAGGGCTTCATGCATGCTAGGCAAGCACTCTACCATTGAGCCACATTCCCAGCTTCTGAACCTCCAATCTTAACTGCTCCCAGGGCACTCCACATTTTTTCTTTTCCCCTTTTTGGTGGTTGAACTCAAGGGCCTCATCCATGCTGCACAAGTGCTCTACCACTTGAGCCCTGTCTGTACTCTTTTGCTTTTGGTTTTTTCATGTAGGGTCTTTTGCCCAGGTTGATGTTGCATTGGCAGGCTACCTCTGTCTCCTGAGTAACTGGGATTACATACATGTACCACCACGTTCAGCTTCTTCAGCTTTTTTTTTTTTTTTGGTCAGTCATAGCTAGGCTTGAACTCTGGGCCTGAGTGCTGTTCCTGTGCTCTTCAGCTCATGGCTAGCAGTCTGCCACTTGAGCCACAGCCCCACTTCCGGTTTTCTGGTGGTTTATTGGACATAAGAGTTACATGGCCTTTCCTGCCCCGGCTGGCTTTGAACACAATCCTTAAATTTCAGCCTCTTGAGTAGCTAGGATTATAGGTGTGAGCCACCAGCACCTGGCTCAGCTTCTTTTTGAGGTAGAATTTCTCTAATTTTGCTGTTCTGGATTTGAATCATGATCCTCCATTGTCTACTACCTGAGTAGTTGGGAATACAGGTGTGTGTCATCATGCCTACCAGCACTCTGCTCTTCAGTGTGACTTCTCACCTTCCTTTCACCAGATCTCCAACCATTATGGTGTCTCAGGATTCCAAACCACTGAGCACTTTCTGACTGCTGTGGCCCACCGTTTGGGGAAGAAGAAGAAGGGAGGCATATACAGTCAGGAACAGGCGGCTAAAGCTGTCCTGGCTGACTGGGTGAGGTGAGGAGTAGCTAAACATGAGGCTTGCTGGGAGTCTGGCTTTTATGGCTCATCTGTGTTCATTGTAGCTCAAAGTGTAACCTGATTTTCTGAGTCCCAGGGTAGGGGACAGAATTATGGCATGTTTTGCTCTGGATTTTATGCCCAGTGCCATCTGGGTTTTCTTTTTTTTTTGTCCGTTGTGGGGCTTGAACTCTGGGCTTGGGCCCTGTCCCTGCGCTCTTCAGCTCAAGGAGAGTGCTTTACTGCTTGAGCTACAGCGCCACTTCTCATTTTATTGGTTTATTGGAGATAAGAGTCTCATGGACTTTCCTGCCTGGGCTGGCTTTGAACCGAGATCCTCAGATCTCAGCCTCCTGAGTAGCTAGGATTACAACCATGAGCCACCGGTGCCAGCTTGGGTTTTCTTATCTGTCTGGTTTTGGGCTTGCAAAACTATTCTCTTTTTGATTGGTCATTTGTTTTCTCAATGACCTCACCACAAATCTCCCCTCCTCTTCCAATGCAGTGGGAAGATCAGTTTCTATATACCACCACCACCCACTCACACTCTGCCTGCCCATCTCAGTGCTGAGATTGTTAAGGAGATGACTGAAGTCTTTGACATTGAGGATACTGAACATGCCAATGAAGACACCATGGAATGTAAGTATGGATGGGTGGGGGAACTTGATTTTGTCTTAGACCTGATAATAGAGCCCACTTTTTTATCTCCCCTTTCTTTTCTTTCTTTTTTTATTGTAAAGATGCTATACAGAGGGTTACAGTTACATGAGTGAGGTAATGAGTACACTTCCTCTTGAACATTGTTACCCCCTCCATTGTTTTCCCCCTACCATCCCTTCCCTCCCTACCTTCCCCGAGGTTCTTTTTTTTTTAATTTAATTTAATTTTATTTGTGAACATACTGTACAGAGGGGTTACAATTACATGGGCAGGATAATGCGTACATTTCTTACCTGTAATTTTCTTATCAACCATACCATTACCACAATCCTAGGATGAGCTTCCAGTACGCAGCTCACCTGGACAATTTGTCCCATGTTTTCTGATGACTGGGATTCGAACTCAGGGCCTCATACTTCCTATGGAGGTGCTCAACCAATTAATCCATGCCTCCAGTATTTTTTTTGCTTTATTTTTCTGGTAGGGTCTTGTGGGTTTTTTTCTTTTTGTTGGGGCTGGTATTTGACTGCAATTCTCCTATCTCTATTTCCTGTGTAGCTGAGATTATAGCCATATACCACTATGCCTGGCTTGTTTTTTTTTGTTTTGTTTTGGTTTTGGTCTGGTAGTGGGGCCTGAACTCTGGGCCTGGGTGCTGTCCCTCAGCTCTTCAGCTCAAGGCTAGCGCTCTACCACTTGAGCTACAGTGCCACTTCTGACTTTTTTCTTTTTGCTTATGTGGTGCTGTGGAATCAAACCCAGGGCCTCATGCATGCAAGGTAAGAGCTCTACCACTGAGCCACCTTCCCAGCCCCTGGCTTGTTTTTTGAGATAGGAGTCTCATTAACTTTTTGATTGGTCTGGTCTAGAACCACGTTCATCCTGGTCTGTACCTCTCAAGGAATTCAGATTATGGTTATGAGCCTGAGCCAAACTGTGCCCAGCTATCCCATAGAGTCTTTTTTTGGTATCAGTACTAGGACTTGTATTCAGAGTCTTGAGCTCTTGCTCAACTTTTTTGCTCATGGCTAGCACTCTAGTACTTGAGCCAATTCTCCGTTGTGATATTTTGATGGTTAATTAGAGATATATAGAGTATGCCTGGACTGACTTGAACTCTGATCTTCCAGTGACTTACTCAGCCTCCGGATTAGCTAGGATTATAGGTATAAACCACTGGCATCCAGCTTGTCCCAGGTTTGTTTGTTTTTTTGCCAGTGGTGGGGCCGGAACTCTGGGCCTAGGCACTGTCCCTCAGCTCTTCAGCTCAAGGCTAGCACTCTACCACTTGAGCCACAACACCACTTCTGGCTTTTTGTGCTTATGTGGTGCTGAGGAATCGAACCCAGGGCCTCATGCATGCAAGGCAAGCACTCTACCACTGAGCCACCTTCCCAGCCCCCCATAATTTCTTTTTTGTGTGCCAGTCCTGGGTCTTGAACTCAGGGCCTGGGCACTGTCCCTGAGTTTTTGTGCTCAAGGCTAGCATTCTACCACTTGAGCCACAGCTCTACTTTTAGCTTTTTGTTTTTTAATTAGAGAGAAGAAACTCATGGACTTAACTTTTCTTGGCTAGCTTTGAACCATGATCTTTATATGTCAGCCTCTTGAGTAGCTAGAATTATAGCCTTGAGCCGCCAGTGCCAAGCATGCCTATTTATTTTTAAATAAACATTTCAAAAGGACTAATGAGTATACAGTGAAAATGTAAATCTCCCTCTACTTCTGTCTCCCAACTACTCTGTTCTCTTTCACTATTTGCAGACATTTGGATGTACTTTCGAGTGATATTGTGGACATTTAAACATAACATCCCTGTTTATATAAACACATAAGCAGCTGCAGAAAAAATGTTGAGTATTTTTTTGTATGGGACCTGCTAGAATGGAATCCAAGGACTTGAACCTTTTATTTCATTTTAGTTTTTATTTATTTATTTTTTTGTTGGTCGTGGGGCTTGAACTCTGGGCTTGGGCACTGTCCTTGCGCTCTTCAGCTCAAGGCAAGTGCTCTACTGCTTGAGCCATAGCACCACTTCTGGTTTTCTAGTGGTTTATTAGAGATAAGAGTCTCACAGACTTTCCTGCATGGGCTGCTTTGAACCTCGATCCTCAGATCTCAGCTTCTTGAATAGCTAAGATTATAGGCACGAGCCACTGGCACCCACTGAACTATTTTTTAAAAGCCTGACAAGTAATTTCTTTATTTTTTGCACATACTGCAGTTTGAACACAAGGCCTCACAATCTTGCTTACGTCTTTCACTTTGCCACTTTAGCTATGCCTTTGATCTAGATGGGAGTCTCATAGACTAATGTCCCAGGCTAGTTTGGAATTGTGTTCCTTCAGGTCTTATCCTCTTGAGTAGTTAGGATTGCAAATATGAGTCACCAGTTCCCAGCGCAGGTAATTATTTTAATTAAATTAGCAGCAGGCTATTCAAATTGTTCCACATTTTATTTCACCTACAAATTCATCTTGGAAATTATTCTGTGTGATTACTTTAAGAGTTGTCCTTTGTTTTTGGTGGCTAGATAATATCTGGGATTGTTTCTTAAGCTAGGAAGAGAGAAGGTCAAGCTTGTATATTAGAACAATTACTTAGAAGAAAGGTACTGGAACGGGGGACAGGGAGTCCAGGAAGGAAACTGGCCTCTACTCAGTCCTTAAAAGAAGATAGTCATTGAACTTGGGCAGTGGCAAGAATTATATTATTCCTGTCCTTATATAGTTTTGGAGATTTCCCTATTGCTTAAAGAGAAACCCCATTTAAAGTTATCTTCAAAGCAAATATTTTTACTGAGCCCATATGTCTCAGAGCAGACCATATTTCTCAGAGACATGTAAGTAGTTCTCTTTTTTTACTACAAGTTCCTGGCTCTTTCCAGGGCCCTCAGCAAGGCCACCACATGATACAACTCCAAGAGACTTTATTTAGGTTTCCTGTCTTGTGAATGGTGCCGCTGCCACCAACTACAGAGTTGTAGCTTTGCTCTGACCCACCTACCTTGCATGCCTTTTCCCTTCTCTAGTATAGTAGGTGGTCTGGAAGCAGACTTCTTGGGTTCTAGTTTATTTCACAGCTGGCTTAGCTATGTGATCACACATATCTTGTTTATCATAGCATTGTGTGTGTGTGTGTGTGTGTGTGTGTGCGCGCGCGCGCGCGTGTGTGCGTGCGCTCATGCGTGTGCACATGCGTGCTGATACTGGGGCTTTAACTTAGAGACTGGGTGCTATCCCTTAGCTTTTTTTCCCATTCAAAGTTAGTGCTCTGCCACTTGATCCACACCACCACTTCTGGCCTTCTGCTGGTTTATTGGAGACAAGAATCTTACAGACTTTCCTACCCCAGCTGGCTTTGAGCCATGATCTTCAGATTTCAGTCTCCTAAATAGCTAAGATTACATATGTGAACCACTGGTGCTTAGCCTGTCATATCATTCTTAGAAGAATTAAATTAATACATGTGTACAAAGGAGTTTATACAGTCACATTATGCTTACCAGTAGGGATTTTGATCTGAGAGATGAATTGTTAGATGATTTTGTTGCTGTATCAATATCCTAGAGTATACTTACACAAAATAAGACAAGTTATAGAAGGCAGTATCTTTCATGATACTGCCATGTAGTTCATTGTTGCCTGAATCATGTTTATGTGGTACATGTCAGTATATGTGTACTTGTGGGTGTATATGCTTAGAGAATAGTAAGCTTTCTGTGTTTTTCCAGTGTTTAGTCAGGTGTACCTCTCCCTATCAGTGGTATGTTGACCACCACCATCGCCCCTAGCCTCTCAGTCACCAATTCTTTGTAATGGGCAGACAACATACATCTGATTTGTGAGATAGATTGCTATATACTCCTTGTCTAGATTGCTTCCTGAACATGAAGCTGAGTCTGGCTCATTTCTCTGTCTCCAGCATTACCCCACCCAGGGCTGAGCATAAAATACGTGTCAAGTGGAGCTGTTGCTCAAGTGGTAGAATGCTAGCCTGAGCACAAAAGCTCAGGGACAGCACCTAGGCCCTGAGATGAAGCCCCAGTACCTGCACCCCTAAAGACCTTAAAGCAAAGAGTCATTATAATACCAATTATCATTAAGAGAGTCATCCTCCTTTTAAGTTGTATTCTTGCAGAACCCGTGTCAACTACCCATGATCCACCTCATTTGATGAGTGGCAGATTCAGACTGAGGCTACCTAAGCAGCTGGAGAGCCCAAATTGGAACTGAGTTCTCAATGGCCCCAGGACTTTTCTTCCTACCAAAGCCTGTCCATGCCTCTCTGTAGAAGTCTTTGGAGATTTTCTGGAGGTCAAGATTTCAACATTATATTCTTCCTCCCCAGATTGGTGACCTCACTGGCTATTGTACCAATCCAAACCGTCATCAGATAGGATGGGCTAAACGTAATGTGGACCAGTATGGCACCAGGAACAATGGTGTGATAAACGTACGCTCAGTGGACCGCCGCCCAATGCTACAGAGAATCATGGAGACAGACCCTCTGCAACAGGGCCAGGCTCTGGCATCTGCCCTGAAGAATAAGAAGAAAATGCAGAAGCGTACAGGTGGGATTACCTGACCCCCCTGTGCCTGTCTGGGTTTGGATTAGGGGGCTCCTCAGTGAGCATCTATGTGTCCAACTCCATGCTAGGGATGGGTTAGAAGGCTCAATTACTAGCACCAGGCTCTCAAGCTGTAGATTTCATCAAAATCATGTAAAGAGTTTGCTGGGTCTCAGATTTCAAGGACCAAGTATGTACCTCAGTGGTAATAGGACCCTTCATAATATCAGCGAGGACATAGCAGTATATTTTAAAATTAATAACTCTATAAAATACAAAAATCACAACAAAAACCCTATGAATTTGTGGAGACCACAGTTGGATAACCACAGGCCTAGTCTATATATAGTATGGTGTCAGCCAGGCGCTGGTGGCTCATGCCTGTAATCCTACCTACTCAGGAAACTGAGATCTGAGGATCGCAGTTCAAAGCCAGCCTGGGCAGGAAAGTCCATGAAACTCTTATCTCCAATAAACCACCAGAAAACCAGAAGTGGTGCTATAGCTCAAGTGGTAGAGCGCTAGCCTTGAGCTCAAGAGCTGAGGGACAGTGCTCAGACCCAGAGTTTAAGCCCCATGACCGACCAAAAAAAATAAAGTGTCATTTATCCAGTGATTTCTATGTGTTAGGTAGTTTGCAGGCTATGTATAACTTTTTTTTTTGCCCCAATCCTGGGGCTTGATCTCAGGGCCTGGGCGATATTCCTGGGCCTTTTTGTTCAAGGCTAGTGTTATGCTACTTGAACCACAGCTTCATTTCTGTCTTTTTGGTGGCTAATTGGAGATAAGAGTCTCACAGACTCTCTGCCCAGGCTGGCTTCATGCAGTATATAATGGGCCCTCCATATCTGTTGCTTCTGTGCTCATACAATCTACCAACAGTAAATTAAAAATATTTGAGAAAAGGATCCAGGTGCCAGTGGCTCATGCCTGTGATCATAGCTACTCAGGAGTTCAGAGGATCTTGTTTCAAAGCCACCTTGGGCAGAAAAGTCCATGAGATTCTTACCTCCAGTTAATCAACCAAAAGCCACAAGTGGAGGTTTGGCTCTAGTGGTAGAGTCAGCCTTGAGTGCAAAAGCTAAAGGGGAAGTCCCTGGCCCTTAGTACAAGTGTTAGCACCAACAAAAAGGAAAATTGAAAAAAATTATTTGGTACTGAACACATATAGACTCTGCTTGTTTTCATGATTCCCCAAACAACACAATATGACAACTATTTACATTGTATTAGGTATTTAAGTAACCTTGAGGTGAATACAGGAGAACACAAGTAGGTATATGCAAATACTACACCATTGTATACTAAATCGTGGACTTATTTTTCCCCAAATATCCCATGGATTCCGAAGGCTAACTGTATGTATCTTCACTCATTGTTATACTCAATGTTATACTCATTTTGGTCAGTGAGTAAACAGGCATGCAGCTGGTAAGCTATATATTCCAAGTAAGATTGCAGTCATTAAGCCACATATTCATATTAGTATTTGATGGCACACAAAATGCAAACCTAGGTAGGGTTGATTGATCCTGTAAGCTTTATTTGTGTTTTTTTGTTTGTTTGTTTTGGTGTTGTGCTACAATTTGAACTCAGGGCCTCGCAGTGTCCCTGAGCTTTTTCAGTGCAGGGCTAGAGCTCTACCAATTGAGCCACAGCACCAATTACAGCTTTTTGGTGATTAATTGAGGATAAGGGTCTTGTAGATTTTCTTGCCCCAGCTGGCTTCAAACTGTCATCCTTAGATCTTAGCCCCCTGAGTAGCTAGGATTATAGGTGGGATCCCTGCTAGTCCCTTAGCTTTTTAACTCAAGTCTGGTGTTCTACCACTTTAACTACACTTCCAATTCTGGCTTTTTGGTGGTTAGTTGGAGATAAGAATGTCTTGGGAGTTTCCGCTTAGGCTAGCTTCAAACCAGGATTCCTTGATCTCATCCCCCTCAGTAGCTAGGATTATAGGCATGGTCCATTGACACCTGGCTAGCCCTATTCTTTTAATTAGGCCATATTTCATAATCAAGCATTCATTTATGGCCTGGTTCCACACTGAGTCTCAGGAATCCAGAGATGAATTGCCCTTGAACTCCTAGTCTCTTGTTAGGAAGTAGAATGGAGATAAAAGACATTGAAAGGTCCCAGGACCACTCTGAAACATAGCAAGCACTGTGAGGGACTCTAACTCACAGTGGTGAGTGGTGGTTGGGTGGAAGTAATCATAGGCTTCCTGGTGGAAGTGAAGACTCAGAATCCTGAGGAACAGGAGGTGTGTCTGTAGGATGGGAGGTTTGAATGGTGATCAGGGAGCCTCCAAGCTGTTACTACTGAGCTGCAACTTTTGTTATGAAAGGTTTGAGGTGTAATGGTGGAGTGCTAAGTTTATAATAGAGGGAAAATGCTGTTACTGAGTCCTGGTGGATCACACCTATAATCCTAGCTACTCAGGAGGCTGAGATTTGAGGATTGAGTTCTAAGCCATCCTGGGCAGACAAACCCAAGAGACTCATCTAGTTATCCAGCAAAAAGTCAGAACTGGAGGTGTGGCTCCACCAGCGTAACATCAAGATTAAGCAGAAAATTTAAGCAAGAACATGATGCCCTGAGTTCAAGCCCCAGTAGTCACGTGCGTGTGTATGCGTGTGTGTGCGCGTGTGTGCGCGCGCGTGCGCGTGCGCGCACATGCGCGCACAGGAAAACTGCTGGGTTTTTCTGTTGTTATTTGGAAGACAGAAAAATACTTCAAGCCTCATAGTATGAAATCCTGACATAGAAGCTCTGATGGAGTGATACTTCACAGAGAAATGGATGTTCCTGTGAGGTTGGACTGTGGTTTGTTTGTTTATTTTTGTCGATCGTAGGGCCTGAACTCAGGGCTTGAGTGCTGTCCCAGTGCTCTTCAGCTCAAGGAGAGCGCTCTATCGCTTGAGCACAGCACCACTTCCGGTTTTCTAGTGGTTAATTGGAGATAAGAGTTTCTCGGACTTTCGTGCCTGGGCTGGCTTTGAACATCAATCCTCAGACCTCAGACTTCTGAGTAGCTAGGATTACAGGCGTGAGCCCGTCAAACTGTGGTTTCTTATAGTAGCCACAGCTCCACTTTTTTTTTGTGCCAGTCCTGGGGCTTGAACTCAGGGCCTGGATGCTATCCCTGAGATTTTTTTTTTGGTCCTGTCGTGGGGCCTGAACTCTGGGCCTGGGGGTGGTAGAGCGCTTGCCTTGCATGCCTGAGGTGCCCTGGGTTCGATTCCTCAGCACCACATAAGCAAAAAGAAAAAAGCCGGAAGTGGTGCTGTGGCTCAAGTGGTAGAGCGCTAGCCTTGAGCTG
>NW_012267437.1:701888-703573 GCF_000151885.1 Dipodomys ordii
GGAGTTCTTTGTTTCTTAAGTCCTGTTGGTTTTGTCATATCACCTAACATTTTGGATTTAGCATCCACTTATCAGGGAGACCATGTACCGTTTGTCTCTTCGCTCTTGGCTTACCTCGCTCAACATGATTCCTTCTAGCTCCATCCATTTCCCTGCAAATGCCATTATTTTGTCATTTCTAATGGTATCTCCCCTTTCTGGAGCTTTTTATTAGACAAACTAATTCAAAGCTTAATTTAGGGGCTGGGAAGGTGGCTCAGTGGTAGAGCGCTTGCCTTGCATGCAAGAGGCCCTGGGTTTGATTCCTCAGTACCATATAAGCAAAAAGCCAGAAGTGGCGCTGTGGCTCAAGTGGTAGATCGCTAGCCTTGAGCTGAAGAGCTGAGGGACAGTGCCCAGGCTCAGAGTTCAGGCCCCACGACCGGACCCAAAAAAATAAAAAAAGCTTAATTTAATTTCCTTCAAGATAGAGAATTCTAATTTGGGCCATGGGGTTATTTGTTCATGGGATTACTTGATGGTTGTGAGCTTTTGGTAAATAAGAAGGAATTGGCAAATATCTGGTATGGCTTAAGGTGCTCCAGAAAGAGGAGTCTCCATCACTGTTTCTGTCTCAAAAAACAAGCAAATAGCCAACCACCAGTGGTTCCTGTCTGTGATCTTAGCTACTCAGGAGGATGAGATCTGAGAATTGTGGTTTGCAGCCAGCCCAGCTGCTTATCTCCATTTAACCAGCAAAAATAAGCTGGAAGTGGAGCAGCTGTGGCTCAAGTGGTCGAGTGTTAACCTTGAGCAAAAAGAGCTTAGCAACAGCATCCAGGCCCTGATTTCAAGCCCCAGCACTGATGGAGGAGCACACACAGACACACACAGAACCAAGCAAGGAAAAATATTCTCTCTACTGTTGTCCTAGACTTTCAGAGCTATTTCAAATGTATTCCTAGATTTTCCTTCATGTTAATTTTTTGTGTGTGCCAGTTTGATGGCTTGAACCCAGACCCTAAGCACTGTCCCTTAGATTTTCCACTCAAAGCTGGTGCTTTACTACTTGAGCCACATCTCGTCCACTGTCACAGATTGTCGTTTTTATTCCCATTGGTCAAAAGATATATAAATAGCCAGGCTCCGGTGGCTCACACCTATAATCCTAGCTACTCAAGAGGCTGAGATCTTAAGATCATGGTTCAAAGTCAGCATGGGCAGGAAAGTCTGTGATACTTTTTTTTTGGTCTCTCTCTCTGTCTCTCTCTCTCTCCTTCTCTCTCTCTCTTTCTTTACCAGTCGTAGTGCTTTAACTCAGAGCCTGAGCACTGTCCCTGAGCCTCTTTCTGCTCAACTAGCACTCTACCATTTGAAGCATTTCCAGCTTTTTCTGAGTAGTTTATTGGAGATTAGAATCTCATGGATTTTTCTGCCTGGGCTGGCTTTGAATTGTGATCCTTAGATCTCAGCCTCCTGAGTAGTTAGGATTACAGGCATGATCCTCTGGCACCTGGTCCCTTGCTGAATTCTAATTTCTTTTTTTTGGTCCAGTTGTGGGGCCTGAACTCTGGGCCTGAGCACTGTCCCTCAGCTCTTCAGCTCAAGGCTAGTGCCCTACCACTTGAGCCACAGTGCCACTTCTGGCTTTTTTCTTTTTGCTTATGTGGTGCTGAGGAATTGAACCCAGGGCCTCATGCATGCAA
>NW_012267437.1:715183-728548 GCF_000151885.1 Dipodomys ordii
CGGAAGTGGTGCTGTGGCTCAAGTGGTAGAGCGCTAGCCTTGAGCTGAAGAGCTGAGGGGCAGCGCCCAGGCCCAGAGTTCAGGCCCCATGACTGGACCCCAAGGAAAAAAAAAAAGAATCTCATGACTTACCTGTTCCAGCTGGCTTTCAACCATGATCCTCTGCAGATCTCAGCCTCCTAAGTAGCAAGAATTACAGGAGAAATCCACCAGGACATAGCTAACAGTTGTTTTATTAAGTAATAAATATTTTAGGGGTATTTGAGCCATGTTGTGCAGGCGAAGCCAGATACAGACCAGCTGTGACAGGCCTTCTCCTGGCAAGCCAGTCACCAAAAGATTGCCTGTATTTCTTCCTCTGCAGATAAAATCGCCAGCAAGCTGTCTGATTCTATGATGACAGCCCTCGACCTTTCTGGGAATGGTGATGACAGTGCTGGAGATTGATCTGCTGATGTCCCTCCCCTCCTCTCCAAACTTGTATTCCTATGGGATGGGAGATAATTGGTTCTCCTAGAAGTACCTGTATATTGAAAGAATACCTTTACACCCTTTATCTCCTCCCCGCATGGTTCCCTCCTTTCTCTCTGGTAAAAAGAGTCCCAAGGGACTAGAGCTGCCAAATCCAATACCCTGTATTTAATCCCTACTCTTTTCCAAGAGGCATTAAATATCAACAGAAATTAGGTGCCAACAATATATTTCCCATCTCCTATCCCAGGGTCTCAACTCTGTAGTTTGAACTGATATGAGGGCTTACTTCCCACCAAACCGTGTTGGACAGCTGAATATACAAGTAACTAGAGGTTAGACTGCTGGTTGTCCTGGACATCCCCAGAAGAAGGGTGATTTTTTTTTTTTACCATTCCACAAGGGATTTGAACAGGAAGTAATTCCTTGAGTTGGCTCTCAGCCATGTATCTTGTTCCTAAGTCTACAGGTCTCACCTGGGTGATAAGTGGACATTAGGTGCATCAGTGATGAATCTTCTGTCTCTGGAAGGGTCTGGAGAATGGTGAAGTGGTATAGACCTTATTTTGTTGTTGTTGACAAGAAAAAGGCACCTATTGGTGGGACACTGGATGCCTTAAGGACAAGTCCAATCTTGTCACTTGTGTGCTTTTGGAGGAATCACTTTAATTCAAGTGATTCACTTGGCCACACTTTTGTGTGACCTTGTCTCATGCAGTGCCATCTTTTGAATGCCATGATTCAAGAGGGTTCTGGTAACCTTTATTCAGAATGGTCCTCAAGAAAGCTGCTACAGGTGGGAATGTATGAGCCAACTCTACCCCGTGCCTGGAAGCCACTCCATTACAGCATAATTAACACCTTTGGGGCATCTTAACCCTGTCAGGAAAGCACCTGGGACCCTGGGTTAGCTTTTTATCACTACAGCAAAATTCCTGATTGCCTACAGTGTTTTGTCCCTGTAGTAAGGTATCATGTTGCAATAGGTACTTGTGGTAAAGCAAAACATCTCATGGTCAAGAAGCAAAAAAGGAAGAGGAGTTTGGGAGGGTGTCCCACAATCCCTTTGGAGAGGGTCTTCCATCAAGCCCCACCTGATGGGAGTTTCCTTTCCCTTCCAATGGCGCCACCCTGTGACCAACCTTTAACACACAGGCTTTTGAGTAATAGGTGGGATCCACCCAAACAAGGCCACAGAGATGATTTCAGTGGTATTCCAAACAAAATCTGTTTCTAATGGAGTTTTGGTTCATGTATACAGCTTCAGTTCCTGAAGTTCTACTTGAGCTGACACATTGGAAGCAGATGAATATTATATTACTTGTATTATTTGCCACCTTCTCCCAAATACCACAGGGAAATTGGAGTAGTGGATAAACCAGCCTTTGCCCTTGTCAGTCTCAAAGTCCCTACCTCCCTCATTTACATAGGAAGATACTAAAAGGGAGATTGTAATAAGTACTGAAAAGCCATTGGCTGTAGGGTATCCTGAGACCCCTTCTACATTCAGGGGCATCCACAGGAGATGATTATTGATTGAGCACAAACCACTGAGCTCTGAGAATCTATTGTTTCCTTTATTGTTTTGGTGTCACTATTGGGGCTTGAACACTGGGTCTGGGTGTTGTTCTTGAGCTTTTTTTTTTTTTGCTTAAGGCTAGCAATCTTGTCACTTGTTCCACTTCTGCTATTTTTTTTTTGGTGATTAATTGGATATAAGAATTTCATACACTTTGCTACCAGGACTGGCTTTGAACTGTGATCTTTAGCTCTCAGCATCCAAGTGTAATTAAATTGAAATGCTGTATTTCCTGTGGGTGCGTTGTGCTGCCATCTAACAAATGGACAAGGATCATTTATCTACAGTGTACCAGACTGTTATGGAGTCCTTTAAATACATTTGATCTTTTTTGGTTTAGAAAAACTAGTATCTTATAAAGCTGTGCTCCCAGAGTCTTCTTCAATGATGTCCAACTTATTTCACACTACAGTGTCACATTATCAGTAGATAATAATCAGTAGATAAGAATGTCAGATGCCAGGCATTCTACCAATAACATATCAAGTTTTTTTTCTTCTGTATTTCACTCTAGCTTATGCTAGCCTTGAACCCATGATCCTCTTGCCCCTGCCTCCCAAGTGCTAGAGTTACAAGTATATGCTACTATTCCTGACTATATCTCAAGTTGTTTTTCATTTTTATCCCAATGCTGACAATTGTACATACAAGACAGGCACTCCACCACCAATCTATGCTCCAGCTCTCAAGTTTTTATTTATTTTTTTTGTGGCCCTAAAGTAAGGCCAGTTCAATCCCAATTCCTGTTTGCTTACAAAATATTTTCTCTTTAAAAAAAAGTCAGACGTTACATACAGTAAAGATTACCCTTTAAGTTCTGTGAATTTGAAGACATGTGCAGAAGTATCCCACCATTGTTGTCATTATACAGAATGTTTCCATCACCCCCTCAAACTCTGCATACTTTGGAGTCAGCTCCCACATCCCCCACCCCCAACCCTGCCCCAGTCCTCAGGATATATCCCTATGGTTTGGTTTTGGTGTGGATATTATATAAATAAAATCATGGGTAGGGTTGTTTTAGATCATTAAATTTTTAGTTGTTGATTTTTTTAAGGAATAAAGTCTTGTGTAACCTAGGCTGGCCTTAAACTTAGGAGTCTCCTGCCTCAGGCTCCCCAGTAGCTGAGACTACAGGCATGCAGCTGCGGGCAACTTCAAAACTTTTTTTTTTTTGGCATTACTGGGATTTGACCTTGACTCCTTGTGCTTGCTTAAGCACATACCCCCAATACCATTGGCTTTGAAAACTTTTATTTTTAAGTTTGCTTCTGAGTAAAATGTGTTGTGTGTAGTCTGTAAGCTTTGATAAATGTATTGAGTCGTGTTAACTACTAACACAAGAACGAAACAGTTCTTCAGCTTTCTCCCAACAGATTTCATTTCCTGCTACTTTAGAGTCAAATCCAGTATCCTACACTCTGGCAATGTCTGGTTTGTACTTGGACCTTAGCATTTGTGTTTTTAAAAATGTTGTGTAAGTGGAATCACACAGTACATAACTTTTTGGGATAACTCGCTGTGAATAATAGATTTGATGTTTATCCATGCTGTTAGGTGTATCAGTAGTTCTAATTTCTGAGCCTTGCTCTATAATGTGGATATACTAAACATTTATTCATTCCCAAGTTGGGGGACGTTTGTATTCTTTCCAGTTTGGGAGCACTGAATAAAACGACCATAAATGTTTTTGACTTTCTGTGTTTTCATTTTACTAGAGTAACTACTGATGGATTGTTGAGATATATTCCCAATGTATTTTGAGAACCTGCTCAACTGTTTTCAAAGTGGCTATACCAGTTGGCCTATTTGTCCTACTATGACTGGCATATTTCACTTCAAAAGTTCATCTATATTGTAATGCGTGTCATAAATTCCTTTTTTAAAGGCTGAATAGTATTCTGTTGTAAGTATGTCATCTTTTTCAGCTTTCAAGGTATAAATTGACAAATAAAAATTACATATTCAAGGTGTACAGCGTGATGATTTATTTAAAGTTGTGGTGGGAAAGGAACCCAAAACTTTATGCATGCTAGAAAAGTATTATACACCTGAGACCCAGCCCTATCCTCAATTTGGTGTTTTGATATAGATTCATAACTTCCTAGAAACTATTGAAGTGTTTGCAAAGTTACTCTACCATTGGATATACTCATCAGGGTATAAAAGTTTCAGTTCCACATTTCCAAGTTTTTTGTTTTTTGTCGGTTGTGGGGCTTGAATTCTAGGCCTAGCACTGTCCTTCAGCGCTTCAGCTCAAGGCTAGCACTCTACCACTTGAGCCACAGCACCACTTCTGGTTTTCTGAGTGGTTTATTGGAGATAAGAGTCTCACAGTCTTTCCTGCCTGGGCTGGCTTTGAACCACGATTCTCAGATCTCAGCCTCCTGAGTAGCTAGGATTACAGGAGTGAGCCACTGGCGACCGGCCTCAGCATTACTTTTTTTTTTTTTTTGGTCGTAGGGCCAGAACTCTGGGTCTGGACGCTGTCCCTCAGCTTTCAGCTCAAGGCTAGCACTCTACCACCTAAGCCACAGCGCCACTTCCGGCTTTTTCTGTTTATGTGGTGTTGAGGAATCAAACCCAAGGCCTTATGCATGCAAGGCAAGCACTCTACCACTGAGCCACCTTCCCTGCTCTCAGCATTACTTTTTCGGTGAAACTTTTTTCCCTATTGTATGTTCTTGCCAACTCAGTTAAATCCATTGGATGTAGACTTGTGGGTTTATTTGGAGACTTTCTATATTTTTTTCCATTTCTGTATGTGTTTACTTTTATGTCAGGAACATTGTTTTAATTACTACAATTTTGTAATGTGTTTTGAAATAAGGAAGTATGCTGCTTCTTACTTTACTCTTCTCAGTATTGATTTGACTATTAGAGTCTTTTGTACCTGTATGAACCTTAGGATTTTTTTTCTATTTTTTTTTTGTGAAAAATGCTATTGGAAAGCTGGGCACTGGTGGCTCATGCCTATAATCTCAGCTACTCAGGAGACTTGAGATCTATTTATTGTAGTTTGCTCAAAGTCCATGATACTTACATCTCCAATTAGCCACCAGCAAGCTGGAAGTGGAGCTGTGACTCAAGTAATAGAGGGCCATCCTTGAGTGAAAAAGCTAAGGGACAGCACCTAGGCCCTGAGTTGAAGCCACAGTACCAACACACACACATGGATCATTGGAATTTTCATAGAGATTGCAATAAACCTGTATTTTTTCTGAGTTATTTAAAAATAGATGTCAAATTTTACAATGTTTTTCTGTATCTGTTGATATGATTTTTTTTCTTGTATTCTGATCCTGGGGCTTGAACTCAGAGTATGGGTGTTATCTTTGAGCTTTTGTGTTCAATGCTAGCGCTCTACTAGTTGAACCACAGCTCCACTTCTAGCATTTTGGTGGTTAATTAGAGATAAGATGCTTCTGACTTTTGACTTTCTTGCCTGGGCTGGCTCTGAATTTCAATCCTCGAATTTCAATCCTCACATTTCAGCCTCCTGAGTTGAGTTGCAAGGATTACAGGTGTGAGACACTGGCACTGGGTGATAGGTTTGTTTGTTTGTTTGTTTATTGCTGGTCCTAGAGCTTGAACTCTGTCTCTGAGCTTTTTCACTCAAGGCTAGTATACTACCACTTGAGCCAAGGCTCCACCTTTGGCTTTTTTGTGGTTATTCAATGATAAGGGTTTCATGTACTTTCCTGCCCAGGCTAACTTTGAACCATGATCCTCAGATCTTAGTTAGCCTCCTGAGTAGGTAGGATTACAGATATGAGTCACCAGCACCCGACAATTCTATTTTTAGTTAGACTTTCAAAGTGGTGGATTCCATTGACTGATACGATTTTTTTTTTTTTTTGCCTGTCATGGGGCTTGAACTCAGGGACTGGGTGCTGTCCTTAAGCCTCTTTGTGCTCAAGGCTAGTGCTCTGCCACTTGAGCCACAGCCCCACTTTCAGCTTTTTCTGAGTGGTTTTTGGAGATATGAGTCTCACAGACTTTTCTGCTCAAGCTGGCTTTGAACCATGATCCTCAGATCTCAGCCTCCTGAGTAGCTAGGATTACAGATGTAAGCCACTAATGCCCAGCTGACTGGTAAGGTATTATCATCCATGTAAGAATGCTTTAACTTGACTCTTCAAATTTTATTACTATTATTACTTTGTATGTAAGGATATGGGTCTTGGACTCAGAGCATCATCCTCTCAATTGGCATTTTCACTCAAGACATGCACTCTGCCACTTGAATTGCACCCCTAGTCCCTTATTGTGTTTTTTATTAGACCCTTTCCAAAACAAGATAGATGTAACCATGTTTAACTGTGCATTCCTCCTGCTCTTTCCCTCTCTCAGATGGAATATGTGATGGCCTGGACAAGCAGCCAGGGCTTCTATAGTAAAGGATGACTTCATGCAGATTACCCTGGCCAGCTTGCCTTTGGGAGTGGACAGGTACTGGCAAGGCCCTGCCCTTTACCATTTTGCAATTGTGTCACAACAACGCTACTTTAAACACCTGAGCCAAAACCTCAGTGTAGAGGGACAGACAAGGAGGTCTCTACTGACCATGTCCTACTCCATCCTGTCATCCTCTTTCCCACCCCACACTCTAGAGCGGAACTTTCCAAATCCATCTGCACTTGGACATGTACACAGATTTTTAGTTGTTTAAGTCACAATTGGGAGCTGGGTGCTGGTGAGTAGATTACAATCTGGGTATTGCAGTTAAGCCAACCATGGTACACAAATCCTGTAGTCTCTTGCATCTGGTTGCCCAGTGCCTACTAAGTTCATGTTGGCATGAGGCTGGGAGGTCAGCCTTTTACCCATAATGCCTCATGATTACTCCATGGGATAGATAGAGGATACTGAGGCTCCAGGGGGTAAAATAACCCACTTGTCAGAGCCCAGGTCTGCCTGACATCCACTTGATCACTTGTATTCTGTGCTACTGCACAGACATCTTCAGGATGGGGAGATATTATGGGAACTTTTAAGAAACCTCAGGCTGGCATGCCTGCTGGAAAAGATCAATGAAATCTCACATCTAATATTTGCCTTACTTGCTGCCTGACCAGAAGATGCTGCTGGTGGATCATGGAGGAATGAAGCTGTGGTTGGGTATTCCTCTGAGCCCTGAGGGTTCTGGGCCTTCCAAGTAGCTAGAGCCATTGTGCCTGGCTTAGTTTAAGGTGTGTGTGGGGGGGGAGTGTGTGCGCACATGCGCATGTGCGTGCATGTCAGTACTGGGGCTTGAACTCAGGGTCTTATACTTTCCTTTAGCTTTTGTGTTCAAGGCTAGTGCTTTACCACTTGAGTCACACCTCCACTTCCAGCTTTTTATTGATTAATTAGAGATTAGAGTCCCCTGGATTTCTCTGTCTAGCCTGACTTCAAACTGCAATCCTAATATCTAGCCTCCTGAATAGCTAGGATCACAGGCATGAGCCACTGGTGCCCAAAAAGTTGTAGGTTTTTAAAATAGATGCTCTTTTATCAACTTGTAGAACCATCCCTTTATTTTTTGTGCTGTTTCTGGAGTTGAATTCTGGAGTTGAACCCAGAGCCTGGTACTGTTTTTTTTGCTCCAGGCTAGCTAGCGCTCTACCACTTGAACCACAACTCCAATTCCAGCTTTTTGGTGGTTAATCAGAGCTTTGAACTATGATCTCCAGAACTCAGCCTCCTGAGTAACTAGGATTACAGACATGAGACAACAGCACCCAGCTTCCTCTCCTCTATTTCTATTTGCTGAGCCTTTTTGTTTCAAAACAATAGTCATGAATGGGCGCTGATTTCTTTCAGCTTATCCTGTTTATCATCAGTTGATATTATAATGTGGGTTTTTAGTCTGTTAATATAGTGAATTACTTTTTTGGGTGCCAGTCTTGGGGCTTGAACTTAGACTAGTGCTCTACTACTTGAGCCACAGCTTTACTTCTGGCTTTTTGGTGATTAATTGGAGATAAGAGTCTCAAGGACTTCCTGCCCATTGATTTCCAACCATGATCCTCAGATCTCAGCCTCCTGAATAGCTAAGATTAAAGCATGAACCACCAGCATCTGGCTACATTTCTTTTTTTGAATTTTCTCTGCATTGCCAAGATAAACTTAATGCGAAAACTTTATTTGTTGTACATATTGTTGGGTTTAGTTAAGGAGAAGCAAGATAGCTATGTAGTAATGTCTTTAATGAAGTGAGTGGGAGTTTGGGGAATTAGGTGTTGGGTGGAATTAGTGGTAGTGTTATCCTTAGGATTACAATTTGGTAACTATAGTAACAAAGGTGGCAGAGACAAGTGTAAATAGGCAGATATAGTGAGAAACTGAGTACTTTCTTCTGATGGCTCCTAGTTTTGATGTGTTAAACTAATCTAAAGCATAGGAAAGGTAGAGAAGGATGACAAGAATGCCAAGTCTGGGGACTCCATCTTTCTTTAGTTGGGGACTTTGGCCAGCCACTTAATGTGCTGGAGTAGAGGAATGTGATATGATCACAGATGGAGTTTAGATTTAATTTGGTAGACAGGATTGCTGACAGGATTGTGCCTAAATATGGAGGAAGCTGAGATCTTAAATTTGTGGTTCAAAGCCAGCTCAAGCAGACAAATAATGAGATTCTTATCTCCAATTAACCAGCAAAAAGTCAGAAGTGGAGGTATGCTCAAGTGGCATACCTTGACTGAAAAAGCCAAGTGAGAGTGTGTAGCCCTGAGTTCAAGCCCCAGTATAAGCACACATACACAAAAAATGAAAACAAGAAGTTTTTATTGGCAGAGCCTTATTTGAACAGAGTTGGCAGCTTTGTGGCTGAGGCAACAAGATAACTTTATTCATGAATTCATTTATTTACTTTTTTGTGCCAGTGCTGGGGATTGAACTCAGGGCCTGGGTGCTGTCCCTTAGCTTTTTTGCTCAAGGGTGTTGGGCCACCACTTTAGCCACAGCTGTGGCTTTTGGTGATTAGTTGGAAATATGAATTTCATGAATTTGTCCAGAAATGGCTTAGACCACAGTCATCAGATCTCAGCCTTCTGAGTAGTTAGGATTACAGGTATGAGCCACCAACTGGTGTTTGGCTTATTTTCTTATTCAAGAAATATTAAGAGATTGGTAGTGGCCCATTGAGGGTCAGGGCCTGAGTGAAGGTGGCTGCAGAGTGGGCTGGCAGCACAGCAAGCACTGGGGCCCAGGCAAAAAAGTAATAGTGACCAGTGGCATAGTGGAAACTGAGGCCTCATTGGGGAGGGGTGGAGCAGGGTAGCATGCTAGTTGTTTTAGGAAATTGCTTACATACAAGGGGGCTGGACAAATAAGAAAATGTTTTGAGGATAATAAATTCTGGATTTCTCGTTGTCAGGGAAGGGAGTTACAAATGTGGAAAGCATTAAAAGAGTGGTATGTAATTTATTAATATAAAATAGTATGAACTCATGATTTTAATTATGTATGTATATACTTATATATAAGTATAAATGTGAGGTTATGTTTAGGACTACAGACACACATCTACCTATCCTATTTGTCTATGTATGTATGTATGTTTGTATGTATGTATGTATCTCTATCTCTATCTATATATCTATCTACTTATCTACCAACGTACCTCCAGTCTCTATATACTGAAGGAGTCAGGGATCAAGCAACACTCAGAAGTAATGTAGACACCCTGTACTCAGTTTTGCTTTCTCAACTGCATTATCCAATTGTTCACTAAAAGGAAATGGGATCATTGGGAATATAGTTCATTCTAGGGCTATTGTTGAGAAAAATACAAGGTGAAGCTTTTTTTTTTCTTAGCAGGATTTTTAAACTCAAGACACAACTAGCCGAAGATGAGCATTTTGATAGACTAGACTCATAAACTCTGTAAGAACTCTTCCATATTACTTGTCTCTTGGGATTCACACCTTTGAGTGATCCCTCCTTTTTAAGTGTGAGAGGCTCCTATAATTTTGTTTCTAATCTGTAGAATATGGTAACTGTAATAAAGATGTTACATCCATCATTACATTCACTTACCTCACCTTCTGCCTTGTTGGTTGCTGTCTCTGGAGATGCTTCTTTTCGGTTTGATGAATTAAGTGGCTTTGTTGGAAAAGCCTGTGCCACAAGTAACTGTGTGTAACCTCTAAGAACTGCACATGGCTTCTAGGAACTAAGGGTGGCTTCTTGTCAAGATCCAGAAAGAAGTTTGGATTCCCAGCTCTATTGACACAAGAAAACAAAGTCTGCCTGTGATTTAGTGAGCTGGGAAGTGACCTTTTCCCATCTTGCTTCCACATGAGAAGGCAGCCCAGCTGACACATTTCTTCAGCCTTGTGAAATCCTAAGCAGAAGATACATGTGAACTGTTCCTGGGCTTTTGTTTTTCAGAAATGAATAATAAATGTGTATTATTTTAGGTCACTCAGTTTGTGATAATTATTTTTATTTTTGAAAATTATTATCTTTAAATAGTTGTACAAAGGAACTTCCACTAAACCAAGCAGTTTATGATTACAATATATCTCAATCAATGTCACCACTTTCAATGTTCTTATCTATCCCTTCTCTACCCACCCCTTCCCTCACTCAAAACAAGACTAGAGGGGTTGGAGGCATGGCTTAGTTGGTAGAGCACTAGCCAATGAACAAAAGTGTCAGGTATAGAGTTTGAGTCTGGGCCTCAGAACCAAAACAAAACTAGAGCATCTTGTCCTACTAGAAAATGAAGAGGAGCTAAAATGATGATTGATAAGGCATGAAAGAAGGACACCAGAGCCAGGGTGCGTGCATGCGTGTGTGTGTATGTGTGTGTGTGTGTGTGTGTGTGTGTGTGTGTGTGTGTGTGCTGGTACTGGAGTTTGAATGGCCTGGGTGATGTCCCTTAGCTTTTTCACTCAAGGCTGGCATTCTGCCACTGGAACCACAACTTCACTTCGGGCTTTTTGGTGCTTAATTAGAGATAGAAGTCTAACAGACTCTTCTGCCTCATCTATGAACTGTGATCCTCCAATATCAGCCTCCTCAGTAGCTAAGATTATAGGCATAAATCACCAGCACACAGCACCATAGTCATTTTGAAGAGGCTGTCACAAGCCAAATATAGGATAATGAGAATCAAATAAGTAATAATAAGTACTGTAAGCTAGAATAAAGTGGGAAATTTTGAGTTCACATGTATATAATAGCCCAATAAATAAAATGGAAAGACAGAAAACTCTTCTTTATAGTACCAAGACAGATAATTAGTGTAGGTGAAATAATAATAGAGTTAGAAAATATTCATTTTTCAGCTGGGTGCCACTGGCTCAGGCTAAGCTCTGAGGATCATGGTTCAAAGATGGCCCAGACTGAAAAGTCTATCTCCAATTAACCATTCAAAAACTGGAAGTGGATCTGTGTCTCAAAATGGTAGCGCACTATCTTTGAGCAGAAAGAGCTCACCCAGTCCCTGAGTTCAAGTCCCACTATCAACCAAAAAAAAGACAAAATATTTATTTTTCAACCAAAATAGTAATCATTGTTTCTGAAAAAAAACCACAATTGCTAAAACCAGTGATTGAGGGGTAAATATGTATTTGCTTAGTCTCAAAGTATATTCCCATAAACTAATTAATTACAAATGTTAAAGAATAACTTTATGGTAGAATATATGGAAGCTATTACCAACTAATTAAACTTAATGGTATCAGTAATTAGACATATTGGCATTATACACAATTAGATGTATGATATATCTAATTGACATCATATATGAAATTGTATGTCTATGTACATGATGCCTATAGCTAGATATAGTATATTGAATTGCATATTTCATACACAATTAGATATTGCCATCATATACTTCCAAATATGATTCATTGTGAAGGTTATGATAATACTTCTATAGTCTGTCAAATACACATTACCTGTATTTAATCATGTAGATGAATCAGACAAACTTCAACCTTTTACCATATGCTACTATATATGTAAATATATTGATTTATTATTATTATTTTGTTGGTTCTAGGGCTTGAACCAGCACCAAGCAGGTCCTTGAGCTGTTCCTGAGCTTTTTTGTTCAAAGCTAGCACTCTACCACCTTGAGCCACAGCACCACTTCTGGTTTTCTGGTGGTTTATTGGAGATAAGAGTCTCACAGTCTTTCCTGCTTGGGCTGGCTTCAAACTGTGATCCTCAGATCTCAGCCTCCTGAGTAGCTAGGATTACAAGTGTGATTGCAGGTGTGAACCATCAATTCCTGGCTAAGGCTATTATATTTGATTGTTGATGAAACCTAAATGATCTCTCTGGATAAGCAATATATGGGAATCCCTGTACTTTGTATGTTTGAAATTATTCCCAAAATAATAAATAGGAAAAAAATTAGACGGGAAATGTTTCTAACCACCTATTTATATAACTGGCCCAGTCTTAGGTATTAGGATATTTTAGCCAAGAAAACAGATGAAATTTTTGCTTTTCATGTCATTTACATTTTAGTAGGGGATGGAACACTAAATAAAACATTGTATCCTGTTGCTGGAAATAAGAACAATAATTAAGAATAATTTAGGGCAATAGAATATGAGTCATTTGGGCTGGGAAGTTGGCTCAGAGTTAGAGTGCTTGCCTCGTATGCATGAGGCCCTGGGCTTGATTCCTCAGCACCACATAAGCAGAAAAAGCCAGAAGTGGCACTGTGGATCAAGTAGTAAGGTGCTAGCCTTGAGCTGAAGGACAGCACCAAGGCCCAGAGTTCAGCCCCCATAACGGAGGAGGAGGGGGAGGGGGAGGGGGAGGGGAGAGGGAGGGGGAGGAGGAGTTGTAATTTGAGCTGGGCATTGGTGGCTCATTCCTGTAATCCTAGCTACTCAGAAGGCTAAGATATGAGGATTTCAGTTCAAAGTCAATCTGGAGAAGAAAGTTCATGAGACTCTTAGCTGCAATGAACTTTCAAAATGTTGGAAGTGGAGTTGTGGCTCAAGTAGTACAGCAATAGTCTTGAGCAAAAAAGCTCAGCAACAGTGTCCAGGCCCTGAGTTCAAGCACTAGGATCAACACACAAAAAAAGAGAGTCACTGTAGGAAAGAGGAATGGCAGGGGCTCTATTTAAATTAGGATTGTTAGTAAAGGCCTCATTGAGAGGTAATGTTGAATAGAAACCTGAAGGATGAAAATCCAGCATACTAAAATTGGAGGGACTAGCATTCCAGGTAGAGGAAATAGCAAGTTCAAAGGTCCTGAAAGGGAAATGGACTGTATATTTGTATTGATACTAGGGCTTGAATTCAGGGCCTCAGCATTCCCTCCCTTCCTTCCTTCCTCCCTCCCTCCCTCCCTCC
>NW_012267437.1:728658-746716 GCF_000151885.1 Dipodomys ordii
CTTCCTTCCTTCCTTCCTTCCTTCCTTCCTTCCTTCCTTCCTTCCTTCCTTCCTTCCTTCCTTCCTTCCTTTTCTTGTGCATGATGGGGCTTGAACTCTGGGCATGGGTGCTGTGCCTCAGCTCTTCAGTGCAAGGCTAGCACTCTACCACTTGAGCCACAGCACCACTTCCAGTTTTCTGAGTGTTTTATTGGATATAAGAGTCTCACAGGCGGAGTGCCAGTGACTGACGTCTCTAATCCTAGCTACTCAGGAGGCTAAGATAGGAGGATGACAGTTGAAAGCCAGCACAGGCAGGAAGATCTGTAAGACTCTTATTCTCACTAAGCTACCAAAAAAAGCCAGAAATGGAACTGTGGCTCAAGTAGTAGAGCACTAGCTAGCCTTGAGCAAAAGAAGTTTGGGGACAGCACCTAGGCCCTGAGTTCAAGCCCCAGGACTGGTACCAGAAAAAAAAACCCTCTCAATTTCTTTCACCCAGGCTGTTCCTCTGGAAATTTTCCTGAGCTTTTCTATGACTTAGCTCTCTCATCTTAAAAATGAGATTTTTATTAATAGCCTCCACCTAAATACATTATATTTAGAATTCAATGAGTGAATGCATGTCAGATGCTTATCATTCATGATTTCAGCAAGAAGCACATACCTAATAAGTTTTAGATGTTACCCTAACTGCTTTGTCTGAAATGTTTCACTGCCAGAACCTGTATATATGACAGGACTTCAGTGACTGTAGTTTTTCTAGCCATATGTTGCCACAAGGAGGTAGGAGGTCTTCTTCTCAGAGGGTCTCAAAGGAGACCCTGAGAAATGTGACCCCATCAAAGTCATGTACAGGAATTTTAGCATAGTGACAACAAGTCAAAAAATCCCTAAGTGAAACCTGATTTTTCTTGTATATGTGCTGGTATTGGGGCTTGAACTCAGGGCCTTGAATTCTTACTTGACTTTTTCTGAGCAAAGCTGGTGCTCTACAACTTCAGTCACTCATTCTGGCTTTTTTTTGGTTAATTAAAGAATCTTGCTGGGGGGTGGGGTGGGGGGAGATGGGGAGGGGAAACAAAGGAGGAGGCTACAATGCTTGATAAGAAATGTAGTCATTACCTTGCCCATGTAATTGAAACCCCTCTGTACGGTATTTTCACAATTAAAAAAATAAAGAATCTTGCCTGCTGCCAGTGGCTCATGCTTGTAATCCTAGTGACTCAGAAGGCTGAGATCTGGGATCGTCATTTGAAGCCAGCTCAGGCAGGAAAGTCTGACACTATCTCCAATTAACTACTCAAAAAAAAAAACCCAAAAAATAAAACTGGAAGTGGCACTATGGCTCAAGTGGTAGAATACTAGCCTTGAGAAAAAGAAGTTTGGGGACAGCGCCCAGGCCCTGAGTTCAAGCCCTACGACTGACAAAAAAGAAAAAAAGATAAGAATCTCTTGAATTTATCTGCCTGGGCTGTCTTTGAACCACGGCACTCAGATCTAAGCCTCCTAAATTGCTAGAATTAAAGATATGAGCTACAAGTGCCTGGTCCTAATTCAGTTTTTTTTTTTTTACATTTAATCTGAGCCTAAGTAATTTTTTGTGTGTGCCAATACTGGGCTTAAATTTAGGGCTTGGACGCTGCCCCTGAGCTTTTGTGCTCAAGGCTAGTGTTGTACCACTTTGAGCCACAGCTCTACTCCTGTGGGGTTTTGTGTGTGTGGGGGGGTAATTGGAAATAAGAGTCTCACAGAGTTTCCTGCCCAGGCTGGCTTTGAACTTTGATCCTCAGATCCCAGCCTTCTGAGTAGCTAGGATTACAGGTGTGAGCCACCACTGCCTGTCTGTAATTTGTTTATATAAACTAAAGTTATTAATGCATTTAAATTGTACTTACTAATGAGTTTCACAAACACACACACACACACACACACACACACACACACACACATACATATGCATATATTTTTTTGTCAGTTGTGGGCCCTGAACTCTGGGCCTAGACACTGTCCCTCTGCTCTTCAGCTCAAGGCTAGCACTCTACCACTTGAGCCACAGTGCCACTTCCGGCTTTTTCTGCTTATGTGGTGCTGAGGAATCGAACCCAGGGTCTCATGCATACAAGGCAAGCACTCTACTACTGAGCCACCTTCCCAGCCCTCACAGTCATATTTTCATATATGAATATATTTTACTTTGGTTGTCTACTTCCAACTACCCTCTTTTAACCTTCTGTCTCTTACTGCTTGCTCTTTGGCACCCCTACCCCTCATCTCTTTTTTCATTCTAATTCTCATGCATGAGAGAAATATAAAATATTTGTCTTTATGTGTCTAGATTATTTCATTGGACATAATGACCTTTACTATCATCCATTTTCCTGAAAAATGACATAATTTTACTAGTTTTGATAGCTGGACAATACTTGTGTTTGTGTGTTTACCACATTTTATTTCCTTTTTTATATTGGTCATTAAAAAATAAGTAGTTTTACAAAATGATTACAATTGCGCAAGTCAGGTAATGAGTGCCATGCTTCTTGGTCAATGTTACCCCTTCTTTAGTTCTCCCTCATTCCTCCTCCCCCACCACCCCATCCCATCCCTTCCCTCAAATTATGTAGTTCAATTTTTATATAATTTTTTTGGGGTCCAGTTGTGGGGCCTGAACTCTGGGCCTGGGCGCTGTCCCTCAGCTCTTCAGTTGAAGGCTAACACTCTACCACTTGAGCCACAGTGCCACTTCCGGCTTTTTTTTTCTGCTTATGTGGTGCTGAGGAATCGAACCCAGGGCCTCATGCATGCAAGGCAAGCGTTCTACCACTGAGCCACCTTCCCAGCCCCTCAATTTTTATATAATGTACATTGAATATAACGTGTGAATTTGCTCACCCTTGCTCCCTCCATTCATATGTTTCTTTCTGTTTTATACATTATAATAGGTTTAATCATGACCTGTTTGGAATGTATAAGATGTGCTTCGATTATATTGTCTCCTCACTATCCTCTCTTATTCTCCCACTCTTATAGGGTCCCTTTTCCTTCCCCAATAGTCCTCCCTTCTAATTTCTTTTTTTTTTCTGCTTCTGGGGCTTGAACTCAGGGTCTGGGTGCTGTCCTGAGTTTCTTTTGCTCAAGGCTAGTGTTCTATCACTTGAGCTACAGCTCCATTTCTGGATTTCTAGTGGTTAATTGGAAATAAGAGTCTCATGGACTTTCCTGCTCAGGCTGGCTTTGAACCATGGTACTCAGATCTCAGCCTCTTGCATAGCTAGAATTATAGTCACAAGCCACTGATGCCTGCTTTATGTCCTTAAAATAAATTTAAATTCTAGCTGGGCACCGGTGTCTCAAGCCTATAATCCTAGCTATTCAGGGAGCTGGGATCTGAGGATCAGCCCAGGCAGAAAAGTTCCCATGAGACTCTTATCTCCAATTAACCGCTCAAAAACCAGAAGTGGTGCTGTGGCTCAAGTGGTAGAGTGCTAATCTTGAGCACAAAGAGGCTCTGGGACAGCACCCAGGCCCTGGGTTCAACCCCAGAACAGAAAAAAAATCTAGATTCCATATATAAAAGAAAATATGTGATATTTGTATTTCTGAGTTTGGCTTATTTCAATTATTGCAATAATCTCTAATTCTAGCCATTAAAAAATTTTATTTTCTTGTAAAGATGCTGTACAGAGAAGCTACAGTTACATCAGTAATAGCCATTTTCTTGCAAATGGTGTAATTTTGTTCCTTTTTTCTTTGTGCTTTTTTATCCGAAATGGCAACTTGATTTGGTACCTGATGCTTTCTGCTCACTGGTTGGTGCTTTACCAACTGAACCATGCTTCCAAATCCTGGTTTTGTTTTTATAGCAATATAGCCTTTTTTCTGTCAGTCATGGGGCTTGAACTATGGGCCTGGGCGCTGTCCCTCTGCGCTTCAGCTCAAGGCAAGTGCTTCTACCACTTGAGCCACAGCCCACTTCCGGTTTTCTGGTGGTTACTTGGAGACAAGAGTCTCTCGGACATTCCTGCCCTGGGATCATGATCTTCAGAACTTAGCTTCCTGAGTAGCTAGGATTACGTGCTTGAGCCACCAGAGCCTGGTTTATATCACCATTCATCAGTTGATGGACACCTGGACTGATTCCAGACCTTAACTATTATGAATAGCATATCTATAAACATGGGCATGCAGGGTTCTCTCTTATATGCTGACTCACAATCCTTCAGATGAATGCGGGAAGTATTATGGCAGGTTTATGATAGGTCAATTTGTAGTTTTATAAGGAGCCTCCATACTGTTTTCCATAATGGTTGTACTAATTTATATCTTCCACCAACATGTTTATACATCTTTCCCTCCACATTGTCACCAGCATTTATTTTTTTTTAATTATAGACATTATGAGTAAGATGGGATGAGATCTCAATATTATTTTGATTTGCAGTTGCTTGATGGTTAGAGATACTGAACATTTCTCATGTATTTATTGGCCCTGGTACTTCTTACTTTGAGAATTTTTGTTTGGGTCATTTGCCAATTTATTGATTGGATTATTGTTATTATGTTGTAAACTTTTTTTTCTTTTGCCAGCCTCAGGGCTTGAACTCAGGTCCTGGGCACGTCCCTGAGCCCGTTTGTGCTCAAGGCTAACACTATACTACTTGAGCCATAGCACCACTTTGGCCTTTTTCTGAGTAGTTTATTGGAGATAAGAGTCTCATGGACTTTCTTGCCCAGACTGGCTTTGAATTGCAATCCTCAGATCAGAACCTCTTGAGTAACTAGGATTATAGGTGCAAGCTACTGGTGCCCAGCTTGTAAACTGTTTTTGAGTTCCTTAAATATTCTGAATATTGGTTCTCTGTCACATGAGTGGCTGGCAAAGAGGGCTTTTCTCATTTTGTGGGCTGGTCTATCTCTTTGCTCTGTTGACTGTTTACTTTGCTATGCAGAAGCCTTTTAATTTAGTGCTATCTTCTTATTTCCTTAGCTAATGGAGTCCTGTGTAGAAACTCCTTGCTTATGCTTACATGTTGAAATGTTTCCTCTGTATTTTCCTCTAGTAGTTCCAACCCTTCAGTGTCAGATTTCATATGAAGATCTCTCATCTATCTTGAGTTGGCATTTTTTGTGTGTGTTCCAGTCATGGGGCTTGAATTCAGGGTCTGGGCACTATCCTTGTGCTTTTGTGCTCAAGGCTGGCACTCTACCACTTGAGCCACTGTTCCACTTCTGGCTTTTTTTGGTGGCTAATTGGAGATGAGAATCTTATGGACTTCCTTGCCCCATTTGGCTTTGAAGTGTGTTACTCAGATCTTAGCCTCCTGAGTAGCTAGAATTGCAGGTATAAACCATCAGTACCTTGCTTTGAGTTAGTTTTTATTTAGAATGAGAAATAGTAGTTTATTTTTAGTCTTCTATATGCAGATAGACAGTTTTCCCAGAACCATTTTTGAAGAGGCTTTTTCCATTGTGTATTCTGGCAGCTTTTTCAAGTATTAGATGGCAGTACATGCTTGGGCTTATCTCTGGAATCTTCTATTTAATTGGCCTGTGTCTGTTTTTATGCCATCGCCATGCTGTTTTTATTATTATGATTCTTTAGTGTACTTTGAAATCAGGCATTGTGATAACTCCAGCATTGCTCTTTTTATTTAAGATTGCTTTGGCTATTTTGCATTGTGTGTGTGTGTGTGTGTGTGAGTGTGTGTGTGTGTGTGTGTGTATTTCTCCACAAGGTTTTGAGTTTCTTTTTTTTCCCCTTTCTTTTGTTGTGCTGGTATTGGGGCTTGAACTCAGGGCTTCTTGATTTTGCTTGGATTTTCTTTTTGCTCAAGGCTGGTGCTCTACCACTTGAGATATAGCTTCACTTCTAAGGTCTTTTGGATTTCAATTCTATGCATGTAATGTCACTTTTTTCAGTTCATTTTTTTTTGTTGTTGTTGTCATGGGGCTTGAACTCTGGGCCTGAATGCCATCTCTCAGCTTTTTAGCTCAAGGCTAGCACTCTACCACTTGAACCAATGTGCCAGGTCTGGTTTTGTGAGTGGTTTATTGGAGATAATAGTCTCATGGACTTTTTGCCCTAGCTAGTTTTGAACCGCAATCCTCAGATCTCAGCCTCCTGAATAGCTAGGATTACAGGCGTGAGCCACTGGCACCCGGCTTCAATTTTCTTTAAATAAAAAAATTCTTATAATCTTAGAGGATGAGCATAATAGCTCAATAGCTATGACCATAGTAAGATGATGCTAAGTGAAATGAACTCCAAGACATGGACACAAGAGGTTTTTCTTTGTTGTTGTTTTTAATGTACTATGTGATTTCTTTTTTTTTTTAATTTTATGTCTTTTTTCTCCCTATGGTTTATTCTCTGTTGTCACTGTATTTGATTTTGGTACCCTGGGTGTTGTGTATATTTTTATCTGAATTAGGGAAGGGAAGGGGACCAACAGAATGGTGAGATAAAGGACAAAGGGGAACCAATTCAACAGTGATACTCACAAGACCATATGTTGGAATGATCTATACAACTTGGGGGGATTTGGAGGGGAGGGAAAGTGGGGGGAAAATGAGGGAGGGGGGAACAAGTTCAACAAGAAATGTACTCACAAGTGGCACTGTGGCTCAAGCAGTAGAGCATTTGCTTTGAGCTGAAGAGCGCGAGGACAGCGCTCAGGCCCAGAGTTCAAGCTCCACGACAGACAAAAAAGAAAAAAGAAAAAAAAAAGAAATGTACTCACTACCTTACTTGTGTAACTGTAACCCCTATGTACATCACCTTGACAATAAAATTAAAATAAAAAAATTCTGCCGGGCGCTGGTGGCTCACGCCTGTAATCCTAGCTACTCAGGAGGCTGAGATCTGAGGATCGCGGTTCAAAGCCAGCCCGGGCAGGAGAGACCGTGAGACTTCTATCTCCAATAAACCACTAGAAAACCGGAAGTGGCGCTGTAGCTCAAGTGGTAGAGCGCTCGCCTTGAGCTGAAGAGCTGAGGGACAGCGCCCAGGCCCAGAGTTCAAGCCCCACGGCCGACCAAAAAAAAAATAAATAAATAAAAAAAAAAAATAAAAATAAAAAAATTCTTTACTTATTATAAAGGTGATAGACAGATGAGTTACAATTACATAATTTAGTTACTGAGTACATTCTTTTTGAACATTGTCACCCCTTCCCTTCCTCTTTCCCAGTTTTTCCCTTCTTCAGTTCTAATTTTAATAATTTGTGTTTTTTTTCTTTTTTCTTTCTTTTTTTGGGGGGGTCTGGTCGTGGGGCCTGAACTCTGGGCCTGGGCGCTGTCCCTCAGCTCTTCAGCTCAAGGCTAGCGCTCTACCACTTGAGCCACAGCGCCACTTCCGGCTTTTTTCTTTTTGCTTATGTGGTGCTGAGGAATCGAACCCAGGGCCTCAGGCTTGCAAGGCAAGCGTTCTACCACTGAGCCACCTTCCCAGCCCTTTTTTTTCTTTTTGTTGGTTGGTTTGGCTCAGGGTTTACAACTGTTTGTTCTTTTGAAGTACAGATTCTTTGTTTCATTGATCCTTTGTATTGCTCTTTTGGCATCCTTTCTGTTCATTTCGGTTCTGATTTTTACTATTTTTCCTTTTACTAATTTTGAGATTGAGTTGTTTTTGCTTTCCTTTTGCTGCACTATTAGATTATCTGAAATGTCTCTTATCTAATTTAGATATTCATGGCTATAAACATCTTTATTAGAACCACTTTCATTATATCCTACAGTTTCTTTTTTTGGGGGGGGTCCAGTCGTGGGGCCTGAACTCTGGCCTGGGCGCTGTCCCTCAGCTCTTCAGCTCAAGGCTAGTGCTCTACCACTTGTGAGCCACATTGCCACTTCCGGCTTTTTTCCCCCCTGCATATGTGGTGCTGAGGAATCAAACTCAGGGCCTCATGCATGCAAGGCAAGTGCTCTACCACTGAGCCACCTTCCCAGCCCATCTACATTTTCTTATATATTGCATTTTCATTTTTTGTGCCAGTCCTGGGCCTTGAACTCAGGGCCTGGGAGGTGTTCCTGAACTTTTGTGCTCGAGGCTAGCACTCTACCATTTGAGCCATTGCTCTACCTCTGGCTTTTTTTGGTGTTTAATTGGTGGTAAGAGTCACATGGTCTTTCCTGCCTAGATGCACTTTGAACTGTAATCCTCAGATCTCAGCTTCCTGAGTAGCTAGGAGTATGGGCACGAATCACTGGCATCCAGCTTGTATTTTCACTTTGGGTTCATAGTTACAATAATGAAGCAAGGTTGAGATGCAGTTTCTCAACACTGGATTGGATGTATAGCTCAGTAACCAAACATTTATCCCCATGCTCATGGTACCATCCTCAATCTCCAGCACTACTCATAGAGAAGAAAACTAGCTAGATTGTTATGAAATTCTTGATGTGCAAGTTGGTGCTGTATATGTATGGAGGGCGGGGCCAGTCATGTGTGGGCATGTGGGTTTCCCCTGAATGTGTCCGAAAGTCATGGTAACCAACCCAGCACCAACTTCTGCACAGAAGGGTGAGAGCATGCCTTCAGACTCCAACCTGTAGTTACATTACCCTGTGAGGTGGAAGAGGCTGGGAAAATCCAAGTGATTCATGGGGCCTAGGCTTGGGACTTTTAGTACTACCTAGCAGCCAACCAGATGTAGTCATGAAGCAGATTCTGGAGGCCAAGCAATCCACCAACCACGAGTTGAGAGCTCTATGTCTGCGTTATTGTTAGATAATCAGGCTTACTTCTTTACTTAATTTTATTTAATTTTTTATTGTTAATATAAAGGTGATATACAGAGGGTTTATAGTTACATAAGTCATGTAAAGAGTACATTTCTTTATGGACAGTGCCATCCCTTCTCTTGCTCTTTCCCAGTTTTTCCCTCCTGTCCCCACACACAAGTTGTATAGTTCATTTTCAACATAGTGTCTAGAGAGTATCACTTCTGCATTTGTTCCCCCTTTGTCCCACCATTTCTGTGCCCTGCTTACTCTCCCAAAGACAGGTAAATGAACAAAAAAGACAAAAAGAAAACAAAAAGAATATCCTTTTGTTTCCATTTCCTGGAATTCATTTATGTATTTATTTATTTTGGGTCCGGACGTGGGCCTGAACTCTGGGCCTGGGCACTGTCCCTCAGCTCTTCAGCTCAAGGCTAGCGCTCTACCACTTGAGCCACAGCGCCACTTCCGGCTCTTTTCTTTTTGCTTATGTGGTGCTGAGGAATCAAACCCAGGGCCTCAGGCATGCAAGGCAAGTGCTCTACCACTGAGCCACCTTCCCAGCCCGTCCTGGAATTTATTTTGATAAATACTATTTTATATGATCAGAGGGACATAGGCATTGTGCATTTTCATTTCTTTCCTAAGATTATCCTACTGTGGTCAGGCTTACTTCTCACCATAGATTGGGGGTGAGCATGGACAATTGTACCCATCACTGTCCAAGCTCCCTCTTGCTTAATATTGTCAGTGGGAGCCAGTCTAAGTCTCTCCTTCTCCATGGTGTCCTTTTGTAGCAGTATCCCACCCAGACACTGTGACAAGGTGTTCTTGGACTTCATGGCCCCACAGTTTCCTCTCAAACAATAGGCCATGTTCTAAGATGGAGCCTGGCTACAGTGCTCAGAGATATAGGGAGTGACAAAGTGGATTTTTTCTCCAATACTAGCTTAACATACAGGAGTTGTTATTGCCACACCACATTCCCTCACTGGTTTCTTTTTTTTTTCTTCTTGTACTGGTCCTGGGGTTTGAACTCAGGGTCTGGACCCTATGTCTGAGCTTTTAGGCTCAATCCTGGTACTCGACCACTTGAGCCACAGCACCAGTTATGGGTTCTTTTGGTGGTTAACTATAGCTAAGAGTCTCACAGATTTTCCCTCCAATGCTGGCTCCAAACAGTGATGCTCAGATTTCTGCCTCCTGAGTAGCTAGGATTATAGGTGTGACCCACTAATATCTGGCTCACTGGTTTCTTTTTCTCTGCTAATCCTGGAGCTTGAACTCAGGGCCTAGGTGTTATCCCTTAGCTTTTCACTCAAGGCTAGCACTCTGCTATTTGAACCACAGTGTCACTTCTGACCTTTTTCTAGTCAATTGGAGATAAGGGTCAAGGGGACTTTTCTGCCTGGGCTGGCTTTGAAACAATCCTTAGATCTCAGCCTCCCGAGTAGCTAGGATTACAGGAGTCAGCCACGAACACGCTGCTCCTCACTGGCTTTAAGGCTTGGAGGAAATGTAGATTTATCCTGTGGCTAGCTCTGCCAGTCTGTTATCTCCATGGTTTGTCTGGCCTAGTTGGTGGTTGTGGCTTTGCCCTGTCTCCCTCTCCTTAGGGAGCCAGAGTTGAAGCTATGAATGTTGCCTTTCTGTTTCTCTGTTTTCCAGCTGTTATCCTTTCTTTGGAATACAATCATTTCTCTGTTTACCCTGACTTTTCTCATTTATGGAGTTATGTGGGGGAAACTTTGACTTAACATCTTGCCCTGCCTTCTCCTATAAGTTTTTCCTCTTATTGAAAAACATAAGCAGCTGTGTGCCAGTGGTTCATGCCTGTAATCCTAACTACTCAGGAAGCTGAGACCTGAGGATTAAGGTTTGAAGCCAGCCCAGGCAGGAAAGTCCCATGAGATACTTATGTCCCCGCCCTGGCACTGTGAGTAAAATGGTTGAGCAAAAAAGCTCAGGGACAATGTCCAGGTCCCAAACTCAATCACTAGGACTTGTGTGTGTGCGCGCGCGCGCGCGCCGCGTGAATGCGCATGCGCACACACGAACATACAGTGTTTGGACCCTTTAGCACTATCTTTGCTATATCCCCTGGGTTCTGGTATAATGTCTTTCCATTTTCACTTGCTTATAGCAATTTGAAAACTTCTGATTTCCTGTATGTCTCACTGTTCATTTAAAAGTGTCCTAATCATTGAGTGCTAGTGGCTCGAAACTATAATCCTAACTGCTCAGGAGACACATCTGAGGATCGTGGTTCTAAGCCAGCCTGGGAAGACAAATCCCTGAAACTCTTATCTACAATTAACCACCAAAAAGCCAGAAGTGGAGATATGGCTCAGGAGGTACAGCACTACTAGCCTTTAGCGAAAAAGCCAAGTGTGAGTGTAAGGCCTGACTTCAAGCCCCATTATGGGTACAAAACAACAGAGAATAAAAAAAAGTGTCCTTGTCAGTCTCCATGTGTTTGTATAATTTCTGTTTCTGTAATCCATCATGGAAGTGCATATCTATCATTTTAACCATGTGGGAGGCTGAGCTTGTGAAGATTGTGATTACTGGGAAGATAGAATTTCAATGGAATAATCTGGACATAGAAGAATGCACCAGTCACTCCAGCTATGGTGCGAAGTGAGAAAAAGGAGGATCGCAGTCCAGGTGTGTGATTAGGTAGGAAATAAGAACATATCTTAAAAATAACCAAAAAAAGCTGAAGGTGTGGCTCAGGGGTATAGTGTTATGCCCAGATAAGGATCCCCAAAGACCACCAAGAGCCGAATCCGATGCAAGCACATGAGCGTCGTTTATTGCAAGCTCCAGTCTGGACTCACACCTGTCACCTACGCTGGAGGTCAGACTTGAGAGTCCTGACTTCCAGTTTAGTAGGGTTTTTATTGTGGTTACAGCAAGGGTAGGGGGTTTCCAACTTAGTGGTTTCGTGATTGGTTAACATTTAGTGAGTGAATCTTGTAACGATCTTATTGGCTAGCATGTGAGGACTAAGCAGTTAAGCAGCAAACTATGTTAACTATGCTATCTTAAGAAACATCTGGAGCTTTAGTTACCTTCCTGTCATCGGCTGATGACTATTGCTAGGGGAGTTATGGGCAGAACGTTATTGGGACATTTCGCAGTTTTTCCAGGAACCTGAGTTCTTATTTTCGGTAAAAGTCTTTACAATGGGTACTTTGTAAAGGCCTTCAAAATGGAGTCTAAGTCCAGAATGGCTGTACTTTGGCTAAGGCCTCTCAATAGCATCAGCTTAGCATATGTGAGACTCAACCCCCAATAATGTTTAAACCCCAATAATACCAAGCAAAGTAAAAAGTATTGTGTTCATGTTAAACGTTGTGACTTTGCTAACTACTGTAGCTTTATAGGGTAATCTTGTCTTGGGAATTATACCCTGAAGTTTTCATGGAATGAAGCAGACTGTAAGGTATATTATATACGTAGGTTTCATTAGGTAGCTGATGAAGAGAACACCATGAGCTATTCAGGCAGGAAAAGTTTATTTACCGAACTGCTGCCCAGGCCATACTTGGTGGAGAGGCATGGCCAAAAGGGGAGACCCACCCCCAGGCCAGGACAGGAAGAGGTGTGGCCAGGTGGAGGAAAGGTGTGGCCATGTTGTATCTGGATGTGACCTCACAGCTTGGGACCGTCCAATGGTAAGATGGGAGGTGTGACCAGAGGCGGCCCAGGATGTAACCTAGCAAGAGGGGAGGTGACTGCTTCCAAGTGTGTGGGTTACCTAGGTAACACAGATACTGGGTGGAAACTTAGCCAAGAGGTAGTGAGGTGTCTGCATGGCCCGGGGCAGATCTTACAGAGACCTTGTGTAGCATACTCTCAAATCGTTCAAAAATAATGAAATAATTGAAAAATTATTTCTTTATGTATTTTTCTTTTAAAAAAGAAGCAGAGGAGCCTGACACCAGCAATGCACACCTATAATCCTAGATACTCAGGAAGTTGAGCTCTGAGCTTGGTGCTTTGAAGTCAGCGTGGATAGGAAAGTCTTTGAAGACCCTTTAAAAAATTAATTACTTCATTGTTATTATAGAGGTGATGAACACAGAGATTACAATTACATAGAATCAGGTAATGAGTACATTTCGTGTTGTTCAGTGTCTTCTGTTCCTTCATTCTCTCCCAGTTCCTCCCATCTCCACCCATGAGTTGCATAGTTCACTTTCATCAATGTCCAATGCACTCCACTGCTGCACATTTTCACCCTTTTCCCCTGAGTTCTGTGCTCTCCTCCTACCCACCTGAAAATGTACACGTGAATACACCATATACAGGGTAAAGAAGACAGAATCATCAAAAACTAAAAACAAAAAAAGAAAAAAATTTGTTCACATATCTTGGAGTTCATTTCAGTATGTATATTATTTTATATGAATATGAAGAGGCACTTAAGCATTGTGCCTTTGTGATTCTCTCCTAAGAGTATCTATCCTCTTTTGGTCTCATGGTGTGTGAGTATCTAGAATCCTGTGTAATTTGTCATATCCCAGTGCGTTTTAGCTCTAACTTCCCCATATCAGAAAGAACGTGCGCCCTTTGTCTCTCTGATGTTGGTCTATTGCACTTAACATGATTTGTTCTAGTTCTATCCATTTCCCTGCAAATGACATTCTCCAATTAACCACAAGAACCCGGAAGTAGAGGCAGGGCTCAAGTGGTAGAGTACTAGCCTTGAGAAAAGGAAGCTCAGGGACAATACCTAGGCCCTGAATTCAAGGACCTCCCCCCCCCACACACACACAAAGAAGAAACTGGGGGCTGATGGTTCATGCTTGTAATCCTAGCTACTCAAGAAATTGGGATCTGAGGATTATGTTTCAAAGCCAGCCTGGCAGAAAAATCTTTTTTTTTTTTTGGTCTGGTCGTGGGGCCTGAACTCTGGGCCTGGGCACTATCCCTCAGCTCAAGGCTAGCGCTCTGCCACTTGAGCCACAGCGCCACTTCCGGCTTTTTTCTTTTTGCTTATGTGGTGCTGAGGAATCGAACCCAGGGCCTCAGGCATGCAAGGCAAGCGCTCTACCACTGAGCCACCTTCCCAGCCCCCGGCAGAAAAATCTTATCTCTAGTTAACCACTAAAAGAGCTGAAAGCAGAGCTGAGGTTCAAATGGTAGAACACAAGCTTTGAATAAAAAAGCTAATGGACAGCTCCCAGGCCCTGAGTTTCAGCCCAAGTACCAGTACCGGAAAAAAAAATCATTACTCACTTCCCTTAGCTCCTAACCATCTCCAATGTGCATTTTATCTTTATGAATTTCTCTATGTTTTGAATACTTCATAAGAAATGGAAGATTTTTGTGTGAGGTATCTTTTACAAAGATGACTGAGGTTTACCTGTGCTTTACTATATTTCAGTTTTCATTTCCTTTTAGTGGTTTAGTAATATTCCATTGTATTGTTTATCCTTTCATCTGTTTATGGACATGGGGCTATTTCCATCTCTGGCTATTGTGAACAGTGCTGCTATAAATCTACATGGGCATGTACTGAAGATCCAGTTTTTACTTCCTTTTGGTAAACTAGGAGTAGAATTGGTGAGTTTTATGATAGCTCCATGGACACTGTCCTTCAGCACTTCAGTTCAAGGCTCAAGGTTAGAGCTCTACCACTTGAGCCACAGCACCACTTCCGGCTTTTTCTGCTAATGTGGTGCTGAGGAATTGAACACAGGGCCTCATGCATGCGAGACAAGAACTCTACCACTGAGCCACCTTCCCAGCCCCTCCATGTTTAACTTTTTAGAGGACCATATCAAACTTTTCTATAGAAACATATAAATATATCAATATATACCTAGAGTTATATCTATATATATGCATATATATATCACTTTATACTAAAAGCTTTGTGTGTGTGTGTGTGTGTGTGTGTGTGTGTGTGTGTGTGTGTGTGTGTGTGTAGGCAGAAACTCAGGACTTGGGCATTGTCTTTGAGCTTTTTTGCTCAAGGCTACTGTTCTACCACTTGAGTCTTAGTTTCACTTCCAGTTTTTTGTTTTTGTTTTTGTTTTTTGGTGCTTAATTGGAAATAAGAGTCTCACAGATTTTCCTTCCAGGGCTGACTTCAAACATGATCTTCAGATCTCAGCCTCCTGAGTAGCGAGGATTACAGGTATGAGCCACGAGTACCCAGTTATAAAACATTTTTTGTGCTCATCCTGGGCTTGAACTCAGGACCTGAGTGTTGTCCCTGAGCTTTTCTTTTCTCTCTCAAGGTTACTGTTCTCCCACTTGAGCCACAGCTCCACTTCCACCTTTTGTGTGTGTGTGGTTAATTGGATATAAGAGTCTCACAGGAAACTGCCTGGGCAGGCTTCAAACTGTGATCTTCAGATCTCAGCCTCCTGAATAGCTAGGATTACAGACATGAGCCACCTGCACTTGGCTTATAATTAAACATTTTAAGTGGGATGTGACTCAAGTGGTAGAGTGCTTCTACCTGTGTTCAAACCCCAATGCTACCAAAAACTTAAAAAGAAATGAATAAATGTTAGAAGTATTGATGGACTTAGTTGGAGACCAGACTTTTCTTTTAATGTCATCCTTTATTATCTCCCTCTGAGTTTTTCCATCCAGCCCGTGCATTTCTGGTAAGTAGGGAAGGAATATCATTTACCTTGGAAAGCAGATGAAGGGAGTTTCCCCAGAAGGCAATACTTTGGAATCCTAGAGGAAAATCTTTGGTAACAGTGTTCTGAAATCTGGGAAATATAACTGAATAAGTAAAAGGTTTCCAGTAAGGATTTGCTTTGTGCCAGGCAGTCTGTTAGATGTTTCATGGATTTTCTATTTGGAATTTGTCAACTCTCCTGTGCTTTCAATAGTATCATGGACTCAGCTTATCTTGTGTGTGGTATCGAGCACCAGGCTGGGCCCAGTGAAGAGCTATTGAATATTAGCTTCTGATGGACAGGGCATGGAGAATAAGGTGTTCAGTGTGCTCTGGGCACAGGGAGAGGGCCTGGCATGGGCAGTGCCCGCCATGTGGGCGCCACAAGCAGGCTACAGAAAGTGTTATAGTACCAACTGATATTCTTTAAATATTTATTCAGCATTTATTTGGTTGAGGGCAAAGAAAACACAGTTTTTCTTTAATACAAATTGCAAACTTTTTTAGGTGTCCAAAATAAAGAAAATATTATATGCACTGAACTTAATATAATATTTTAGCTTATTTAGAACTGCCTTTCATTTCTGAATTTTTGCATTGCTTACAATTAGTCACTCCCATCACTAAAGATGTAATAACTGTCCATGGAAAGAAAGACAGGATGTGTCTTGTATAAATATATTTGAAAGATTTTTTTGAACAAAATTATTTCTACTTTTTCTTTTATTGCTGGCACTGGGGCTTGAACCTTGGGTCTGGGTACTGTTCCTGAGCTTCTTTTGCTCAAGCTAGCACAATACCACTTGAGCCACAGCTCCACTTCTGGCTTTTTCTGTGATTAACTGGAGATAAGAGTTTCACTGCCTGGGCTGGCTTTGAATTGTGATCCTCAGATCTCAACTTCCTGAGTCACTAGGATTACAGGCGTGAGTCACTGGCCCTTGGCTAGTTATACTTTTGAATACTTCTTGTTCTTCAGTTTTATTCCTTGAATCTAAAATGAACATTAAAGGATTTTGATTTTGATCATAAACTGATAAACTGTAGACCATTTTATAGCATGCTTTGTAATATTATTTCTTATTCACAGGCATTATATTTCAAACCTGCCACTGTATGCCTGAGATCATGAACTAAACTCTGTATACCAGGTGTTGGTGGATCACACCTGTAATCCTTGCTACTGAGAAAACTGTAGTTCTAAGTCAGCATGGGCAAACAAATCCAATTAATGAGCATAGAGCCTGGGTGATGTCCCTTAGCATTTACGCTCAAAGCTAATGCTCTACCACTTGAGCTATAGCTCCACTTCTGGCTTTTTTTAAATTATTAATTTGCAATAAGAGCCTTACCCAGACTTTCCTGCCTGGGATGGGTTTGAACTGCAATCCTCAGATCTCAGCCTCCTGGGTAACTAGGATCATAAGTGTGAGCCATAGGTCCTAGATTATATTTTTGTTTCCAATGTGTTCATATACATTGTGCCACATAATTAACTGAGAAAAATTTGTCCTTTAACCTTGGATCTAGGAATGTGACAATTGAGTGGTGTAATTTGCCTTCAAGAAAAAAGCTGTAGGAAAATCATCTGTGGATTCCACCAACATGTCTTTTTTGTTTGTTTTTTAGTTGGTAGTGAGGCTTGAACTCAGGGCCTGACTGGGTGCTGTCCCTGAGCTTTTCTGCTCAAGGCTAGTGCTCTACCACTTTCAGCCACAGCTCCACTTCTGGTTTTCTATTGGTTAATTGGAGATAAGAGTAGCACACTTTCCTGCTCAGGCTGGCTTTGAACCATGATCCTCAGATCTCAGCCTCCTGAGTAGCTAGGATTACAGATGTGAGCCACCAGTGCCTGGTTCATTTTTTTTAAAATCACATGCACACCATTTAGATAATTTTCCCTACAGTAAGATGACAGGAGCTGTGTAAGAAATCCTTGCATTATTGTGTAGTTCCGTTTCCAGTAGTTTCTTTCCTGGGCATAACTACATATTTATACTTCAAATGACTGTTAGAATTTCAACAGATAAAGCATACAAGAAGGGCTGGAGATATAACTCAGCATAGCAAACATTAACAGCAGTAACACAACAGAACATAGATTTGTGTGCCAGTTTACTTAAGATTGCTTTCTTATGTTAAAAATGGAATGGCTTTTTAGTTTTTATTTATGTCATTCTTATATTGATTAATCACAAGACCACTGGCCATCCATAAGTTGTGGGATGCTAGAAATATCTTGAAGTTCTCCTTTGGTTGTTTAGTCTTCCCGAGTTTGAGACTGAAGCCCAAAGTTTTCTATAGTGCTTCCTATATACCAGGCACTGTTCTGAGCACTGAGGATCAAGATAGATTGCCAGGCCTTATGGAATTTACATTATGGTGTGGATGATAGTCATTATACAAACAAATACAGGCATCCTTTTGTACCTATGAGAAATTGGTTCCAGAGCCTCTAGCTCCTACCAAATTCTGCAGAGTTTGGGATTTGCACATAACCTATACACAGCCTCTCTTCTTCCTTTTTTCCCTCCTTCCCTCTCTCTTTTTCTTCCTTCTTTCCCTTCCTTCCTTCCTTCATTTTCTCCTTCCTTCCTGCCTTCTTTCCTTTTTTCTTTCCTTCTTTTTCTCTTACTCTCTCTTTCCCTCCCTCCCTCCCTCCCTCCCTCTTTCTCTCTTTCTTTCTTTCTTTCTTTCTTTCTTTCTTTC
>NW_012267437.1:747422-752787 GCF_000151885.1 Dipodomys ordii
GAAAAAGCTGGAAGTGGTGCTGTGGCTCAAGTGGTAGAGCACTAGCCTTGAGCTGAAGAGCTGAGGGACAGTGCCCAGGCCCAGAGTTCAGGCTCACGACCCACCAAAAAAAAAAAAGTCTCAGGGACTTTCCTGCTTGGGCTGGCTTAAACTGGAATCCTCTGATTCTAGCCCCCTAAATAGGTAGGATAACAGGCATGAGCAACTGGCACTCAGACTATTTTCCTTTATTCTTGTCGGTCATGAGCCTTAAGCTCAGGGCTTGGGTGCTAAGTTAACGCTCTACCAATTTGAGCCATAGCACCACTAATTATTTTCTGGTGGTTAATTGGAGATGGAGTCTCACAGACTTTTCTGCCCTGGTTGGTTTTGAATTACAATCCTCAGAGCTCAGCCTTTTGAGTATCTAGGATTACAGGCATGTACCACAAGCGCCCAGCTGATTTTACTTGATTTTATTTCACTTATTTGTTTTTGTGTACTGGTACTGAGGCTTGAACCAAGAGCCCCACATTCTTGCTGAACTTGTTCTGCTCAAGCCTGTTGCTCTACCACTTGAGCTGTACCTCCACTTCTAGTTTTTTGCTGGTTAATTAGAGACAAAAATCTCACAGAGTTTTCTCCCCATGCTAGCTTTGTACCATAATTCTCAGATCTCAGCCTCCTGTGTAGCTAGGATTACAGGAATGAGGCACCAGTGCTAGCATGTGTACTATTTTAAACAGGGCATTTGAGTAAGTGGAGTGTGTTGAATGAATAAAAGATAACCGAATTATTATTCACTTCTATTGCCCAGTATATTCCATTGGCCTATTAAAGAGTGTGCCAGTAGCTCTCCTTTTATTCTTCCCGTATAGCTTAGAGCATCTCCTTTGTCTGTGACATAGATCTCCAGTCTACCCTGGATACTAGCTGTAGGGGAATCTATTGTTCAGATATGATAATCTTTCCTATCCTTAGAATCCTTCTGTAATTCCCTATTGTTGATGATAAAATAAACATCAAGTGTCTTCAATTGGAATTTAAAATCTGTCATGAACTGGTACCTTCTCTACCCTCATCTCTCTCCTTCCCTCCACTTCTGCCTTAATCTCAGCAATACTAGAGTACTTGCATCCTTGGCTTTAAAAAAACAAAAACAATCCTAGCCAGGTACTGATGGCACATGCTTGTAATCCTAGCTACCCAGGAGACTGAAATCTGAGGAAAAAGATTCAAAGCTAGTTTGGGCAGGAAAGTCTGTGAGACTCTTATCTCCAGTTAACCAGCAAAAAGCCAGAAGTGGAGCTGTGGTTAAAGTGGTAGAGCTCTAGTCTTGGGCAAAAATGCTCAGGGAGAGTGCCCAGATCCTGAGTTCAAGCCCCAAGAACAGCACATTCACACACAAATTCAAAATCTGAACTCTACTACATTTCTCACTATTGCTTTGGTCAAGTCCCCTCATTTAAAAAAATATAGATGATTAAAGTAACGATTTCACTTATCTTTCTAATGTTCCTGCTCTCAAAGTCTGTTCTGACAGAGAGATACAGGAAAAACAAATAGAATCAAATTGCATTCTTTCTCTTCAAAACCCATTTCTACTCTTCTCAAAAACCCTTTTCGCTCCTACCTCACTTGATTTGAAATCCAAGTTCTCACCACAGCCTACAACTTCAGAAATTATTTGGCTCCTGTTCCTCTCCTAAGTTTCTTCTGGGTCAAACAAGCATGTGTATTGGTGGGGATGTGGTTGCTATTGATCAAGGGCTATTCACTAATGGAGCCCTAGTGGACAATTACCAAGTAGGTTTTTCCTTTTGTGTGGAGCCAGGTACCATATAACACATTTGAAACTGCAATAAACAAGTGTTACAGTATATCAATGAAGGTGTAATTTAGTAAAAAAAAAAAGTTACACAATGGACACGGTTGTTACACACCTTTCTCTTGAAATTTCTACCATCACTTTAGTTGGAATGTTTAGTATGTTTGATTGTGAGACAACCCCTTTGTTTTGTATTCATCCTAGCTTCCTTGTTACTTTGTTCCTCCCTTTTTGCATTCTATTGGCAGTACTGGTATTTGAACTCAGGACATTGGCTCTTACACTATAGCCATGTCCTCACCCTTGCTTTGCTTTAGTTAGATAGGGTCTTGCACTTTTTGTCTGAGGCTAGCCTGAGACCATGATCTTCCTATTGTAACTGGGATTATTGTCATGCACCACAGGACCCAACCTTAGGGTACAGCTATTCTATTAGAATAGTTAATTCACATTTCTGTTTTCTTTGTTGTTGTTTGTATTTTTGTGCCTATCATTGAACTTAGGGCCTGAGTCTTTTGCTCAAGGCTATACCACTTGAACCACAGCACCACTTTCAGCTTTTTTGGTAGTTGTTTTTTGGAGGGGGGAGGGGTCAGTCATGGGGCTTGAAACTTGAACTCTGGGCCTGGGCAGTCTCCCTGAGCTCTTCAGCTCAAAGCCAGCACTCTACCACAGAGCCACAGAGCCACTTCCGTTTTTCTGGTGGTTAATTGGAGATAAGTCTCATAAACTTTCCTGCCATGGCTGGCTTTGAACCATGATCCACAGATCTCGCACTCCTGCATAGCTAGGATTACAGGTGTGAGTCACCAGTGCCTAGCTATTAATTCTGATTTCTATGCTTATAAAATGTTTACTTGTTGGGGCTGGGAAGGTGGCTCAGTGGTAGAGCTCTTGCCTTGCATGCCTGAGGCCCTGGGTTCAATTCCTCAGCACCACATAAGCAAAAAGAAAAAAGCCAGAAGTGGTGCTGTGGCTCAAGTGGTAGAGCACTAGCCTTGAGCTGAAGAGCTGAGGGACAGCGCCAGGCCCAGAGTTCAGGCCCCATGACTGTATCCTCCCCCCAAAAAATGTTTACTTGTGAAGAACTTTTCTTGACGTTGATCTATTATAGCTATAATACCATGTGATGTTGACATTTTGACAGGGATTGTGTTGAATCTGTAGATCTCTTTAGATAATGTTAATGTTGTCATCTGAAGAATAGAAAGTCTTATCCCTCATAACATGATATATTTCTTTCACTAATCTTTTGTAGTTTTCAGTATATAAGTCTTTTTCTTTGGGGGGGGGGGTCCAGTCATGGGGCCTGAACTCTGGGTCTGGGCGCTGTCCCTCGGCTCTTCAGCTCAAGGATATCGTTCTACCACTTGAGTCACAGTGCCACTTCGGCTTTTTTCTTTTATGTGGTGCTGAGGAATTGAACCCAGGGCCTCATGCATGCAAGGCAAGCGCTCTACCACTGAGCCACCTTCCCAGCCACCTCACGGTCTTTTTCAAGCCAGGCTGGCTTCATACTGTGATGTCAGATCTTAGCCTTCTGAGTAGCTAGGATTACAGGAATGAGCCACTGATGACTGTCAAAATATTTTTCAGTTTCTTTTGTAATGATTGTCCCCACTTTGGCCAGGTGGTATTTAAGGATGTGTGTTTTAAAATTTTAACATGTTTGTAAATTTTCTAGTTTTTATTCTGTTATTGATTTCTTGCTTTAGTCATTATGGTCAGAAAACCTATTTTGCACAATTTTAATCTTTTAAATTTATTGAGTCTTTGTTGTTGTGTTTTGGGTCCAGTAGTGGGGCCTGAACTCTGGGCCTGGGCGCTGTCCCTCAGCTCTTCAGCTCAAGGCTAGCGCTCTACCACTTGAGCTACAGTGCCACTTCCGGCTTTTTTCTTTTTGCTTATGTGGTGCTGAGGAATCGAATCCAGGGCCTCATGCGTGCAAGGCAAGCGCTCTACCACTGAGCCACCTTCCCAGCCCTTAAATTTATTGAGTCTTATTAGCTGGGCACCTGTGGCTTATGTCTGTAATCCTAGCTACTCAGGAGGCTGAGATCTGAGGATTGTGATTTGAACTCAGCCTAAGCAGAAAAACTGTGAGCCTCATCTCCAATTAAGCACCTAGTGGCTCAAGTGGTAGAGTACTACCCTTGAGCAAAAAAAATCTCAGGGGCTGCCCAGGACTTGAGTTTAATCCTCAGTACTTGTACCAAAAAAGAAAAGAAACCAACAATTATTGAGTCTTGTTTTGTGGCCTAACATATAGTCTATCCTGGAGTGTGTTCACAGGCATTTGAGAAGAATATGGAATTCGCTCTTATTAGGTAGAGTGCTTTCTCCACCCTTTGTCCATATATTTATATATGTACATACATATGTATGCACATATATACTTATATGCAATTTATTGTGTTTTAAATATAAAGTTACTATTTACACTTAAGAAATATAATTTTACAAGATATACATTCTATAATGATTAGTTAGTGGAACATATGAACATTTCCATTATTTATTTTGTTACCCATTCTTTCCTACTCCCTCATAACAAGAGCAGCTATAATCTATTTATGTAGTAAAATCCTAAATATTATATACGATTAGTAGGTATAATCATATATAGTACTATAGTTATATTCATACTGTAGATCTTTTGTCCATCCTACCTATTTGCTACTTTGTATCCTTTGGCCTATGGTTCCCCCATTTCATCCCTACTAGCACAGCCAGCCTTGGGAATCCCTATTTGATTCTCAATCTCTATATATTTGACATCTTAATACTATGTATGTGAGATCAAACAATATTTTTATGTTGTTTCTTTTTCTTTTTTCCCCTTTTCATCCACATTTCTATTTGTCCATTGACGTACATTTAAATTTGGTTTCTTAGCTCTTGTTAATAATTCTGTAATGAGGGGGTGGGGGGAGGCTGGGAAGGGATAGGAAGGGTAAACAAAGGAGGAGGCTGCAATGCTTGGTAAGAAATGTACACATTATCCTGCCCATGCAATTGTAACCCTCTGTACAGTATGTTCACAAATAAAATAAAATTAAATTAAAAAAAAAAGAAAAGGAGGAACTAGAGAAGAAGCTGACCAGCATTGAGGAGGAGCCGCTCTGGAGAAGTGTCTGCAACATCAATGCCATCCTCTTGCTGGCGGTCGACATCTTTCTTTGGGGTTATTTTGCTTAACTTCATAGACCTGGCCTCAGCTCAGGCTGATTACACAACCCAAACCCTACCAACCACCAAGACAGGCTCTCCTCCTTACCTTGCTATCTAACCTGGAAACTACCGAGGTCAAAAATGTCAGATCCCCTGAGGAGCATCTAACCCAGCATGCCTAACACGTGGAGAAATGGAGGTCCAGAGAGGGCACTAAGTTTTCCCTCGCACCACACAACATCATTCACATTGGGTTTTTCAACCTTGGCTATTATATTGTCTTACATTCTTACCTCCAAAACATTATTTCCACAGTCTTGGTGAGTCTGCTCAAGAATCTACTCTGTATGTGTGTCTTCAGATTAAAATAAAAAACAAGTAATAAGA
>NW_012267437.1:753282-757517 GCF_000151885.1 Dipodomys ordii
TTTTTTCTTTTTGCTTATGTGGTGCTGAGGAATTGAACCCAGGGCCTCAGGCATGCAAGGCAAGCGCTCTACCACTGAGCCACCTTCCCAGCCCCATGGAGCACCTTTTTATGCACTCTTTTGGATTTTTTTTGTGTGTGTATGCTAGTTCTAGGGTTGAACTCAGGGACTCATGCTCTTGCTTAGCTTTTTCCACTCAAGGCTGGCACTTTACCACTTGAGCCTTAACTCCACATCTACTTTTTCCAGCTTAATTGTAGATAAAAGTCTCATTGACTAGTCTGGAAAGGCTGTCCTTAAACCAGGATCCTCGGATCTCTGGCTCCTGAGCAATTAGGATAACAGGCATAAGCCACTGATGCCCAGCTTCTTTTGGATATTTTAATGTCTTCTTTGCACAAATGCCTATTTGAATCCCTATTTTGATAGGGTTTCATGCACACTAGTCTGTGCATAGCTGTTAAGATTTGCATATGGAATGTTCCCCCACAAGCTCATGCATTCAATGCTTGCTCACTAAAACTCTGCATTAAAGAGATGAAGTTTCAGTATGGAAAAAAATGTTGAGTCATTTTTTTTTTACTGACTTCTTTATGCGTTTTAGATATTAGCCTCTTATCTTTTGAAAATACTTTAGGCTTTTATCACTGTGTCTACATATCTTTTGAGAAAAGGGGAGTGTCTCATGAATTTCTGTTTGGGCTGGCTTTCTGATCTCCCAAGCAGCTGAGATTACTGGCATAAGCCACTAGCACTCGACACTTCCATTTTAATTGATACTCCCATATATCATTTTTTCCAGATGCTCTTTAGTCCTTTGTCTATGTTTTCCTTTAGTTCTTTGAGCATATTTAAGTTATTTTAATGTGCTTTTCTAGCAAATCTGATGTCTTTCACTTCCTCTGGGACGGTTTCTATCCATTTATTTTGTTCCTTTTGCTGCGCTATTTATTCCTATTTCTTTTATCCACTGTGATTTTGTTTGTTGAAAACTGCATATTTGAATATCATAGAATGTTAATGATGTAAAGTACTTTTTCCCTTTCCCTCTGGGATTGTTGTAGCTTTATTTCTAAAAGTCTTAGTAATCTGTTTAGTGAGTTTTTCAAACTAGGTTTTTGAAGACCGCATTCCTTGTGTATTCACTCAAGTCTCTGTCCCTTAGTTGGTGGTCAGGTAGTGTTTATATTTAGGAGCCAAAACAAGCAAATAAGGAAACAAAAAAATCCCCTGAAACCAAAAAACAAATTAAAAAATCAAAAAACCCATCTTCTACACCTTTGTAGAATCGCTCTGTTCTAGGGCAACACAGCGAGTTTGCACTGACCTAAGTCAGTTAGGGTTTTGTGGAAGCTTAGTCTCTTCTCAAGTGTTCTCTGCCCATGGTCTTTTAAATTTCACCACATATATTTTGCTTTCGAATGTCCTCATTTTCCAGAGAAAGTCTCCCCAGCTCTGCTTCCAGTGTGATCTATTTTATGTTTTGACTGTAATCCTTCCCTCAAGGCATCTGCATGTGCCTGTTTTTCTTGCACTGGTTCTGATTAATCCCTGCCACTTTTCCAACCTCAATTCTGAGTAAGGTGAAAGAGAGATCAAGGCCTTCGGTCAGTCTTTCAGCTCTCAGGCAAGTTAGAACACACATACACAATCATTTGCACATAAAATTGGCTTTGTTTTCTCCAGAAGAACTAGAGGCTGGAGTTCTCCTGGAGAGAGTGGGGTGGGAACAGGTAAAAATGCTATGAAGCTTTCATACCATTGTAAAGTTGCTTTCCCTTTATTCAGTCTTTGCTTAATTGCTATAAATAGTTGACAGTTTCCCTGAGTTTTGACAAACTTAGTTCTGTTGGTTTTGTCTCAGATTTAATTCTTTTCATGTGTGCTGATATGAAGGTTGAACTCAGGGCCTGGGTTCTACCTCTTAGCTTTTTCACTCAAGGCTAGTGCTTTACCACTTGATCATAGCTCCATTTCTAGCTTTTTGCTGGTTAATAAGAGCTTTTCTGTTTGGGGTGGCTTTGAACCATGCTCTTCAGATCTCAGCCTTCTACATAGCTAGGATTATAGGCATGTGCCACCAGGTCCCAAGCTCAGATTTCTTTTTTTTTTGTAAGGGAACAAGAGCTTAGCAGCACCCACACTTTTTTAGTTAAATATTTTTTAAATTATTATTATAAAGGTGATGTGCAGAGGATTATAGTTACATAAGTCAGGTAAAGAGTACATTTCCTTTTGGACAATGTTACCCCTTCCCTTGCTCTTTCCCAGTTTTCCCCTCCTATTCCTACCTATAAGTTGTATAGTTCATTTTCAACATAGTGTCTAGCGAGTACCACTGCTGAATTTGTCCACCTTTTACACCTCCATTTCTGTGACCCTCTTTACACCCCCTCTAAGACAGGTAAATGAACAAACAAGACAAAAAGAGAAAGAAACCCCTTGTGTCCATTTCCTGGAGTTTATTTTGATAAATTATATTATATGATCAGAGGCACCAAGGCATTGCGCATCACAGCTTTGCCCACACTGTGTTTTTGCTGATGTACTAACACTATCACTTTTTATTTTTTTCTCTTTCTTGTTTTTTGTGTTCTGGTAATAAGTGCGTCTTGAGCTCAAGGCCTTGTGTCTTTGCTTGGCTTTTGTGCTTAAGGCTGGTGTTCTACCACTTGAGCCAGGGCTCAACTTCAGACTTTATGCTGGTTACTTAGAGATAAAAGTCTCACAGACTTTTCAGTCAGGGGCTTGGAACCATAATTCTCAGATCTTAGCCTCTTAAATAACTAGGATTTCAGGTGTGAGCCACCAGTGCTTGGTTCTCTCTCTATTTTTCCTTATATTTCTTATGAATCTGGAGGTATATTATGAATATATTTGTTGAATTGAGTATTGTTTATTATCCTCATTGGAAGGTTGGTTCCAAGAATATAAGTATTATGACTATCTTCTGATGTGTGTGTGTGTGTGTGTGTGTGTGTGTGTGTGTGAGAGAGAGAGAGAGAGAGAGAGAGAGAGATCCATTTTTTACTCAGTACTTTCTAATATTTGTCTATGGACATGTGCAAATGCATGACAAGTTTTTGCCTGCCTACAGTAAAATACAGATAAAGAATACACTGTAGTGAACCTTTTTATAAAATATACTTGGTTTAAATTACATCTATCATCTATCTATCGTGACTTTGTGTGTGTGTGTGTGTGTGTGTGTGTGTGTGTGTGTGTGTGTGTGTGCCAGTACTGGGGCTTGAACTCAGGGCCTGGACACTCTTGCTTAGCTTTTTCACTAAAGGCTACTGCTCTACCACTTAGCCACAGTTCCACTTCTGGCATAATTTAGTAGTTAATTGGGGATAAAAGTTTTATGCACTTTTCTGCCTTGGCTGCCTTTGAACCTTTATCCTTAGATCTAAGCCTCCTGGGAGGAGGAGTAGGATTACAGGCATGAACCATTGGTTCCAAGCTTAAATTATATTTTTTATAAAATATACTTTCTCTTTTCTTTCACCTTAGTTATTTGCACAAAAACACTGTGTAAAATATTAAGTGTAAATCAAAGGAATTTTAAATAGTTGGATATTTTATGAAAACAGGTATTTTTTAACATTTTATATACTTTATGATACTATGGTTATTACTTTTAAAACAATTATATTTTTAAACATATGATCTCAAATATTTATGGATAAATGTTGTCTGCAATTTGTTCCAATGTCATCTGGGATATAATGTGCATTACAGATATAGACATAAGAAAATTAGCCATAAATTAATCATTGTTAGACCAGTTGATGGATACCTGGAGATTCACTAACTCTTCTTCCTACTTTTGCATGTGTTAAAAAATTTTATAGTAGAAGTTAAATGGTTTGTCGTTTACTCTGATCATGTGTAATTATTGTTTTTTGAAATGATGATGTTAATAGTTTGTTTTCATTGTTCTTCGTGACAACATTTTATCCCTTTCTCACAAAATTTAAAAATCAGAACATTTAGTCCGGTGACCATAGCTTACGCCTGTAATTCTAGCTACTCAGGAAGCTGAGATCTGAGGATCATGGTTCAAAGCCCACCTGGACAGGAAAGTCTGTGAGACTCTTATCTCCAATAAAACCATCAGAAAACCAGAAGTGACACTGTGGCTCAAGTGGTAGAGCACTTGCCTTGAGGTGAAATGCTGAGGGACAGCGCCCAGACCCAGATTTCAAGCCCCACGATCTACCAAAAAAAAAAAA
>NW_012267437.1:758852-774402 GCF_000151885.1 Dipodomys ordii
GGAGGCTGGGAAGGGATGTGAAGGGTAAACAAAGGAGGAGGCTGCAATGCTTGGTAAGAAATGTACGCATTATACTGCCCATGCAATTGTAACCCCTCTGTACAGTATGTTCACAAATAAAATAACATTAAATTAAAAAAAAAGGTCTATAAAGTCCTAAAGCCTGGGAATAGTGTTTTAATACTATTTCTTTTTGGCCCAGATTCACCTCTCTTTCTCTCTTTCCCCTCCTTTTCCTCTTCCTCCTCCTTTCCCTCCTTTCTTCCCCATTTCCTTCCTCTCTCTCTTCTCCTTTTCTCTCTTTCCCTCCCCTTCCCTTCTTTCCTACTCCTTCCTCTTTCCCTTCTCTCTCTCTCACTCTCTTCTCTCTCTCAGCCATTACTGGACTAAACTCAGAGCCATGTGCTCTCAGTTGAATCCCCACCCCATTTATGGCCAGTGCTCTATCACTTGAGCCACAGCTCTAGCTCCTGGCATTTTTTTTCTTTTAGATAGATCTGTCTTTACTTTTCAGGCACTCTTTCTCCTGGAAGTCTACCTAATATCTTTGAGCTCCCACAGCCTTCTTTTGCCTGTATTTTTGTTTTCCCCACAAAATGGGGATTGGTTCTCACCATATGAGGCCACATTCACTGAGAAGACCCCAGGAAAATAAATGAATTTGCCATGGTCCATCCTCCTTAACATTGATGTAAAAAATGAGATAAAAATCTGAGCACAGTGCTTGGCACAGAGGAAGTGTCGTGTATTACCACACTACTGTCACCACAACCATCTATTGTCTTCTAATATGAGTTTACCAATATATAGCCCACTTTAATTGAAAAACCCTTGTACTTATGAGTCTCCCTCACTCCCCAATGATGGTTTTAAGTTTTTAATTAATTTACAAAAATTAACATATAGTTGTTCATACAGGTTCCTTACAATGTGAGTGTGTGTGTGTGTGTGTGTGTGTGTGTGTGTGTGTGTGTGTGAGACTGGGGCTTGACCTGAGGGCCTGGGTCCTGTCCCTTAGGTTGACACTCCAGCACTTGAGCCATAGCTCCACTTTTGGCTTTTTTGTGGTTAACTGGAGATAAGAGTCTTATGGACTTCCTGCCCAGGCTGGGTTTGAATTAGCCTCCAGAGTAGCTAGGATTACAGGCATGAGCCACCTGCTTCCTGTTTCTTTACAAACATTTTTTGCCAGTCCTGCTTGAACTCAGGGCCTGGCTACTGTTACTGAGCTTCTTTTGCTCAAGGCTAGCACTCTACCACTTGAGCCACAGCACCACTTCCTGCTTTTTCTGTTTATGTGGTACTGAGGAACTCAGAGCTTCATGCATGCAAGGTAAGCTCTCTACCAAGAAGCCACATTTCCAGCCCTTTACTTTTTTTTTTAACCTCTAGATCCATGAATCTTAAAAGTGTGGTTCGTGAGCCACAGAGTATCTACAACCTGAAACTTGTTCGAAAGGTACATTCTGAGGCCCCATTTCAAACTTACTAATCAGAATCTCTCTTCAATAGAAGTCCCAACAATCCTTACTTTGGGAAGACCTGTAGGTGGTTCTGATGGTCTAAGAGTCCTGAGCATGTATATATCCATAGTACTGGGATGGTAGAGCCAATACTTTTGAGTTTTAAATTTTTAATAGACTGCTGGCACAATTCGATTGGCTCCGCCTTCTTAATTGCATCAGCTCAGCATTGGTTCAGCCCTAAGCTGTGTGTGGGCGAGCACACCCACATCCAGGAGACTCTCGGGACCAGTGGGACGATCTGCGTGCGGGACTTCAGTTCAACTGCTCGGAGAAGGGAGGCCTGGAGTCTGAAAGGGATGTTACTTATCTCAGAAATGGGTGGGACAAGGGCGAAATGAGTTTTAATATTCTTTTGCTATATTTTTAAAGTCACTGTAAAAACTCAAAAGGAAAACCTGCGACCCAAAACTCAGCCCCGCCAGCGGCAGGCGTGCGCCAGTTGGCTCCGTGGTAAGAGCGCATGCGAACTAGCAGCGATGATGTCACCTTGCAGTTCCGCGCGGGAAGGAGCCTTTGTAGAGGGAGCCTTTGAAGATGAGAGTAACCGAGTGGGATAAATCTTAGCCAGACCGGGGCTGAAACACGTGCTAAGAGATAGGGGCCCCTTGGTGGAGACAGAGAGAGGGTGCTGTCTGGGACACTGAAAGAACGACACGGGGGCTGGGCCCCTGACTGAGGGAGCCAGGTCCAGGCAGAGGTTAGAGCCATCCAAGGCCAAAGTAGTCAGGCGGCCGCCAGGGGGTGACCGTGCCTGCAAATGTCTGCAAGTGGGCCCCATGCAGAATGTCTCATGTTTTTGAAACCATTTATTTTTGAATCCGTTACCTTTCCTACCTTGACATTCTAGGGAACATGAATCGGGGGTCGTTCCTTTCTGACTCACCAGCACCTAAGGGAAAGAGATATGAGAAGGTCATGGTTGACAGATTGAAAGAAGAGACTAAATAAATAAATCGTTCAGGGATATTCATAAAAGACGAAGAAAATTGAGGCAATGTTTCTTTATAGAGAATAAAATTTTCAATGTCCACTGTCAGATCCTAAGCCCACGCAGTTTTTACATTGTTGCAATTGGCGTGTACATATAACCCTGTATCCTTAGTTACAGAATAATAATTTTTCTCCGTTGCTATAGAATCTCCACAGCCGTCATCCCTCGGTAATACTTGTAGAATGTTCCATCAGACAGCTGTGCCACGATTCACTTAACCCTTCCCCTCTTGTTGGATATCAAATACTTCATGGCACTTGTACACACATGCGTGCACACACACAATCTACAAGGAATAATTTTGTTTAGAGCTCTTCCCATTTTCTAGTGGAGGCAGGTTGATGTTGATTTAGTAGTACAAAACCCAAGAAAACGACATGAATATTCTTTAGTTTTTTTTTTTTTTTGCCAGTTCACTTTTCTGAACGGGATCATACCCATTGACATCAGAGGCCAAATCCGAAATCAACTCTGGTGACTCCGGGTCTTGTCTGTCTCCAGGCTGGTTTTAATTTTCTTGTCCTGCAGCAATGCTCAAGTTTATTATTAGTCCTAACCTTTGGGGCAAGGCAAACACACACCAAAGGTTCAGGGACAACTTTAGCAACTGCAACAGCTGACATTATGAGTGGGTACAGCTCAGGTTTCAAGCGTTAGCAACTGGGTTAGCTGAATTTGCCTCACTGGGAGAGAATCTGAGAAGAGGAACAGGTTTGGGAGGGAGGGAGCAGATGACATCAGTTTTAAATATGTTTAGTTCGATGTGCCTTTGGGACATCTAAGGAGCGGTATCCAGGAGACAGGCATACATATGGATAAACACCGGTCTTTGCCCTTCTCTGAACTCTCTGAGCTTCCTATCTGAGGATCTCCCATTGCTTGGATTGCCTTTTACCTTTTATTACCCTAGGAGCTCTTTGAGGCCCCAGGATAAGGGCCCGATTCATTTGTGTATCCCCTTTTTCAGTGCCTAGGACAGAGCTTTACACCTAGAAAAGTTTGGAAGTCTGCCTCTTATGAAGGAATTTCTTTGATTTCTATAGTTGGTGTTCTAATCTAAGGGACACGAAGTGTAAGAAGTTGGGGAAGCTTGAGAGTTCTGGGAAGGCTTCCTGTAAGAGGTGGCATACTGTTACTAATAAGTAATCATGATGATTCTTTGAAAACTTACCCTGTGCTAGTCACTTAGTGAAACTCATGGGTCCTCTGACACATTTCTTGTCTGCCCTCCATATATATATATATATATATATATATATATATATATATATATGCACACACTATGTATATAATGTATATATGTATATACAATATATATATATATATATATATATATCGTGTGTGTGTGTGTGTGTGTGTGTGTATGAATGTGTGTAGGGAACTCTCTCTACTTTCAGCTTTCTACTTTTTACTCCGCCCCTTTGGAGGGAGTACATCACCTGATGCAAGATCAGTTCCACAACCTGTGAGTTGTATGGCCCAGCTTTATTAGATGATGTGGGCCAATCAGATAGCCCTTGTGGGAATGTGAAACAAGAGATTCACAGGGGAGTTGCCAGTTAGTTGTAGGGGAGCTAAGCTGACAGGTCCAGTACACCAGGATGCTGGTTGGGGTGGGGGCATTTGGACTAGGTCAAGTGCCTGCTGAAGTCCTAGGGCAGCAGTTAAAGTGGTTGGCTGAGCAAGGAGCATGAGGTAGATGTCCAGAGAGGAACAGACACGTGATGTGGGATGAGTTGTATTAAAGACAAAGCTCTAGAGCAGAGGTCTATGCCTCATCCAGAAATTTCCTGCAGTTCCAGCATAATAAGCTCTATCTGTACTTGACTTCTTGCTCTTGGATTTCTGCTTCCTGATCTAACTTCACTTGGTTTCTGTTCCTTGCATCCAAAAGAGCCCTAACCAAAACAGCCCTTTACATAGATTTAATTTAATTTGTACTTCGGTCCTCTGAGGTGAGTGTACTTTTCCTCATTTTACAAATGAAGAAACTGAGGCTTAGTGAGATTAACTTGACTAAGTGATGGAGCTGGTTGGATTCTCTTAATCTCTTTTTAAAGAATTAATATATTATGGTTATCTAAAAATGACCACAAGCTTGTTATCTAAATCAAAGGTAAAAGAAAATGTAGACATGATCTGCTCTTGATCTGTCAGTCAGATTCTCTGACATTTTCCTTCATTTTCTGAATTCGAGCTCTACTGGCCTTTGTTTCTGGAATGCACTAGGGCTGAACTCACCCTTGGCCCTTTGCAGTATGTTCCTTCTCTTTGGGCTATTTTCCCCCTTGATTTTCTTGTGACTGGCTCCTTCATGTCATTTGGTTCTCAGCTCATTTGTCATCTTCCCAGCGAGGCCTTTACCCAACCAGGAAACATGGAGCCTCCCACCCAACACACTCCCCCACTGTTATCTGTCTTAGCACTTTCCTATTCTCTTTTCCACATAGACATTTTTACTGTCTGAAAATATATTGTTCGTTTATGTAATTGCTTATTGTCTGTCTCCTCTTCACACACACACACACAAAGAGAGAGACCAGAGGCTTCACCTGTATCCTCAGGTCCCAAAACAGTGCAGTTGAACAAATGAAGTTAAACCAGTGTTTGTTAAGTGAATGTGTATACGAAAATATCCAACCTATTTCTCTCCTAGTATTAACTCTTAAAGATGTTAAGTATTAACAACTTCATATCCATTTTTCCAGGCTTTTGCTAGGCAATACAAATAGACATGTATCTTTCTATGTAAGGATAAATATAGACAAATGCTTTTTCTACATCAATGGAAGTTCCAAAACTTGTTTTCTTCACACAATACCCAGCAATTTATCATGAATATCTTTCTGTGTCAGATATTTAGACCTATCTCATTAAAACCAAAACACACTGCAGTATATGGATGTACTAGAATTGATGTAATCAGGCACCCTTTCGTGGCTATTAGTTTCCTTTTTTTGTTATTGGAAGTAATGTAAAAATAAGTATTCCTGACATATATGTATTTGCACAAATGTCTTTTATACCTATTGTTGTCATATGTGTAATGATAAATTTTGTTTAAATGTATATGGCCAGATTTGTCAATCATTTATTTTATAGCTTCTGGATATTATTTTATGATTAACAAAAGACCTTCTTTGTTCCAAAAGTTATATGTCAAAAATCTGTGAATGAAGATAGCAAAATGAAACTCACTGAAAGCTGATGAATCATAACAAATAGAGGGAGATGGGGAAAATAAGATTGAGGGTCAATCTGATTAAATTATTGCATATGCATGTGTGAATACCATGGTGAAAATTCTTTGAACAATTAGCATACAGGAAGGCAAGATAGGTCTTGTTTGGGATGTGGGCACTAGTAGGAGGAGGGAGGGAGAACAGGGAGGGTGAAAGAGGATGAAGAGGGTGAGAATACTGTGTTCTGGTGTGAAAATGGAACAGTGAAGCTTGTTTGAGATTGGTTTTTAAAGGGCAGAGAGGGAGTAAGGGGAATGATAGAAGGGGTTTGGTCTGACCCACATACTTTGTATTCCTATATGGTGTATCAAAATGAAATCCCTGGACTGGGAAGGTGGCTCAGTGGTAGAGTGCTTGCCTTGCATGCCTGCGGCCCTGGGTTTCATTCCTTAGCACCACATAAGTAGAAAAAGCTGGAAGTGGCGCTGTGGCTCAAGTGGTAGAGTGCTAGCCTTGAGCTGAAGAGCTGAGGGACAGCGCCCAGGCCCAGAGTTCAGGACCATGACCGACAGAAAAAAAGAAAAAAAAAAAGAAATCCCCTGGTACGACTAATTGATACTAATAAAAATATGGGAAAAATGATTCTGCTATGTTTCATGATTTTCATTTTACATTTATTCATTTTGGGGGTAGGATTTAGGACAGGGATATGGCTAGCTTCTTTTTCATTCAAATTGTAGGTCTGTTGTTTGGATGTTATATATTGACAAATATTATTGACCCATTTAGTTGAAGTGCCATATTTTAAAAAATTAGCTTTCATTAGTTATAGAGGAGGAGGATTTTATTGTTATTTCTACATATTTACAATGCATTCCAATTTCACACCCTCTATTATTCTTCCTGCTCCATTTTCCCCTAAACAACCTGAACAGGTTTTATTGTTCCATGTTCATAGGTACAAATAATCTTTTTTTGACAGTGTTCATACCCCTTGTGAGTCCATTCCGCTCCCACAAGTACTCAGCCACTGGCAAAATCTATTTCTCTTTCCCCATTCCCTTTCCCCCTATTGATAGGTGAGATGTCATCTTTCTCATATGGAGTCATACATACTTGCATTTATGTCTGCTCTTTCTGTTCTAGTTCATTGATCTGAATGTCTATGCTTGCATTATGCCATTCTGTTTCAATTAATGTAATTATATATTTTTATATCAATAAGGTCATAATGTCTTTTATCTTTTTTGCAAAAATTTTCTATATATAATTACACATTCTTCTAGTTGAATCTTAATAGTATATAATAACCTACTGGCATTTATTTCTTTTCTTTTTACTGATACCAGGACTTAAATGCAGGACCTCAAGCTTGGCTTGCTTGTTTAGCTGGTGCTGTACAACTTGAGCTATGCCTCTAGCTCAACTTTTCACTCTAGAGATGGGGTCTCCTGGACTTTTCTGCCTATGTTGGCTTCAAACCTCATTCCTTAGAAGCTCACCATCCTGATTAGCTGAGATTATAGGTATGAACCACTTGTGCTTTGACAGGGATGATATTGGATTTATAGATTAATTTAGAGAAAATTATTGTCTTTATAATTTCAAATCATCTTATTGTAGAGTACAGTATGATTTTTCTAATTATCTAAGTCTCTTTTGTTACTCAGCTAAAATTGTAAAGTTTTCTTTAAGGTTAGGGGTGTGACTCAGGTGGTAGAGGGGTGTGGCTCAAGTGGTAGAGCACCTGACTAGCAAGTTCTAGGACCTGAGTTCCAACACCAGTACCACCAACATTTTTCTTTATATATATTATTGTGTGTGTGTGTGTGTGTGTGTGTGTGTGTGTGTGTATGTATGTGTGAGTGTGTGTGTGTTCTGTTTTAGAGTTTTAACTCAGGGCTTCGGTGTTGTCTGGGAACTACTTTGCTCAAGGATAGCACACTGCCACTCAAGAGGCTCCATTTCTCACTTTTTGGTGATTAATTGGAGATTATCTCACAGACTTTTCTGTCTGGGATGGTTTCTAATCATAATCCTCAGATCTCAGTTTCCTGAATAGCTAAGATTACAGACATGAGCCACTGGTACCTGTCTGTCTGTCTGTCTGTCTTTCTATCTACCTACCTACCTCTTAACATTCCCTGTTAGGTTTATTCCTAATTTTGATTGTTATTGTGAGGGAAAATTTCTCCATATCTCTTTGCACTAGTTATGGCATAGCAATAATCAGTCATTCATGAGGTTATATTATTGTTTGCAATATATTTTCCATAGATTTCCTCAGGTTTTAAACATAGTCATATCATTAGGAAACAAAGATTGTTTTCTCTTGGCTACCCAAAATTTTGTCTCATTTAATTCTCTTTTCTAGTTGAACTGTGTAGTATCTTCAGAACAGTGATAGTGGTAATAATGGGGGGTTTGCTTTTTTCCCTGACTAATGGAAAATTTCATATTTAATTATTCAGCATGAATAATTCAGGCTTTTTGTTAGAAATACATAGTATACAAATTATGTGAAGAAGATATCCTTTTTGGGCATACTAAGTCAGAGCATTCGTTGAATTCATCTTTTGGGTATCTAGGAGATCATCAGGTAGTGTTTTCTCAGCTGGTTATTAATATAGTGATTTATATTTATTTCCTAATACTGAATAACTCTTGCTTTCTTAGAGTGGCCCTACATTTTTTACTCTTAATTTTTTGTCATCTTATTATTTTGTACCATCATCTATCAATGAAATTAGTCTGTGGTTATATGTGAATCTGTTTTGAAGACCCTGGACCTTTAAGGACTGAATTTGTGAGCCAGGTGCTGGTTGCTCATGCCTTTAATCCTGGCTACTCAAGAAACTAAGATCTAAGGATCATGAGTCAATGTTGATTTTGGAAGAAAGGTCTATGAAAATCTTATCTCCAATCAACCAGCAAAAAACCAGAAGTGGAGGAATAGCTGAAGAAGTAAAGTGTCAGATTTGAGCAAAAAGGGTAAGAGAGAGCATCCAGGCCCTGAATTCAAGCCTCATGGCCAGCAAAATTAAAGGAATAAAAAGAACTGGTGATATGCTAATATTAAGAGAGAGCTCCAGTGAATGATAAACATCCATCTCTACCCCTCCATGCTTCTATGCTGCATTTAAAAACCAGAACTCAGGGCCTTGGCCCTGTCCTTAAGATGTTTTTTTTCAAGGCTAGCCATTTTTAGTGATTAATTGGAGATAATAATCTCATGGACTTCCTCCCCGACTGGCTTTGAGCTGTGATCCTCATATCTCAGTCTCTTGAGTAGCTAGGATTACAAGCATGAGCCACTGGTGCCTTCTGTGCTGCATTTGATGGATCCTGAGAGACTCTGGATATCTATGGAAATAAATACCATTTAAAACTCCCTTTTTGCTGTACTGGGGATCAAACTCAGGGATGTAGCTGTAGCATCATGTAATGTGGAATTGGTCCTAAAACATGCTTAATCAAACCATCATTAAAACAAGGAATTTACTGTATTAAATGATATACAATGGACATTCTATGAATTATGCTTTTTCTTTAAAAATGAATTATAAAATTGGTGCTGGTAGCTCATACTTGTACTACTAGCTACTCAGCAGGCTGAGAATTATAGCTCAAAGCTAACCTAGACAAAAAGTTCATGAGACTTACCTCCAATTAACCACCAAAAAGTTGGAAGTGGAGTTGTGGTTTCAAGTGGTAGAGTGCTAGCCTGGATTGAGAAGAACCTCAGGGTCAGTGATCAGGCCCTGAATTCAAGTCCTAGAACTACATATCCACACAAAAGAATTATATACATATATATGCATATAAATATATGTATATATGTGCATATGTGTATATATATGTGTATAATTTATTTTCTTCTAGTACTGGAGTTAGAACTCAGGGCTATCTCTTATCTGTATGGCACAAGGCTGGCACTCTGCCACTTGATCTACAGCTTCACTTCTGGTTTTTTGCTGATTAAAGGGTGTCATGAGCTGGGCACTGGTGTCTGACGTTTGTAATCCTAGCTACTCAGGAAGCTGAGATCTGAGGATTGCAATACAAAGCCAGTCTGGGCAGGAAAGTCCCTGACACTTTTATCTCTAATTGACCACCAGAAAATGGGAAGTGATGCTGTGGCTCAAGAGGTAGAGTGCGAGCCTTGAGCTGAGGAGCTCAGGGACAGCACCCAGGCCCAGAGTTCAAGCCCCATGACTGACACAAAAACAAAAAAAAAACAAACAAAAAACAAAAGAAACAAAAAAAAAACCCCAACCAAAACAAAAAGCAATTAAACACCAGAAAACTGGAAGTGGCGCTGTGGCTAATAGTGGTAGAGCATTAGCATTGAGCTGAAGACCTCAGGGATAGAGTTCAGGCCAAGAGTTCAAGCCCCATGATTGGAAAAAAAAAAGTGTCACAGACTGTTGTTCAGGCTGTTCTCAGATCTTAGCCTCTTTAGAAGGTAGGATTACAGGTATGAACCACTGACACCTGGTCCATGAACCCCAAGATAGGGACACAAATATCTTTTTTCTTTCTTGTTATTGTTTCTAATGTATTTATAATGTAGCAAAGGGTTTTAAAAGAAATATTTTTATATAAAAATAGCAATATTAATTTTTCTAATGCCTGTTCTGGGGCTTGAACTTAGGGGCTGGGAGCTGTTCCTGAGCTATTTACACAAAGTGCTACAGAACCACTCCTAGTTTTTTGCTTGTTAATTGGAGATTAGGTTCTCATGGACCTTCCTGCCTTGCTGGCTTCAAACCACTATATTCAGGTCTCAGCCTGAGCTGAGACCTTACATGAGCTACTGGTGCCCAGCAACTAAATATTAGTTTATATTAAGTAACTTGTACAGCATTAAGCCTGAAAAAATTAAAAAAATGACCATTGCATTATTCCATGTAACCTATCTCTCCCTCCAATGTCAGCAATGTCAATTCTAATTGTTTCTCCTATTATGTATATGGTTTTATGTAATGTGCTTACATTGCCATTTATTTTAACACACAGAGTCTTTATTCAATGTATGATGGATCACATCTGTTGTACCAGCACTTAGGTGGCTGAGATAGGAGGATTGTGAATTCAAGGCCAGCCTAGGTTACATAGCAAAACCTTGTCTTTAAAAGAATGAATGTAGTAGGGCACTCATGGCTCATGCCTGCAATCCTAGCTACTCAGGAGGCTGAGATCTTAGGATCACAGTTCGAAGCCAGCCTGGGCAGGAAAATCTGTGAGACTCTTATTTCCAATTAACCTAAAAAAATCTAGAAGTGTAGCTCAAATGGTGGAGTGCTTGCTAGCCTTGATCAAAACCAAACCAAGCCAAACCAAACCAAACCAACCAACCAATAAAAGCAAAACCAAAAAACAAAAAAAAATCCCTCAAGGATAGCCCCAGGACTGCCAAACAAAAAAATTGAGTCTGTATCTTACAGCAAGTTAGAAAAGGTGAATGCAAAGTATTGTGTTCTCATATAGTCCTTCTCCCTATTCTCTTTATTATTACTATTTTGCATAAGTGTAATTGTTGTAATTATGATCAATATTTGCATAATATTCTTGGCTAAATTCCATAGTTTACATTAGGTTTCACTCTTTGTGTTGTATATTGTATGGGTTTTACAAAGGTTTAATGGCATGGATCCAACATTATATTACCATATAAAACAGTTTCACTGCCCTAGAATCTGTTATATTTGGCCTGAGCAGCAATCCTCCTACTTGTATTTTCTTGTGACACATGGAATGACAGGTGCAGGCAATAGTGACAAGCCTGCATTCTGGCTGGCCTTGAACTGTGATCCCACAATGTCCCCCCTACCAAGTAGCTAGTATGTCTGGCTAAATGTCTGTTTTTTTGGTGCCAGTCCTGGGGCTTGAACTCAGGGTTTAGGTCCTGTCCTGGCTTTTTATTTCAAGGCTCGTGCTCTACCATTTGAGTCATAGCTCCACTTTTGGCTTTTTTATTTTCTGGGACTTTTGGTGTTTAATTGGAGATGAGTCTCACAGACTTTTTCCTACCCTGGCTGGCTTTGAACCACGATCCCCAAATCTCAGCCTTCAGATTAGCTAGGATTACAGGCATTAGCCCGGCTCTGAATATCCTGTTTTGATAAATTTAGTTTTAATTTAATAAATTTCTTTTATTTCATATAGTTTAATTTGATGAATCATGACCATCTTTCAAGGATATTATCTATTCAGCCTCTCAAATATGACTATGTATTTTATTGAGGATAATAGAATAAACCTGAATGACTTCTGAAACAACATTTTTTTTAATTTTAGGGAAAACAGTCTTGAGTTTAATATAATTAATGGAATATTGAGCCCTGCGTGCATTTCTCAGAGTAATTACCAAATTACTATATTACTATTACTATAGGATGCATGCTATCAATATAATTTTATGAAATTTTTTTGTAATGTGAAATGTGCACATCTTGTACTGTAAGAGGTCAGAATATTAACTTTGAAAAGCAGATGAAAAATTCCTTTCTTTTTTCTTTTTCTTTTTCTTTTTTGTCTGAGACCAGGATTAAAGCTTTTGCTCTTTGGCTGGCACTCTACCGACCAAGCCATGGTTCCAACTCCTATAATCAAAGTTCTAGATTAGTTTAGCTAGAATATTTTCAGTGTGAAGTAGTATAATGTGACAAAATGTTTTCTGTTAGTATTGTTGCTTGAAGTGGGAGGGTAACTGAATTTTTATAAATATTTTTACTTCTAAAAATGTGTCAAATAAAGGAGTCATAAAACCTAACTTGGCTTACACTTTATTGTACAAAATAATATATTTCATTATTAGATTTCTGTACATATATACAATGTACTTGGTTCCTATTCACCTCTATCGTCCTCCCTTATAGCTTTATCCCTCTGTTTTACTCCTCACAAGTAGTCCTCTATTTAGGTTCGTGTCTTTTTGTTTGTATTTATAGGTCTGTATTCCACTAAACACATGATTTTTTCTTTCTGGGTCTGGCTGATTTTGCTTAACACAATGATGATCTTCATTCAGTTTGATCCAGATTCCTGAAAATGACATCATCTCATTCTTTTTTTTCCCCTTCAGTCCTGAGGCTTGGACTCAGGGCTTGGGAGCTGTTCCTTAACCTCCATGTGCTCAAGGCAAGCACTCTACCACTTGAGCCATAGCACCACTTTGGGTTTTCTGGTGGTTAAATGAAGATAAGGGTCTCATGGACTTTCCTGCCCGGGCTGGCTTTGAACCGCAATCCTCAGATCTCAGCCTTCTGAGTACCTAGGATTACAAATATGAGCCACTGGTCCCCGGCTCAAGGATTTTTGTGTGTGTATGTGAGGGCATGTGTGCATGTACATGGTAGTAATGGGGCTTGACCTCAGAGACTGGGCTCTTCCTTAGCTTTTTTGCTTGAGACTAGTGCTCTATTACTTGAGCCACAGTTCCACTTGTTTTGTATTTCTGAATAAGTCTCATGGACTTTCCTCCCTGGGCTGGCTTTGAACTGCAATCCTTAGATTTCAATCTCTAGAATAGCTAGGAGTACCCAACTGTTTCATTCTTCTTTATGGCTGAATGTTGCTTTAGTGTGTGTGTGTGTGTGTGTGTGTGTAATATTAAAAATAGATTCATCTTTTGGTGGGAACCTAGGCTAATTTTATAACTTAGTCATTGTAATTTTGCCCTAGTATACATGAATTTCCAAGCATATTTTATACTGACTTAAATTCCTTTGGATATACGCCTGGGAAATCTAACCAAGAAGGTAAAATAGCTCTACAATGAGAACTATACAACTCTGAAGAAAGAAACTGAAGAAGACATTCAAAGATGGAAATACTTCCCTGTTTTGGTAAAATTAATGTTGTGAAAATGCCTATACTATTTCTCATAGAAACAGAAAAATAATCCTAAAATTCATATGGAGGCAAAAAAGACCCTGAGTAACCAAAACAATCTTGAGTGAAAAGAACAATGCTGTAGGGATCACAATATCAAATTCTACTATCTATTATACTAATAGCAAAGACAGCATGTTATGGAACAAAAAAGACATATAGACTAATGGAAAGAGAGACGATGCAGGCTGGGACATAGCTCAGTGGGAAAGCACTTGCTTAGCAAGTACAACATCCTGGGCTCAATCCCCAGTACCAAAAAAGAAAAGAAAAAAAATACAGTTAGGAATAGATGCAGAAATAGGCCCCACAAGCTGCAGCCATCTGATTCTTAACAAAGATACCCAAAAACATACATTAGAAAAAAGACCACCTTTACAAATTTTTTAACTGAGTGCTGATTACAGGCAGCTCTGTGTGTGTGTGTGTGTGTGTGTGTATGAAAATGTTCCCTGAGCAGGACCCTAGTAGCCTAGTAGCTCAGGAAATAGGAAGAACTGACAAACAAGATTACATCAAATTAAAAAGCTTCTGCACTGGCTGGGTGCCAGTGGCTCACTCCTATAATTCTAGCTACTCAGGATGCTGAGATCTGAGGATGGCAGCTTAAAGCCAGCCCAGGCTGGAAAGTCTGTGAGATTCTTATCTCCAATAAACCACTCAGAAACCTGGAAGTGGTGCTCAAGAGGTAGAGCTCTACCCTTGAGCAGAAGGGCTGGGGGACAGTGCCCAGGCCCAGAGTTCAAACCCCACAGCCAACAAAAAAAAATGTCTGGCAAGGTGTCTCAGTGGTAGAGTGCTTGCCTTGCATGCATGAGGCCCTGGGTTTGATTCCTCAGCACCATATAAGCAAAAAAAGCCAGAAGTGGCACTGTGGTTCAAGTGATAGAATGCTAGCCTTGAGCTGAAGAGTTGAGGGACAGCACCCAGGCTCAGAGTTCAGGCCAGGACCCACAAGAAAAAAAAAAGCTTCTGCATGTTAAAAGAATTACCTGAATGAAGTAACAACCCATAGAATGGGAAAATTCATCTGACAGGAAGTTAATATATAAAGTACTCAAACACCAAAGAGAGAAATAGGAAAATGAATAGGCCATATTCAATACAAATATGAAAGACCAATAAACACATGAAAAAAATCAACATCTTTAGTCATAACGGAAATGCAAATCAAAACAACTCTGAGTTTCTATCTCATTGTTGTAAGGGAACTCACTTGGGAGAAACAGAGGTCACCAATTAAAGGACAAATTATGAGTCTTTATTGAAGAGTTGGGGTCTGCTGGTGGATACTTGTCTTAAAGACCAGCAGCTGTGAATGAAGCTAGTTATGTACAAAACTTATATGGGCAAAAACCACAGAAGGCATGAGGAATTAAACCTAACAAAAGTGTTATACATATGCAAAGCAAATCAGATGAGGATACTTAAACATAATAGAAGTGTTAAATAAAAGCAAACCCTCTAGGGAAACAACCAGGGGAAATCAAGGGCCAATTTTCTAGAGGAAGCATAGACCCAAACTCATTACTTCATCACCCCAGTTGGAATGACCATCATCATAACAACAACAAATGCTGATGAGGATGCGAGAGTGGGGGTGGAGGGAATGAAAATTAATATAGCTACTTTGGCAATCGATATGGAGTTTCCTCAAAAAATTGAAAATGGACTTTTGTTTTCTTTTGTGCCAGTACTGGGGCTTTAACTCAGGGCTTTTTTTTTTTTTCTGTTCAAGATTAGTGTTCTACCACTGGAGCAGCACCTCTACTTCTAAAATCTTGAAAGTAGAATTGTCTAGATAGCTCTTTCATTTATTGCTTTTAAAAAATGTGTGTGGATCTAGTTTCAGAAGTTCCATGTTTTTACTTTTCATTCAAGTTTTGGAAAGTTGTCTTCCTCCTGAATTTAGCCTCTTCAAGGTGCATTTATTCTTTTTTTTTTTTTTTTTGAGT
>NW_012267437.1:789762-790424 GCF_000151885.1 Dipodomys ordii
GAGCTTTCTCTTTCAATTTCATTGAAGAGTTGGAGGAGTATTGGTGTGAGCTCTGCTTTGAAGGCCTTGTAAAATTCCGCTGTAAAACCATCTGAGACCCCTCTTTTTTAAAATAAGTTTTTTATTGTGAAAAAACTGTACAGAGGGGTTACAATCACATGAGTAAGGTAACAAGTGCATTTCTTATCAAGCATTGTTGCCTCCTTTGTTTTCCCCCTACCATCCCTTCCCTCCGATCTCCACGACTACATTCCCTACCCCCAGCCTAAATTGTAAAGTTCGTTTTTCAACATACATCTCATTGTTGCAGTGGGTCCACCTGTATCCCTATTTAAACAATTTGTTTTTCCCTTCTGCTTTCTAAATTATACCAACATCAAATACAGTGAAAACAAGGGTTATAACTTGGGGGGGGGTCATACAAAACAATAAAAAATCACGTGGAACCTTATAAATATGTTAGAAACAATAGCAAGAAAGAGAAAGCCACTTGTGTCCTTATCTTGGGGTTCATTTTGCTTATCTGACCTTTTCTGCTTGTCTCAGATATATACTAGTTATTGCAAAGAAGGGAAACCATGGGACCTATGTTTCTTTGGGCCTGGCTTACTTCACTTAATATAATTTTTTCCAAGTCTTTCCATTTCCTAACAAATGGGGCA
>NW_012267437.1:790625-794930 GCF_000151885.1 Dipodomys ordii
TCAAGGCTAGCACTCTACCACTTGAGCCACAGCGCCACTTCTGGCTTTTTTTCTTTTTGCTTATGTGGTACTGAGGAATCGAACCCAGGGCCTCATGCATGCAAGGCAAGCGCTCTACCACTGAGCCACCTTCCCAGCCCCAAGGTGCATTTATTCTCTTTGCTTGTGTTTTCTTTCATTTCAATAATGCCTTGATTCCATTATTGCAGAAAGATGCACTGAGAAGCTTCGTGAAAGTTATGTGTGGGTGACAGACACTTGTCAACTCTTGGGTTTTTCCCAAGGTTTGTATGTTGAAAAGACAGCTTTTGTACGAAGGTAATACCCAGATCTTTATATCTGCTGCTCTTTAAAGTCACTATAAAAACAATTTGTAGATCTTGCCTGAGGGATTTTGGAAGCAGGCTACTGGCAGGGAGCTGTGATTCCACTGTCAGCTGCCAACTTTTTTTTCTTTTTGAACTCAGGGCCTAAGCTCTGTCCCTTAGCTTTTTTGCTCAAGGCTGGTGCTCTCCCACTGGAACCACACTTCTACTTCTAGCTTTTTGGTGTCTATTTGGGGATAATAGTCTTACGTTCTTTTCTGCCCTGGATAGCTTTGAATTGTGATCCTTAGATCTCAGCCTCCTGAGTAGCTAGGATTATAGGTGTGAGTCATTGGTGCCCAGCTCCAATTTTGATTTTATCTCTTTGTAGCCCTGAGCTTCATTCTAGTCTCTAATAACTGTGCTTGATGTCTATGTGCTGAAAATTCATAGGCCCATGATAGACAGAAAAAAAATCACAGTTCTATTGGAAGAGGGAGGGCAAAATGTCTTTTTCTTGGAGGCATTCACATGATTGCTATCTTTCCTCTATCAAGTTAATTACTGTTCATGCCCTTGCTTTTCATTTTTCCTCAAATTTGCTGAAATACCTATCTACTATTATAGTTGCTCCTGCTCTTTTTTGCCTTAAGGGTGTTTATATATTTTGGGTCTTTTTTATTATTTAGTAGGTTTAGGATTGTGTCCAAAATGTCTTTGGATTGATATTTAACCATATTTACAAACACCTAGGTATAATGAAAATATGAAACTGTGACTCACACAAACTATTCAGCAAGCTCTCCTTAGGCTGTGGTATCATGGACTCAAGTTTCTTTTTTATAAATTTGGTATATTTTCGTTAACTATGCCATTTATTTAATGTTCATTTGTTACTGCTGATTATTAAAACATACCTCTACTTATAGTATATGACATGCTAAAATCCATGCCTTATTTTTATTTTTCAAAAATAATATGCATGTATATGGCAAAAAATGCCAAAGAGCACAAAAAGAATATTCACTGAAAACTTGCTCCCTCTCCAGTGCTCCATGTATCCAGTTCCTTTCCCAGAGGTGTCGGTGGATCATGCCTGTAATCCTAGCTACTCAGGAGACTGAGATCTGAGGATCATGGTTTGAAGCTAATCTGGGTAGAAGAGTCCATAAGACTTATAGCTAGAAGTGGAGCTGTGGCCCAAGTTGTAGAGTGCTAGCCTTGAGCAAAAGAAGCTCAGAGACAGCACCCAAGCCCTGAGTTCAAGCCCCAGGACTGGCACACACACATACACACTTACAAACACACAGACAGATACACACAACTGTTGGCTATTTCTCTTTCTTTAAATAATAAAAAGATTCATTTATTGAAACTGGCTTTAAAAGTTAAATTTTATTAAATTTTTATATTGTTATTATAAAGGTGATGTACAAAGGGGTTACAGTTATATTAGTCAGGTAATGGGCACATTTCTTTTTGGACAATGTTAACTTCATCCTTGTTTTCTGTTTCCTCCTCATGTCTCCACCCACAAGCTGTATAGTTCATCTTCAACATAGTGTCTAGTGAATTTAATATTTCTCTGTGAAAAATAAGTATATGGAACTGTTTAAATGATATGAAAATTTAATTAGTATAAATAAGAGAAGAGAATAGATAAAAGATTTTAGGATTAACACTATTGGTTTCATATGTGTAAATTTTTCTGTTAGATTATGTGTTTATAATCCAAGATGGAGGGATAGATGAGAATAGATGGTATCATCTTTATTTTGATTTATTAAGTTATACCTTTTCTTAATTTCTTTTCTTCATGTGTGTCAATCTGAGGCTTGAACTCAGGGCCTTGAATCTTGAGTTTTCTTTTTTTTTTCCACTCAAAGCTGGCATTCTACCTCCTGAATCACACCTTCACTTCCAGGCTCTTGCTAGTTGATTGGAGTTAAGATTACCATGGATCTTTCTGTCAGGACTTACTTCAAACCATCCTCAGTTCTTAGCCTACTAAGGAGTTAGGATTACAGGCATGAAACAACAGCACCTGGCATTTTGTTCTCATTTTTTATTGACACAAAATTATAGATTTATGGGGTACATAATTTGATATAGGTAAATATTAGCAATATATGGTAAAACCCATAGTATACCCTGGTTTTGCATATCTTTATGTATTACATTTATACCATGGGAAAGTAGTAACATTTGTTTCTTATTTTACATGGCAAGAAGCCTGTGCAAACAGCAAACATGATCCCATCTCCCTCATTAAAGTACAAACATTTAAAAGATTATAAACACTTAAAAAGATTAGACCCCAACAAATATACTACCTTTTTAATCTTAAGAATATATCATCAGCACACCTCCAGGATTTTTTAAAAAGTATATTGAACCAGCTGAGTGCCAGTGGCTCATACCTCTAATCTGGCAAAAAGATAAAAAAAATTCTATTTTAACAAATGGCTAAGCATGGTGGTACATGAATGTTGACCCAGCTGCAAGAGAATTACGAATGTTGGGCCCAGAGGCACACACCTGTCGTTCCAAATAAAAAAGCACAAGGTACAGGATCACAAGCCAGGCATAAAAAGAGACACAAACAAAAAATAACCAAAACAAAAAAAAGGAGCTTGAGGATTGCCTTAAGTGGGAGAAGGCCTGCTTGGGAAGCACAAGGCTCTCAGCTCTATTCCCACTACAAACTGCACTGCACAGGCATTTTCATGGGTGTGGTTTATTGTTATACCTTTGGTTCCTAGACTATGATTTTTCTACTTAATAACTGAATTCAAAAGTACTCTTTTGACTATTTAATGTCTGTTGTTTTTTGTTGGTTCTGTTTGGTTTTTGTTCATTTGTTTGTGCAGGTACTAGGGCTTAAACTCAGGGCCTCATCCTCTTGCTTGATTTATTTTATTTTATTTTTTGTGCTGGTTGTGGGATTTGCACTCAGGGTCTGGACAATATCCCTGAGTTTTTTTTTTCTCACAGTTATTGCTCTACGACTTGAGCCATAGCTCCTTCCAATTTTTTTGGTGGTTACTTGGAGATAGGAGTCTACTAGACTTTCCTGCCTGGGCTAGCTTTGTGATCCACAGATCTCAGCCTCCTCAGTAGCGAGGATTGCAGACATAAACCATCAGTCCTGGCCCTTGCTCTTTTTTTCCCCCTACTCAAGGCTGGTGCTCCACCACTTGAGCCACATTTTCACTATTATGTTCACTGCTTTATTGGAAAAAAGTAGTTTCTAGATTTTGTCTTATTGGGCTGGCTTTGAACTGTGATCTTCAGATCTCAGTTTCCTGCATAGCTAGGATTACAAGCATGAACTTACAGCGCCCAGTTATTTTTTGTTATTAAAAAATTATCTTTGGGCTGGAATATGGTTGAGTGGTAGAGTGCTTGCTTAGCATGCATGAAGCCCAGGGTTTGATTCCTCAGTACCACATAAACAGAAAAGGCCGGAAGTGGTACTGTGGCTCAAATGGTAGAGCACTAGCCCTGAGCACAGAGAGGCTCAGGGACAGATTCCACGACCTGATTCAAACCTCAGAACCAGCAAAAAATAATTTATCTTTAATTGTATAAAGGCATTTCAATTCAATGTGTCAGCTTGTAAGTACATTGCATTTTGATCAATGTCACCCCTTTGATCTTTCTCCCCCATCTCTATCTATTGCTGTTTTTTGAGATAGGGTCCCACTAGGAAGTCCAAGCCAGTCTCAAACTAAGTATGTAGCCCAGACTGACCATGAATTTGTGGTCTCCTACCTCAGCTCTTTGCGTGCTAGGATAAATAAGTGTATGCCACCATGCCTACCTAGCTTGAGTTGGAAAAATTCTGCCATTCATATCATAGTGATCATAACATCACAGCCTAGTATATTTCTTTTTTTGGGGGGGGTCCAGTCGTGGGGCCTGAACTCTGGGCCTGGGCGCTGTCCCTCAGCTCTTCAGCTCAAGGCTAGCACTCTACCACTTGAGCCACAGCGCCACT
>NW_012267437.1:799890-807130 GCF_000151885.1 Dipodomys ordii
TATATACCACATTTTCTTGATCCATTCATTTACTGAGGGGCATCTGGGTTGGTTCCATATCTTAGCTATGGTAAATAATGCTGCGATAAACATAGTTGTGCTGGTAGCTTTAGATGGTCTTGTTTGTAATCATTTGGGTAAATGCCCAAGAGTGGGATTGCTGGGTCATAGGGGAGCTCTATATGGAGTCTTTTGAGGAACCTCCATAGTACTTTACAAAGTGGTTGAACAAGTTTTATCTCCAATTAACTACCAGAAAACTGGAAGTGGTGCTGTGGCTCAAGTGGTAGAGCACTAGCCTTGAGCTGAAGGGCTGAGGGACAGTGCCCAGACCTAGAGTTCAAGCCCCACGACCGACAAAAAAGAAAGTGTCCATTTCTTTTCTTGCTTTGAAGAAATATGCCTCAAAGCATACTAGTTCTGGATTCAGAACTGGTTCTATGCAAAGGAATTTTACCTTCCTTCCTTGTAGCCTCACAAGAAATTATGATGGCATGAAGTGCCCAGTATCAATAAGAACTCCTGTATACTTAATATGACATGAACTGGAGCAGCTAAGCAAACACCAGGTGTTTTAAGTTTAGATTCTGACCAAAATCCTTCTCCAACTTTTCATTCCAACATGCCAAAATAGTCTTGGCTTTGCTCTTCTGAGCCTCAATACTTCAATCTATTCCTTTTTTTCTTGTGTTCTTTATGTTCTTTATCATTGCAGCTGCTAATTTATTATAACAAGCAGTTTGAGCAATAATTTCAATTTTTTTAGAGGACATTGTTCTCTTTTAGAGAACATGGCTTCTGGGTTGCTCTATTTTAGAGCCATTAAAGTAAATCATAAATCTCAGAAAATATCAAGAATTGTGATTAATGAGTTGGTAGTATATTTAAAACTGCCAAATTTTACACTTTCAAGTAGTTAATGTCATGTTATATAAATCAAATTTTTGTGGACTTGTATCACTTAAAAAAGAATTGTGATGGAAATGACCAAATAATAATAGCTCCAAAACCTACTCACTCATCTCATTCAGGAAATTTTATTTATTTATTATTTTTTATTTTTAATTGTGAAAATACCATACAGAGGCGTTACAATTACATGGGCAAGATAACGAGTACATTTCTTATCAAGCATTGTTGCCTCCTCCTTTGTTTCCCCTTCCCATCTCTTCCCATACTCCAGATTTATTTAAAGTTCTGTCATTTTCACATTATTGGCTGTGCTCATGAAAACCAACTCTCCAAAGACAAAAACACAACTAAACTGTAGTATATTACAGTTAGAGTTTCATATTCTTTTGTTTCCAGTGCTGGAGATAGAATCAAAGGCCTTTCCCATTAATCTACATCCTCTGCCCCAAATCTTACATCCTAGACATCATTCTACCTAGACTGAGGCTGGTATTTTTCTTGTGGGAGCAAATGGAAAAACGGAAAACCTTACAAGTATAGAGAATCTCAGCCACTTCAGGTTTTGTTGCAAACATCCACATTTTTATTTTTATTTGTTTATTTTATTTTTTTACTTTTGTTCTGGCACTAGGGCTTGAGTTCAGCGCCTCATGCACTCCCTTAGCTTTTTGTGCTCAAAGCTGATCTTTTACAATTTAAGCCATAGGCTTGACTTCTGGCTTTTTGCTGGTTAATTGGAGATATGAGTCTCATTAACTTTTCTTCCTGGGCTGGATTTGAGCCATAATCCTCAAATTTCAGCCTCCTGAGTAGCTAGGATTAAAGGTGTGAGTCCCTAGTATCCAACAGCTTCCACATTTTTGCATGAAAGTATGCTATGAGTATATCCTACCAATTTTCTATTAGGGATAGAAAAATATAGATGTTATTTGTCCACTACAGGGACGGAACATGTAGTTGCTTTTTTTGTCAGTCATGGGCCTGAACTCTGGGCCTGGTGCTGTCCCTCAGCTCTTCAGCTCAAGGCTAGCACTCTACCACTTGAGCCACAGTGCCTCTTCTGGGCTTTTCTGCTTATGTGGTGCTGAGGAATTGAACCCAGGGCCTCACTCATGCAAGGCAAGCACTCTACCACTGAGCCACCTTCCCAGCCCTGTAGTTGCTTTTTAATGAGTTAATGCCAACCACAAAACCTTACACATCAAGATTTGTCCATATGTACTTTTGTTTAAAAAATTATTTCTAAACCAGATGGCTAATGGCTCATGCCTATATCCTAGCTTCTCAGGAGGCTGTGATCTTAGGATCATAGTTTGAAGCCAGCCCTAGTACTCACACAAACAACAATAACAAAAAAACTCCACAAAAATTCAAAAGTTTCTGGTCTAAAACTTTCCAGTTGTTAATGTTTAAATATAAATCTTTAGAATCACTCAATAAAGGGGCTGGGGGCATGGCACAAGGTCACTTACCTAGCATGTGTGAGACCTTGAGTTCAATTGTCCTAGTACTAGAAAAAAATCAAGTAATATAGGACATTTAGCAAAGAAATGAGGCCTGTGCAGAAGCAGTGACCCTTAATCAAGACTGAAAATTAAAGCCAGGCACTTGTGACTCACACCTATAAATGTAGCTACTCAGGAGGCTGAGATCTTATCTCCAGTAAAGCAGCAAAATCCTGGTAGTGGAGCTGTGGCTTAAGTGGTAGAGCAATAGACTTGAGCAACAAAGCTAAGGGACAGTGCCTAGGTCCTGAGTACCTGTACAAAAAAAATTGACTCAGATGTGTGCTGAAAATGTGACCTAATTGGCAGAGCACTTGCAAGAGGCAGTTAGTTCAATCCTTAATCTTTCTCTCTCTCTCTCTCTCTCTCACTTCCCCCCCCCAGAGTAAAATTAGCTTAGATGAAGGGTGATGGGAAATGTCAGGACCTTGAGAAAGAACTGTTAAAAAGCCTCAACTCTGAGCATGTTATCACTTGTGGATCTTTCCCTTTTATCTGCTATTGAAATATTGTGAAATTCAGTACAACAAGGTCATATCTTTCTTCAAAAGAAAAAAATCAATACCCCAAACAAGCAAATTACACAACTTGTTGACATACAGATAGTACTGGTACTGGTAGGACTAAATATATCCCCGAAAGAAAAAAAGGTATGCTTAAAATATAGAATTTGTGATAATACTCAACTCTTGGAATTTTGGTATCCACACATCACAGCAGATTGGTAGTGATTATAACTTTGTAAGAATGGAAATATGTTGTCAATTTAAATTTAGTGGTCGTTTGCAATGTGCTCTCAAGCAAAGGATTGATTTAGACACTGTGAAGCATGTAAATGTTAATTTTCAACCCAATGAGTTTCCAGTGCTTTTGTACATAGCACAACCTCGATGTCATAGATGTTGTATTCAGAAGATCTAGCTCTTTGTAAGCAGAGGAAGATGAAGAACAGACACTGTGCAGACTTATTCTCAATGAATGTGTTGATTTCTAATGGGTATTGGTGCTCAGGAATAGTCACAGTTTAAGAATACCAAATTTTGTTAGCTAATCATTGGTGACTTGTGCCTGTAATCTTAGCTACTTAGGAGGCTGAAATCGGAGGACCACAGTTCAAAGCCAGCTTGAAGAAGAAAGTCTGTGAGACTCTTATCTCCAATTAACCACCAAAAAACCAGAAGTGGAGAGGTGGCTCAAATGATAGAGTGCTCGTGCTGGGCTAGCCTTGAGCAAAAAACCTCTCAAGCCCCCAGGACTGGCACACGTGCGTGTGTGTGCATGTGCACGCACGTGCGCGCGCACACACACACACACCCACACGCACACCAGCTTCTACAAAGGAGGATGAGAAATTGTGGAGTATCTTTTAGTCACTTTTCCCTGTACCATTTATAATATATGGTTATCCTTGCTTTCTGGACCCTATATCATCAACAGATCTCAGAGATGTCTTCATCTTTCTTTTGTTAAAGGTTAAGCCTTTTCTCCCTTAATCTCACCTCTTTACTTTTACTTCTTGAACTAGGCTCACTTTCAAGGGAGTCTGAAAAGATCTGTCAAACATTAGAATAACTCTTCCAATTTCCTTTTGGAGGGCAGATTATTTGATCCACATTTTTTATCATTACTTGGGCCACCATCTAGCTGTGGATTGGGAATTATAATATAATATTCATAAATGAATTTTTATGTTTTTCAAATCATTTTCTGCACATGTGGTTTTCTATTGTTATTATGATGGATTGAATTGGTTCATTTTTGCATATTAAACCAGCTTTGTATTCCTAGGATAAACCCTGGATTTGTCCTTTTTAGACATTATTGAATTTTGTTGGCTGCTATTTTGTTCAGGATCACTCTGTGCTAATACTGGGGCTTGAACTCTTGCTTGTATTTTTTTATCATGGTTGGTGCATTACCACTTGAGCTACACCTTTAGTTCTAGCTTTTTGCTGGCTAATTGGTGGTCAGGGTCTCAGATTTGTTTGTTCAGATTGTCTTTGAATTGTGACCCTCGTATCTCAGCCTCCTGACTAGCTAAGATTACAGGAGGGAGCCACTGGCAGCTGGCATGTTCAGTATATATTGTTTTTCCTCCCTTATAACATTTATCTCATTAAGGTAAAGATGGACTCATAAATTTTGTTACCAAATGTTACTCCTAAATTCTGGAAGAGATTGGGATGATTGAGACAATTTCTTTGTTAAATATGGTAGTCCTAGTGAAACCACTTGTGTCTGGAGATTTTTTTGCAGAAATTATAGAACCAACCTCGGGAGGCTGAGATCTGAAGATTGCAGTTTGAAGCCAGCCTGAGCAGGAAAGTCTGTGAGACTCTTATTTTCTTGAATCTACAAAAAAAGCCAAAAATGGAGCTGTGGCTCAAATGATAGAGTGCTGGTCTTGAGCACAAATGCTCAGGGACAGTGTCCAGTCCTTGAGTTCAAGTCCCAGCCCCCCCACTATAGAATCATTTAAGTTATCTATTTCAACATGAGTACATTTTAGTAATTTGTAATATTTGAGAAATTGGTCATTCCATTTAAATTTATTTATGAAGGATGATTTGAAATATTCAATAATTATCCTTATAATGTCTTCAGGTTCTATAGTAACATACATTTTTCACTTGTCAGTTTGGCAACATGGAAACATGAACTCCTGGTTAGTTTGGTCATATTCTTTAGATTTGTTAATATTATTGATCTTTTCAGAGAACCAGTGTTTGCATCCATTGATTTTTCTGAGCCATTGATTTTATGGTTCTAAATGTACTTATTTTTGGTTCGTAACTCTGTTACCTTCTTTAGTTTAATTTGGATTTATTTTATTTAGAATCTTAAGGTATAAATGTGGGTTACTGAATTTAAATGTTTTTTTTTTATGCTGGTCTTGGGGTTTGAACTTGGCATCTGGGTGATGTCCCTGAGTTTTTGTGCTCAAAGTTGGTGATCTCCCACTTGAGCGACAGAACTACTTCTGATTTATTTGGTAGTTACTGGAGAGAAGAGTCTCACAGACTTTACTACTGGGCTAGTTTTGAACCGTGATTCTCCGATCTCAGCATCCTTAGTATAGGATTACAGACACGAGCCATCAGTGCCTAGCTGAATTAAAATATTTTATGATATAAATGTTTAAATACTATAGCTTTTCTTCTAAGATGTTTTAATAGCATCACACAACTTTTAGTTCATTATAGTTTCATTTTCATGTTCATAATATTCTTTTTTTTACATTTTTGAATTTATCTATGACTATAGCATATATATTTAGAGCAAGTGATGTTTCTTTTTTTGGGGGGGAGTCCTGTCATGGGGCCTGAACTCTGGGCCTGGGCACTGTCCCTCAGCTCTTCAGCTCAAGGCTAGCGCTCTACCACTTGAGCCATAGCGCCACATCCAGCTTTTTTCTTTTTGCTTATGTGGTGCTGAGGAATCGAACCCAGGGCCTCATGCATGCAAGGCAAGCGCTCTACCACTGAGCTACCTTCCCAGCCCCAAGTGATGTTTCTTTTACACACAATCATTTCCATGTTAATTTTTTCTATTTTGATTACCATACATTCATACTACAAGAGGATTCCATTGTTATAATTCCATACATGCCCAATTTATACAGTTCATAATATTTTCTAACATCCTGATACTTCTTTGACATGGATTGTTTACAAGAGGTTTTTATAAGTTTACTGATTTTTATATTATTATTTCTTTATACCATAATTCAGTTTCTATTCTTACAAATGTATTAAGACCTACAATAAAGTTTCTGGTTGAAGATTCCTTTGTGTATATATGTATGTACGCACCCATCCTGGGGCTTGAACTCTGGCCCTGGGCACTGTTTTGTGCTCAAGGCTTGCACTCTACCACTTGAGCCACAGCTCCACTTCCAGCTTTTTATTGGTTAATTGATAACAGTCCCATGGACTTTTCTGCCTGGGCTGGCTTTGAAATGTGATCATTAGAGCTCAGACTCTCATGTAGCTAGGATTACAGGCCTGAGCCACTGGTGCCCAGGTTAGGAATCCTTATATAATTGGAAAAGAATATATTTCAGATGTGGAGGCACACACAGGGCAATCCTGGTCCTGGACAGGTAGAGGCAAGAGTATCATGAATATGAGATCAGCATGGAGGCTACATAATGAGTTCAAGGCCAGCCTGAGCTAAGTAACAAGACCTAATCCAAAAACAGGAAGGAAGGAAGTTAGGAAGGAAGGAAGGAAGGAAGGAAGGAAGGAAGGAAGGAAGGAAGGAAGGAAGGAAGGAAGGAAGGAAAGACGAGAGAGGGAGGGAGAAATAAATGTGTATTCTGATGTTGATTGGTTAATTGTTCTAAAATGTCAGTTAGATTCATAGAATTACATATATTACAGTTAGTTCTCTGCTTAGTTTTTCTAAATCCTTGGTGAATTTCTATCTTATGGTTCTGTAACTTTCAGAGAGGAGTGTTGAATTCTTCCACTATAATTCTAAGTTTGTTTATTGTTCCTTTCAAACATTTTGGTTGAAAACATTCCTCATTCATAGATACCTAGGAGTGGAATTAATAGTGATATGATAATTCTTTGTAATGTTTTATGAAATGTCCAAATTGTTTTTCAGAGGCCTGTACTGTTTTACATTTCTACAACAATGTGTGATGGTCCAGTTCCCCCTATTCTTTAAAAATATTGGTTATCGGGCTGGGAGAGTGGCTCAGTGGTAGAGTGCTTGCCTTACATGCATGAGGCCCTGGGTTCGATTCCTCAGCACCACATAAGCAAAAAGAAAAAAAGCCGGAAGTGGTGCTGTGGCTCAAGTGGTAGAGCACTAGC
>NW_012267437.1:807180-809438 GCF_000151885.1 Dipodomys ordii
TCAAGGCTAGCACTCTACCACTTGAGCCACAGCGCCACTTCTGGCTTTTTTTCTTTTTGCTTATGTGGTACTGAGGAATCGAACCCAGGGCCTCAGGCATGCAAGGCAAGCGCTCTACCACTGAGCCACCTTCCCAGCCCCCTAGTATATTTCTTATGTGTTTTTGGTGATGTTACTGAAAAGAAACCTGGATTGCAATTTATATGAGTGTTACACATACAATTATATATAATACTTGATAATGATAATGTACTACTATAAGTTAACTATGTTCTTTGTTTATGCATTTTACTCTACCATACTTTATAATCAGTATTTGAGAGTGTATTCCTATGTATGTAAAATAGTTTAAGGCCAGGTGCAGTTGGCTCACATCTGTAATCCTAGCTACTCTGGAGGCTGAAATCTGAGGATCATGATTCAAAGCCAGCCTGGGCTGAAAAATCCTTGGGACCCTTATCTCCAATTAATTACTCGAAAACCAGAAGTGGAACTATGGCTCAAAGTGGAAGCGTGATAGTCTTGAGCAAAAATACTCAGGGACAGTGCCTAGGCCCTGAGTTCAAGCCCTATGACCAACCAACCAACAAACAAAAAGTTTAGGGCTGGGGGTGTAGCTCAGTGCTAGACCAGTATTTTGTATATGTGAAGCCCTGAGTTCAATCCTTAGCAGTGCAAAACCAAAACCAAAACCACAAAGACATTCATTGTAAAATAGTATGCTGTGTTAAACCAATAGCAGCTGCACTCATACCAGGCTGCCTGAGTGTCTTGATTGCATCAGGGACCACATAACACAATTTATTTATCCCATCTAGGTTTGTGTAAGTATACGCTATGATGATTTTGCACAATGATGAAACTGCCCAACAACACCGTTTTCAAAATGTATCACTATCCATTAAGTGGTATACCACAATTTATTTAACCAGTCTCCAATTGATAGAAATTTAGGCATTCTGTAAACATTGATAAAGTAAATTTGTTTGCTTCTTGTATGTTTTTCCAGTACATTTGTGAGATAAAGTTCTAGAAATGTAATTATTGGATCAAACAATACAGAGTTTTACATTTTGCCTTTGTTTTTTTCTTTGATGTTCCACTAACATTTTATGAAAGTACTCTTACTGAATGACAAGAAGATATTTGAGGTATCATTCTTTTCAGTGCGATACTGGGATTTGAACTCGGTGCTTGGGCACTGTCCCTGAGGTTTATTTTTCCTCAAGGATAGTGCTCTATCACCTGAACCACAGCTCCACTTCTAGCTTTTTGTTGGCTAACTGGAGATAGAAGTCTCATGGACTTTCTGCCTGAGCTGGCTTCGAACCATGGTCCTCAGATTTCAGTCTCCTTAATAGCTAGGATTAGAGGCATGAGCCACCAGCCGCTAGCTTCTACACACTTTTTTGCTTTCTTTTCTTCTGCCACCCCCAAAATCCTGATTCCATTTGGTAAGGAAAAGGATAAGATCTGAGGACTTAGGATATTTTAGAATTTTCCACGTGACTACTTTTGGTTAGGAGAGGCAGTTTAAATAATTGAAGTGACCAAGTGAAAGCTTTCTAAGGATATGAATTTATGCTGATGTCTCCAGCTTAACTCTTCAAGTCTTTTCTTGTCTAGTTCTATTATAAAAGCCTAGTAATTTGTTCACTTCATTTTTCAGTTGTGTTCACTATGTTTAATATTCTTTTTATATCCTTCCATTCACTCAAATTAATTATGTTTCCAGGTGCCAGTGGCTCATACCTGTAATTCTCGATACTGAGGAGGCTGAGATTTTTGGGATTGTGGTTCAAAGCCAACCTGGGCAGGAAATTCCATGAGGCTTTTATCTCCAATTAACTAACCAAAAGCTACAAGTGAGCTGTGGCTCATATAACAGAGCACCATTCTTGAGAGAAAAAGCTAAGGGACAATGCCTACGCTCTGAGTTCAAGCCACAATATTGGTGCATGTGCGCATGCACGCGCGCGCGCGCGCACACACACACACACACACACACACACACACACACACACACACACACACATACTCACAGAGCTGTCAGCTTCAAAATTGTTCATTTCCAGGTGCCAGTGAATAACTCTTGTAATCCTAGCTACTCAGGAGGTTGAAATCTGAGGATTGAGGTTCAAAGCCACTCTGGGCAGGAAAGTCTGTGAGACCCCTCTTTTTTTTTTAAATTTTATTTTATTTTATTTGTGAACATACTGTACAGAGGGGTTACAATTGCATGGGCAGGATAATGCGTA
>NW_012267437.1:819456-824047 GCF_000151885.1 Dipodomys ordii
GCACTAGCCTTGAGCTGAAGAGCTGAGGGACAGCGCCCAGGCCCAAAGTTCAGGCCCCACAACCGGACCAAAAAAAATATTGGTTATCATCTGTCTATTCTAGGTATTATAGCAGCTGTGAAATAGGTCTAATTTTCATTTCCTTTATGACTGATGAAATTTTTTCATGTACTTATTAACCATTCTTATAGTTTCTTTGGCAAAATGTCTGTACAAATAATTAGCTTATTTGTAGAGTTTGGTTGTTTTTGTATCATTGAGAGGTAAGCATTCTTTGTATATACCATATATATATGAAATACATATTTTCACAAATTCTTTGGTTTGACATTTTCTTTTCCTTCCTTCCTTCCTTTCTTCCTTCCTTCTTTCCTTCTTTCCTTTCTTTTTGTCAGTCATGGGGCTTGAACTCTAGGCCTGGGTGCTGTCCTTCAGCTCTTCAGCTCAAGGCTAGCACTCTACCACAGCACCACTTCCGGCTTTTTCTGCTTATGTGGTGCTGAGGAAATGAACCCAGGGCCTCATGCGTGCAAGGCAAGCACTCTACCACTGAGCCACCTTCCCAGCCCCTGACATTTTCTTTTCTTTTCTTTTTTTTTGGTCAGTCGTGGGGCTTGAACTCTGGGCCTGGGCGCTGTCCCTCAGCTCTTCAGCTCAAGGTGAGCGCTCTACCACTTGAGCTACAGCGCCACTACATTTTATTTTCTTAATGGTATTTTTCTTTTCTTTTTTTATTGTCAAGATGATGTACAGAGAGGTTATGGTTACATGGTGTTTTTCTTTTTTAAACCTGTTTACACTCTTAAAACCCTTGTCGCAATACTTACTTTTTACATTCATGTCTATTTTAATTATTAGACCTATATTACACATATGAACAAAAACATGTATTATTTGACTTACTTTGCTCAGCATGATGATCTCTATTTCCATGCATTTAAAAATTCTCTCTCAGCTGGGCATCGATGGCTCATGCCTGTAATCCTAGGTACTCTGAAGCTGAGCTGAGGATCGTGGTTCAAAGCCAGCTCAGGCAAGACAAGAAAATGATTGAAACTCTTATCTCTAACAAACTACTCAGTAAAAGCTGCAAGTGGTGCTTTGGCTCAAGTGGTAGAGTGCTAACCTTGAGTGAAAGAAGCTCAGAGGCAGCACCTAGGCCCTGAGTTCAAGCCCTAGGACTGGCAAAACAAACAAACAAGCAAAAAATAACACTCATATCTTATTAGATTACATTAGTTATACACTGGGTGATTTTATTTTTATCTTTCTACACATGTTTACAATGTATTCCCATCAATCTTGCCCACTTTATCATTGTTGCTTTATAGTATCTCTTGATGTGCAATCATTAAAAATATTTTTGGTGGTACTGGGATTTGAACTTTATTTTAGCTATATCACTTTAATCACATTCCTAACCCCTTTTGTTTCAGTTCTTTTTCAGGTAGAGCCTTGTGCTTTTGTATGGGGCTGGTTTTTTACTGAGATCATCCTAGCCACATCTCCCACATACTTAGGAGTACAGGTGTGTATCACCACACCCAGCTTTTTCTTTGAGACAGGCTCTCACCAACTTGTGCTCAAGCTGCCATTCTATCTCCACCTCTCATATAGCTTCATTTTTAATTTTAATGAAATCCAATTTCACATTTTTCTTTTATAAATCATGATATTATATTTAAGAACACCATAGGATTGGAGAGGTAGCCGAAGCAGTAGAGCACCTGCCTCGCAAGCACAAATCCCTGAGTTCAAATCCCAGGAACATCACTTCCTGACTTATTTGTTGAGACTGAGACTCTCGCAAACTTTTTTGCCCAGACTGTCTACAACCATGATCCTCCTGACCCTGCTTCCTGAGTAACTGAATTTATAGGTGTGAGCCATTGCACCCACCTGCTTATGTTTAAAATGTACAACTTGTTAAAGTTTAACATATGTGTATATCTATTACCACAATCAAGATATAAATGAAATCATATAGTGTAATTTTTTTGTGCCAATCCAAGGGCTTGAACTCAGGGCTTGGGTACTGTTCTTGAGCATTTTTGTTCAAAGCCTGCACTCTACTATTTGAGCTACAGCTGAACTTCTATGTGGTAATTGGAGATAAGGGTCTCACTGATTTTCTTGCCTGGGCTGGCTTCAAACTGTGATCCTAAAATCTTACCCCTCTGAGTAGCTAAGATTACAGGCACTAGCCACCAGCACCCAGCAGGACATACTTTTTTTTTGTCAGTCATGGGGCTTGAACTCTGGGCATGGGCGCTATCCCTCAGTTCTTCAGCTCAAGGCGAGCACTCTACCATTTGAGCCACAGCGCCACTTCCAGGATATTCTTTTTTTATCTGACTTCTTTTACTGTATTTTCATAGTGCTGCATCCCTTTTTACCGATGAACGTTGAACAATTTTTAATCTCTTTATAGACTTTAGGGCTATTACAAATAGAGCTTTTAGGAACACTCATGGATAAATCTTTGTATGAGCATATATTTTCTTTGAGCTTGAGCAAATATTCTGGCAGTGAAGTGGCTGAATCATGAGTTTACCTTTTGAAGAACCTGCCAAATTGCTTTGCAAAGTGGTTGTACAATAACAGTATCTTCCCATGAGCCATGTATGAGAGCTCCATTTCCTCCACATCCTTGCCAGTTCTTAGTATGGACAGTTGTTTCAACATTTAGTCGTTCTTCTAGCCATGGAGAATTATCTTATTGTCATTCTCATCTGCATTTTTCTGACTAATGATTTCCAACATATTTTCAATTATTTGGTATCCATTTATCTTAAATTAGTAACTTGCCCAAATATTTTATCAATTTAAAATTGTACTGTTGCCAGGCCCTGGTGACTCATGCCTGTAATCCTAGCTACTCAGGAGACTAAGGTCTGAGGAGTACAGTTTGAAGCCGGCCCAGGCAGGAAAGTGTATGAGACTTATTTCCACCAAAAAAGCCAGAAGGGGAGCTGTGGCTCAAAAGTGGTAAAGTTTTATCTTTGAGCCAAAAAACTCAAGAAAAGTGTCTAGAGGCCCTGACTTCAAGCCCCAATACAGGCACAAAAAACTCATGCTGTTTTCTTGCTGTGAAGTGTTGAGATATCTTTTTAGCTCCCAGATGCAAGATTTTATTTGTTTTCTTGTTTGTTTATTTATGGCGGTCATGGGGCTTGAACTCAGGGCTTAGTCTCTGTCCCTGAGCTCTTTTGCTCAAGGTTAGTACTCTGACTTTGAGCTACACCTCTACTTCTGGCTTTAAGTGTTTAATTGGAGAGAAGAGTCTCAAGTACTTTCCTGTCCAGGCTGGCTTTGAACTGCAATCCTCAAATCTCAACCTCCTGAGTAGCTAGGATTACAGGCATGAGCACCAGCACCCAACACAAGATATTTATTTATTTGACATATGCTTTGCAGTTTTGTTTCTGATTCTGTGGCTTGTTTTTTTCATTCTCCTAACAGTGTTTTTTCCCCTTCAGTACTAGGATTTGAACTTAGGGCCTTATGCTTACTAGGCAGGTGCTCCACTACCTGAGCCACTTTGCCAGCTCATAACAGTGGTTTCTTTGTTTCTATCTCTTCCTTCTTTTCTTCCTTTTCTTCCTCCCTCCCTCCCTCCCTCCCTTTCTTCCTTCCTTCCTTCCTTCCTTCCTTCCTTCTTTCCTTCCTTCCTTCCTTCCTTCCTCTTTCTTTTTCTTCTTCTTTCTCTCTTTCTTTTTCTTTTTTTGTCAGTCTTAGGGTTTTAACTGATTGCTGTCCCTGAGCTTCTTTTGCTCAAGGCTAGCACTCTACCACTTAAGACACAGCCCCACTTCTGGCTTTTTCTAAGTAGTTTATTGGAGATAAGGTTCTCACGGACTTTTCTGCCTGGGCTGACTTCCAACTGTGATCCTCAGATCTCAGCCTCTTGAGCCGTGAGCCACCAGCACTCATCTCTTTCTTCTTCTTTCTTTCTTTCTTTCTTTTCATTGCTTGCTTGCTTTTTTCATTTTGCTGGTTCTAGGGGCTTGATTTCAGAGTTAAACTCGGTCCATTAACTCTTTTATTCAAAGCTGATGCTTTACCACTTGAGCCATACCTATACTTCCAGCCTTTTGATGGTTAATTGGAGATTTAGTCTTAACCGACTTTTCTACCCAGGCTTGCTTCAAACCATTATCCTCAGACCTCAGTCTTGTTATTATTTAGGATTATAGGCATGAGCCACAAGCACTTGGATAAGAATACTCTTTTTATAAGAAGTTTTTAGTTTTGTTCAAGTGCAACCTATCAATTTTTTTCTTGTATGGATTGTAACTTTTGTGTAGTATATGCAAAAAATGTAATACACCAATGTAACAAATTTTTCTTCCCCTCTAGATATTTCCTAACTTTAGGTTTTTGCATTGAGGACTATAGTCCATTTGAAATTAATTTCTGAATTAAAGCAGAACTAAGGAAGTGGAAAAACCTCGCATGATCGCTCCTGGATTAGGAGGATTAACATCGTGAAAATGGTAATACTGCCAAAGACTATCAACAAATTCAATGCGATACCTATCAATATCCCAACCTCATTCTTCAATGAAATAAAAGAAGCAATCAAAAAATT
>NW_012267437.1:825297-857953 GCF_000151885.1 Dipodomys ordii
GATCAAGAAAATGTGGTATATATACAATGGAATTCTATGCCTCCATCAGAAAGAATGACATTGCCCCATTTGTTAGGAAATGGAAAGACTTGGAACAAATTATATTAAGTGAAGTAAGCCAGGCCCAAACAAACATAACCAGTATATATCTAGGATAATCATATGGGACAAGCAGAAAAGGTCAAAAGCTATGTACATATGACCATATAAGATGATGCTAAGTGAAATGAACCCCAGTAGGAACAATCTTTGTTGCTATTGTTTTTAATCTACTATGTGATTTTTTTTGTTTCTCTTGTATGTTCTTCCCACATGGTATAACACCTGTTGCAATTGTATTTGATTCCAGTGCCTTGGATCTTGTATATACATTTTTCTAATTTAGGGAGGGGATGGGAAATAACAAAATACTGAAACAAGGATACAGGTTGATCCATTGTAACAATGAGATGTACAAGACACTCTGTTGAAAATGAACTTTACAACTTGGTGGGGGGAGGGAGGAGTTGTGGAGGTGTGGAGGGAAGGGATGTTAGGGGAAAAACAAAGGAGGGGTAATAATACTCAAAAGGAAATGTACTCATTACCTTACTCCTGTAACTGTAACCCCTTTGTACAATAGCTTTACAATAAAAATCCACCCAATAAAAGAAAAGAAATTAATTTCTATATACAAATATGATTTCCTTTCACTTTTTTTTGTGCTGGTACTTGAATTTGACCTCAGGGCCTGAGAGGTGTCCCTGAGGTATTTTGTTCAAGACTAACACTGTACCACTTTAGTCACAGCTCTACTCCTGTGTTTTTGTTGCTTAATTGGAGATAAGAGTCTCGTGGGCTTTCTTGTCCATGTGGCTTTGAGTTGTGATCCTTAGATATCAGCCTCCTGAATAAGTAGGATTACAGATGTGAACCATTGGTGCTTGGCATAAATTCATTTCTTAACAGTATATGCATGCATATATATATATATATATATATATATACAATTGCTGAAAAGCTTGTTGAAAAGTTTACCCTTTTTTCACAGAATTGTTTTTAATCCTCTGTAAAATCTTGTATGTATATGAGTATATGTTTTATACAAATATGTATATTTTTACACATATGCATATAAATTTACTTATGGAATCTGTTCTGTTCTATTGATCTACTTATCTAACACTGTCTTGATTACTAAAGGTTTGTAATAATTCTTGAAATGTGGTTGTGCAAATCCTCCAAATTAATTCTTATATTTGTCAACTCTTGTTCTTTTTGCCCATTTTCTTGTTCTAATTTCATTTTCCTTCTTCAACTTTATTATTTTTTATCATTGTTTTTTATTTCAACCACTTTTTTCTTATCATATGCATGATCATTTACTTCATCTCTATGAAGAAAATTTGAGAAGGTGCTGGTAAATTATTTAGGTATCTACACTTAGTAAGATAGTGGTGATATTCACGTCATTGCTTATATGATGTGTTTACACAAATCAACAGTCTCTAGAAATTGATATACAGCTACTTAACAAGTTGTCCCTTCCCCTATATCCTCATGACAATGGAAAAATCAAACATAGTTTACTTTCATATAACATGGAAAACAGAATCTTTTCACTCTCCTACTCAGTTCTATCAAGTTTGTTGAGTGCTTTTTTTTTTGTCGGTTGTGGGGCTTGAACTCTGGGCTGGATGCTGTCCCTGAGCTCCTCAGCTCAAGGCAACTGCTCTACCACTTGAGCCACAGCACCACTTCCATGAGTTTTTCACATCTAGAAGAACACTCATCATTTTGACAATCTGTAGAACATTGTGCTGATCCATCACCATGGTATCACACTAAATGTAACTAGTGCATAGCAAGTAAAAACATCTTAGATGGCTAAGTATGACCCATGCAGGACAACAGTTGTAAAAATTCAGACTCCATCCATACTAGTGAAGTCTGTAGAGATATGCTGATTCAGATATGTTTGAGTTATCTTCTTAAAACAAAGACAGTTGTTAACCTTGAGCCATTCAACCACTTAAAAGATCCAGGCAATTGAACCTCATAAGCTTATGACATATCAAAATGATATCAGAAGATCTGTGCAATTATAGATGTTTGCCTGTTGTCGACCACAACAGGCAAATTGTTATGAAGCATGGCTTCTATCTCTGCTATCTTTCATTTGAAAAAAAGAGCTCCTGACCTGCTGTTTGGTCTTGGTAGGAGATAACAAGTGATTATGTGCCTTCCCCCCAAATCCTTATCATAAACAGTTTGTCTTAGTGAAACAAACTACTGGATATGGGCTGTACTATTCCTTTGTTAAATGGAATGTTAAGTACAAGAGCAGACGAAGACAGGAGTGGATTGGAGCAGCTTAATGACATCCTGATGCTATTGACTTTTTCTGCTTCATTACCTGTAAACAGTGTATTTCTGGTTTATAGATGAGTCTGTCTACAAGAATGGCATAGCTGGAAGTTGATGGATCAGCTATTGCATTGCAGCTCTATTCAGGAGTGCTCCTGAAAGGCTGTGGGTGAAGTGAAACCCTCCCAGTGAGCAGAAATTTCAGGAAATACATTGAGTTGTTTGCTTTGTTAGGAAGAAGAATTGTCCTACTTTAGATTTATATTGGTTCATATAATGGTTCCAATGGCTGGGTGAGTAAACTGATAATCTTGGACTAGGAAAGAAAACAATAGGAAAACTGGTGATAAGGAAGCCTGGAGGGTAGGTATGTATATGGAATTCTAGGAATGGACACAGATGGGGAGAGATATGAATGCTGACCATAGGAAAGGACAGTAAAAAGTAGAAAATAAATAAGCTATGGGTATTCATTCTTTGGCTCTTTTGTTCTGAGCCATGTGCTGGTCATTACAATGTTACTGTTTCTAAGCCCACAGCTCCTATTATGGTGAGCTTCCGGACTGATTCATATTCCTCTATACCCTTTCCCAGCTTGTGGATTTATTTATTGACATTTTGTGCCAGTCTTGGGGCTTGAACTCAGGGCCTGGGTGCTTTCCTGAGCTTTATTGGTCAAGGCTACCAATTGTGCTACAGATCTACTTCCAGCTTTTATGGTGCTTAATTAGAGATAGAGTCTCACAGAGTTTTCTACTTGGGCTTGCTTAGAACTGCAGTCATCATGTATCAGTCTCCTGAATAGCTAGCATTATGGCATGAGCCACCTAAGCCCAGCTTGTGGGTTTATTTAATGGGTCCCCACTCTCACAGTCCTTAGGCTCCTTCATCATCTATGTACCTAGATATATGTTAGTTTCTCAGTGCTTGGAGATTTTCTTTTTTTTTTTTTTTTAATTTCTAGTTTGATTTCATTGTAGTCAGAAAACATGATGTACTAGTTTATCCCCTTTGCATTTGTTTCATTAGCTAGCATAATCTCAAGGGATACTTGTAAAAAAAAGTAGTTGAAATAAAAGACAATAATAATAAAACGATAATAAAAAGATGCTTTTAAAAAGGAAAATGAAATGAGAACAAGGGGCAAAAAAGAATAATTTGGAGGATTTGCTCAACCATATTTCAATAATTATTACAAACCTGTGGTAATCAAGACAGTGTTGTAGTGGAAGGTAGATAAGTAGATCAATGAAACAGAAAAGATTTCAGGAATAAATTCATATACATATGTGTAGAAAGAATATACATATTCATGTAAAACAATTAACCACTGAAAATCAAGAAGTGGAAGTGTGGCTCAAGTGACAGAGCATTAGCCTTGAGCAATAACTCTAAGCAAATGTACAAGGCCCCTGAGTTCAAGCTCCAGTACTGACACACGAAAAAATGTTTGACATTAAAAAAAAAAGAAAATTGAGCAAGCTGGACCTTGTGGCACATACCCACCATCCAGGAGGTGAGGCAGGTAAGTTATAGTCTAGTTTGGGTTATATGGTGAGACCTACCTCAGAAAAACAAACAAAAACAATTGAACAAGAAAAGCACATACATGATTTGATTCAGCAGGATGTCACAATAGTATGGATAATTGTGAAATTAGTCAAACTTTTCTACAAGGAAAAATTCTTTTAACTCCTCATCAGGTCTTTGTGAAAATACTATTTATACAGTAAAAATGAGAAGGGAGCATACAGAAGGCTCCTAAAGGAGTTTTATATAATTCAGGATTGCTACCTGGTTCCCCGCCCCTTTCTCTGTATGGCCAGTGGATGAAAAGTGGTCTACATGACAGCAGTTCAGTAAAGCAGTTCAGAAAAAATTTGGAAGGGTTCCTTCCATTTCTATTTTATGGAATACTTTGAGGAATACTAGTGTTAGTTCTTTGAAGATCTGGTAGAATTCAACAGTGAATCTATCCAATTCTAGGCTTTTCTTTATTGGCAGACTATTATTACTGCTTCAATTATATTGCTTATCATGGTTTTGTTAAGGTCGTTTATATGCTTTCAGTTCAGTTTTTGAAAGATTATGTCTAAAAATTATTCATTACTTTTAGATTTACCAGTTTATTAAAATACATATTTTCAAAATATTCCTTAATGATCCTATGAGTTCTAGTGGCATCTTTTGTATTATCCCTCTTTTCATCTCTAATTTTATTAAATTGAGTCCCTTACTTTGGTTAGTTTAAATAAGGCTTTGCCAATCTTGTTTATCTTTTTGAAAGATCAGCTCTTTGTTCATTGATTCTTTATATTGTTCTTTTAGTCTCCACTTCATTAATATCCACCCTAGTATTTATTATTCTTTCCATTTAGTAATTATTGATTGCCTTGTTCTTGTTTTCTTAAGGCCCAAAAGTGTATTATTAATTATTCACTAATTTATGGGACTTTTCTTTGAAGTCACTTATCAGTTTTAAAACCAGAGTTTTCATTTTTTTCTTTTATTTCCACCATTTCAATATGTCCAATTTTTAAAGAACTATGAAATTTTGGGGGAGCCATGTTGCCGTTACATAAATCAGGTAAAGAGTACATTTCTTTTTAGACAATGTCACCCCTTCAAGCCTTGCTCTCTCTCAGTTTTCCCTTCCATCCCCACCTACAAGATATATAGTTCATTTTTAACGTGCTGTCTTGTGAGCACTACTGCTGTATTTTTTTGGGGGGGTATTCAGGTAAGGGGTAGGTTTATTCAGCAGACCTGCTGGGACCAGGCCAGGTTGGCACTCCACGCGGCTGGCAAAAGAGCACTGTTATCCTGCCCATGCAATTGTAACCCCTCTGTACAGTATGTTCACAAATAAAACAAATTTAAATTAAAAATAAAAAAAGAGCACTGCTGTATTTCTTTACCTATTATCCCTCCATTTCTGTGCCCCTCCTTACCCTGCCGAAGACAGATAAATAAATAAGACAAAAAGAAAATAAAAACAGCAACGAAGAAAGAAACTCTTGTTTCCATGTCCCTGAGTTAATTTTGATGAATATTTTCAATATGACTAGATGTACATATGTATTGTGCCTATGTTTTCCTCTCCTAAGAATATCCTCCTTTGGTCTAACTGTGTGTGGATGCATGGAGTCCTGTATTATTTATCATGCCCCAGTGTATTTTAGACCTAGCTTCCACATATGAGTGTAAACATGAGCCATTTCTCTCTCTGAGGTTGGCTTACCTCACTTACCATGATTTGTTTTAGATCCATCCATTTCCATAAAAATAAAATAATATTATTTTTCTAATGGCTGTGTAAAATTCCATTGTGTATAGGTACCACAAGTTTTGGATCCACACATCTACTGTGGGACATCTGGGCTATTTCCGTAACTTTGCTATTATGAAAAGTGCAGCAATGAACATGGATGTGCAATTGTCTTTAGGGTATCCTGGCTTGTGGTATTTTGGGTAGATGCCAAGAGTGAGTGGTATGGCTAGGTCATAGGGAAGGTCTGTATTTAGATTTTTTTTAAGTTTTATTTTTTATTGTGAAAATACTGTACAGAGGGGTTACAATTACACGGACAAGATAATGAGTACATTTCTTATCAAGCATTGTAGTCTCTTCCTTTGTTTCCCTTTCCCATCCCTTCCCATCCTCCCCCCGCCCCCATCCAGTCCTCCCCGCTCCCCCCCCACCAAAGTTGTAAAGTTCGTTTTTGACATAACGACTTGTACTTCTCATTGTTGCAATGGGTCCACCTGTATCCCTATTTAAACAATTTGTTTTTTCCCTTCCCCTCCACAAATTATACCAACATCAAATACAGTGAAAGCAGGGGTTATACTGTGGGAGAGGGACATACAAAGCAACAAAGAAATTATCTTATAAATGCGTTAGAAACAATCACATGAAAGAAAAAAAACATTTGAATACATATCTTAGGGTTCATTTCCCTAATATCACCTTATCTGACCTTTTCTGCTTGACTCAGACATATACTAGATATTGGGAATAAGGGAAACCATGGGACCTATGTTTCTTTGGGCTTGGCTTACTTCACTTAATATAATTTTTTCCAAGCCTTTCCATTTCCTAACAGGTTGGGCAATGTCATTCTTTCTGATGGAGGCATAGAATTCCATTGTATATATAGCACATTTTCTTGATCCATTCATCTACTGAGGGGCATCTGGGTTGGTTCCATATCTTAGCTATGGTAAATAATGCTGCAATAAACATTGTTGTGCTGGTAGCTTTAGTGTGGTCTTGTTTGTAATCATTTGGGTAAATGCCCAAAAGTGGGATTGCTGGATCATAGGGGAGCTCTATGTGGAATCTTTTGTATTTAGATTTTTGAGGAACCTCCAGACTCTTGTCCATGGTGGTTGTACTAGTTTATATTTCCACCACTAGTGCAATAGGGTTCCTTTTCCCCCACATCACCACCAATATTTATTATTGTTGGATTTCACGATGTTGGCCAATATACTTGGGGTGAGGCAAGGGATGATGAACATTTCCTCATGTGTTTCTTTGTCATTCTTACCTCTTCTTCTGAGAAGTCTCTCTTTATCTCCTTAGTTGTTGGTTTACTAGCTTTGGGAGGGGTTAGTTTCATGAGATTCCTTGTGTATTTTGGATATTAGGCCTTTGTCGGACGTATTGTTGGTAAAGATTTCCTCCCAGTCTGTTGGCTGTCTTTGTAATTTAGTAACTATGTCCTTCACTGTGCAGAATATTGTTTTTTTTACTTATTTTGATGTAATTCCATTTGTCAAGTTTCTCTCATATCTGCTGTGCCCATGGGACTCTTCAGAAAGTTTCTGCCTATGCCTATTAGTTCTAGTGTCTTTCTCACTGCCTCTTGCAGTAATTTTAAAGTTTCTTGTCTGGAATTGAGGTGTTTGTTCTTTGAGTTGAAATTAGTACATGGTGACAATCTGGAATCCACTTTCAGTTTTCTACATATGGATGCCCAGTTTTCCCAAACTAATTATTGAAGAGGTTATTTTTTCCCACTGTGTATCTTTGGTTGCCTTTCTTTTTTGTATTTCTTGTGCTTGTAAATTATGATTAGGACATCTATTGTGATGGATATGTTTTAAATTTCACTGGAGTCTTTTTGGTGAGCAGCCTTCTATGAGAGCTCAATCTCCAGCACTTCTCAGAAAGATAAAATGAATCGTTATAACATATGCAGAGCTACAGTAAAAATCAATTAAAGATAGCCGTTATATCATTTAGAACCAAAAAATGTTGTTGTTTGTCTTTGGGTTTTTAAATTTTTTTTTTAAGGGAAGCCGATAGGGGATGCAGAAAGGGAGGGAGGAAGAGTGAAAAAATGTAGTCATGGTGTTCAGTAAAAATTAACTATGCAATTTGTGGGCAGGGATGGGAGCAGGAAAATGGGGGAAAGCAAAGGAAGGGGTGACATTATCCAGAAAAGAAATGTACTCATTACCTGACTTTTGATATGGCAATCCCTCTTTACAATACCTTAATAACAACAATAAAATCATATTAAAAAGAAACATAAAATGAAAATAGCAATAATACTGTAGAATAAACAATAGAGTTAAAACCAACTTATTGTAAATATAATACTAAATGAATTAAACAAATGGATAAAGAAAGAAGCAAGGCTATAAGAAAGAAAAGGTAAAGAATAATGTGAAGAAGAGACTAAGAGAAGGAGATAAAAAAATCTGACTGCAGCTGGGCGCTGGTGGCTCATGTTGTAATGCTCACTACTCAAGATGCTGAGATCTGAGGATTAAGATTGGAAGTCAACTTGGGCAGGAAAGTCCATGAGACTCTTATCTCTAGTTACCCACCAAAAGCCAGAAGAGAAGCAGTGGTTCAAGTGGTAGAGTACCAGTTTTGAGCAAAAAAAAAAAAAAAGCTAAAGGAACAGCATCCAGACCCTGAGTTCAAGCTCCAGTACTGGCACAAAACAAACAAAAACCCCAAAAGTTAAAAAAATAAAATGAACACAGTATTACAATACATAAAAAGGAAAAAAAAGTAGAAAAGGAAAGAAATGTTGATAAAACTGACCAGAAGAATGGAGAGGCTACTTTCTGGGTCCTCTCCTATAGGTGGGTAGGTAGCTGGATTTTATTTGAACAGTTCTTATTGTTCCATCTAGTATTGTATGTGGGCTCTGGGCCAGGCTGATCAAGGATACGTTGTCAGCTTCAGGGTTGCAAATCACATGGAAAGTTTCCCTTCTTTGTGTAGTAAGAATTGCTTCTGGCCCCAATGAACTTTGTAGCCTATGGGTGGGGCAAATTCCCACTTGCTCCTGAGGCTGCCAAGTTTGTGCACCCAAAGGTCACAATTGTTTAAGTCAGGGGGTATCTTGGAGTCTCCTGGAGAGTGGGGGAAGCAAACAGAGTACTGATTTCTTCACTGGAGGGGGACAACGAAAGGAGCCTGGCAGTCTGCCCACCAGTCTCAGTGTTTTCACATTTCACAACCTTATAGGAGGGGAGAGGCTGAGAAAATTGGGTGGCCTGGATAGCTGAGGCGATCCATTGACAGAGGAAGGGGCCATCAATCACAGTCAGAGCATCTTGATGTTTAAACTTCTCAGAGGGTTTATGTCTAGGCAGACATGCTTCTCCATGATTGTCTTTTTTGTACATGACAGCACTGAGGCTTGAACACACTGAGACCTTATGCTCTTGTTTGGCTTTTTTTTTTTTTTGCTTAAGGCCAGCACTCTAACATTTGAGCCACAGCACTACTTCTGGCTTTTTACTGGTTAATTGAACATAAGAGCCTCATGGATATTCATACCTGGGTTGACTTTGAACTATGATTCTCAGATCTCAGTCTCTTGAGTAGCTAAGATTACAAGTGTGAGCCAATGGTGCCCTGATCTCTTGCTCTTCCCCCCCACCCAACATTTCTGTGATCTCTTCGGGTATTAGTCTCGTGTTTTTTAATTCAACAAACCTTCATCACTTCTCCTTGCCAGGCTGATTAGACTCATTTCCTACCAGCTGGTCCACTGGGCAAATCACACATCATGTCCAGGGCTGGTAGAAGTGTTTTAGTCCTGAAAGTAAATATGTCAGTTGCAATATGCAAAATTGAAAAGAGTAAATGTGAAATCATATTTTGAAATGTAATATAAGGTTAATTTTATCTTTCAATTTAGAATCCATGAAGATTGAAATATCCATTACATTTTATGTGTCTGCATATTAAATTTCCTCACATCATGAAATATCTCAAGTCAATAGTATTTCTTCTTCTTCTTCTTTTTTTTTTAGTGAGGCTTGAACTCGGGGCTTGGGTGCTCTCCCTGAGGTTTTGGGCTAAAGGCTAGTGCTCTACCATCTGAACCATGGCTATACTGTGGCTTTTTGATGGTTAATTGGAAGCAAGAGTCTCATGGACTTTCCTTCCCAGGCTGGTTTTGAACTGTGATCCTCATATGTCAGCCATCAAAGTAGCTAAGATTACAGGTGTAAGTAACTGACACCAGCAGCAGTATTTCTTATTGCTGAAAAAAAATCCTACCCAGTTTCAAGCAGGATAAGCGAGTTGTAGAGAAGTATTTTCAAAAAGCAAAGCTCTCACAATCTTGTTGATTCTTCAGTACAAAGCTGATTGGAGAGGTAGATGCATTTCAGTTTGTTTGAAAACTTGTGGAGAAGCCAGGCTCTGGTGACTCATTCTGTAATTCTTGCTACTCAGGAGGCTGAGATCTGAGAATTGTGGTTTGAAGCCAGCCAAGGTAAAACAAAAAACCATGCGAGACTCTTAGCTCCAATTATTTACAAAAGTAGAGTTGTGGTTCAAATGGTAGAGCACCAACTTTGAGCAAAAAAAAAAAAACCAGGGAGAGTGAGAAGTCCTGAGTTCAAGCCCCAGTATTAGGACACACACACACACACACACACACACACACACACACACACACACACACACTATCACCACCACTACCACCGTCACCATCACTACCACCAATAACAAAAACAAGGTTGTTTAACCTTGTGGAGTGGAGTAGGTTTTCCAAAGGAAGAAAACCCAAAGTCCTCTATGGAGACCTGTGTGTGGACTTGGCTCTGACTTTCAAGAGACTATGGGTTTCAGCATGCATGGAGCCTTTCAAACTTTTTTTAATTAAAGAAATCATCTCCACATAGTTGTACAAAAAGATTTCAATTTAACATGTCCATTTACGAGCAAGGCATCTGGATCAGAGTCCCATTATACTTCCATTATACTCTCCCTCAGCTATTCCATCCAAACTGTCTCCACAAGCTTTATAGTTCCATTTTTACATATGTATATTAAGTAACAGGACAGTCAGTATACACTACCATTCTTCTCTCCATTTTTCCATATCCTTTACAAAGATTAAAAAAACTGAATCATCCTCTATATTTTAATTGTGTATCTGAAATTTTTCATGTTTAATTACTTTAAAAGAATATTTCTTTCAGTCCACTCTAAACAATTTTAGTGTGTGTGCAAGTCCTGGAGTTTGAACTCAAGGCCTGGGTTCTCTCCTTGAGCCATTGTGCTCAAGGCTAGAGCTCTACCACTTGAACCATAGCTCCACTTCTGGATTTGTTTGGAGTAGTTAATTGGAGATAAAATTAGTTCATGCATCTGGGTGCTGGTTGCTCATGTCTATAATCCTAGCTACTCAGGAGGCTGAGGTGTGAGGGTTATGGTTCAAAGCCAGGCTGAGCAGGAAGGTCTGTAAGACTCTTTTTTAAAAAAAATTGTGCAAATACCATACAGAAGGGTTACAATTACATGGGTAAGGTAATGAGTACATTTCTTATCAAGCATTGTTGCCTCCTCCTTTGTTTCCCCTTACCATCCCTTCCCATTTCCACCCCCCCCTGCCAAAGTTGTAAAGTTCTTTTTTTGACATAACGTCTTGTACATCTCATTGTTGCAATGGGTCCACCTGTATCCCTATTTAAACAATTTGTTTTTTCTCTTCCCCTCCACAAATTATACCAACATCAAATACAGTGAAAACAGGGGTTATACTGTGGGGGAGGGACATACAAAGCAACAAAGAAATCATCTTATAAATATGTTAGAAAAAATCGCAAGAAAGAAAAAACATTTGAATCCTTATCTTGAGGTTCATTTCGCCTAACATCAACTTTGTAAGACTCTTATCTCCAATTAACCACCAAAAAACCAAAAGTGAAGGTGTGGTTCAAGTGGTCGAGCATCATCCTTGAGCAAAAAAACGTAAGCAACCAGAGCTCAGGTCCTGGGTTCAGGCCCCATTACACACAAAAATAAGTTTATATATTCATATAGCAATATTATAACTTATTACTAGGGTGATACAGCATTAAGCAATACTACTCTTCCTGTTTTTTCATTTATAAAGAGTTAAACATTCAGAAATAGCAGTAGATGTGAATGAAAGGGCATTTTGTTATGACAATGTTCCTTAGTTCTTTCAACTCCTTTGAAACATGCTAAAAATCACATACTAAACGAACATCAGAATTATTCATAATTATTTAACAGCTGTTTATTTCCTAGTACTACCATCACCTACTTTCTCAATACTAAAATGAGTATTTGAACTCTCCCCTTTGTTGAGTGCCTGGAGGTTTTTGACCCTGTAGGAGAAGTACACTAGGTTAAGATTTTGGATTGCTGGTAGGTTTGCCTTTCTGTTGTAAGAAGAAAAGATTGTGAAATGTGAGTTGATGAAGGAGAATGGTTTTAGGAATAAGTAAACACAAGTTGAGAATGTAAAAATTGATTGTCATGTTCCCACAAGCCCTTTAAAAGATCTTTGAACCACCAGAAGTAACAATAGTAATAGGTTGAAGAATATACTCCTAATGGAAACATTTAACTCTCAGATAATCAATACAGAAAAAGCATTTGGTTTTCCAAAGTGTGTTCTCTCATGTGTTTCCTGCTAGTATCCAGTATTCAAGGTTGGCAGGGACTGATTGCTGGTGGTAGATAAGGAACATGCAGCCAAGAAAAAGGGAAGAGTGATTTGCCCAGAACATCACAGCAATCTCTGTCTATCAGCAATTTCTCTCTCATTCATTCTCTATTTCTTGTAATGGTCCTGGACACTGCCTTTAGTTTTTTTGTTCAGTGTTAGTGCTGTACCACTTGAGCCACAGCTGCACTTCCAGTGGTTTATTTTGCTTGATAATTAGAGATAAAAGTCTCATGGACTTTCCTACCCTGGCTGGCTTTGAACTGGGACTCTCAGATCTCAGCCTCCTGAGTAGCTAGAATAACAAGTATGAAATACCAATGCCCAGCTAGCAATCTCTTACTCTTTCAGACACTGTGAAAGCTACAACCCCATTTCATCCCCTAAAACCCAGCAGTTTTCCCATAATCTGGAGGAACCACAACCCATGAGACAAGGCTAGGGGCACAGGACCACTTTGAAGCTCCTCCCTTGAAACCCTATCTCCTGGCTGTCAGAATACCACTTGTCTTTCCCCTAATTCTCTGGCAGTGCCTTTCCAAGCTCCTCATTGCTATAGTGCTCTGCTTCTACACCCCCAAGGTCCTAACAGATCCTGAGAGAGGTCTTACCATCATGTGATGGTAGAAAAAAGACCTGAGGACAGGCCTGAGAAATGAAATAGAAGCTCCTCTGGAGGCTATGAGACTCAAGAGTACTGGAGAAAAAGTCATCTTGGGGCCTCCACAGCAATAGAGAGCTTGTCAGAGCTAGAGAGACAGAACATTAAATGACTCCATATAATGATTTGTATCCTGTATCAACCTGCCAGCACCTCCTAAATCTTTCATATCTTCAGCTGTTTTTCAGTAAATAAATTACAAATATTAAGTTAATTGTAATTACATTTTAGCCAATTGGCCCTTAAATTGCATAAAGAGTAAAATTTATACAGTGCAAAAAATCCTATCACCCCAAATAAAGAAAGTGCACAAAATCTTCAGATTATCCCTCTGGCCTCTCTTCAGTTTTGTCTGAAAGAAGATGAAAGGGGTAAGTAATAAACCTACTATTCATTTTTTGTTGTTGTTGTTGGCCAATCCTGAGGCTTGAACTCAGGGCCTGGGTGCTATCCCTGGGCCTCTTTGTACTCAACGCTAGCACTCTACCACTCGAACCACAGTGCTACTTCTGCTTTTTTCTGAGTAGTTTATTGGAGATCATAGTGTCTCAGCCTTTCTGTCCCAGGATGGCTTTGAACCATGATCCTCAGATCCCAGCCTCCTAAATAGCTAGGATTACAGGCATGAGTCACAGGAGCCCGGCAAAACTACTATTCTTGATATTTAAGAATGCAAAAGATTGTTCCTTGATAAACGTCTCACATTAGAATGATGACAGAAGGGAGGCAGGGAAGAGTTGAGGGGAGAGTGAGGGGAAAAAAGGAGAATGAAGATAGATGGCGAAGAAGAAACAATCCAAAAGTTCGTATGGAATAATAGAAGACCCCCAATAGCAAAAACAATCCTTAGCAGGAAGAACAGGGCTGGAGGAATATCAATACCAAACTTCAAACTCTATTACAAAGCCATAGTAATAAAAACAGCTTGGTACTGGCACAAGAACAAGACTGAGGACCAATGGAATAGAACTGAAGACCCAGAAATGAACCCAAGGTCCTATGGCCACCTAATCTTTGATAAGGGAGCAAAAAAACAGGATGGAAGAAATACAACCTCTTCAACAGATGGTGCTGACAGAATTGGCTATACACGTGCAGAAAATGGAAGTAGGATCTGTATATATCACCATGCACCAGAATCAACTCCAAATGGTTCAAAGACTTCAATGTAAGATCAGATACCATGAAAATACCGGAAGGAAAAGGGCAAACACTAGAGCTCCTTGGCACAGGTTGAAACTTTCTTAATAAAGACCCAGAGACACAACAAATAAAAAAAACAGTTGGATAAATGAGATTGCATTAAACTGAAGAGTTTCTGCATAGTAAAGGACATAGCTAGCAAGATAAATAAAAAGCCCACAGATTAGAAGATCTTCACTAGCCAGCAGCTAAGGGCCTTATATCTAAAATATACTTAGACCTCAAAACATCCCCCCAAAACAAGTCTTCAAAGAAACAACCACCCCATTAACAAGTGGGCTGAAGACTTAAAGAAAGACTTCTCTGAAGAGGAAATAAGGATGGCCAATAGACACACGAAGAAATATCCAACATCTCTGGCCAGAAAAGAAATGCAAATAAAAACCACATTGAGATTCCACCTCACTCCAGCTAGAATGGTCATTATCAAGAAATCTAGCCTGGCGCCGGTGGCTCATGCCTGTAATTGCAGCTACTCAGGAGGCTGAGATCTGAGGATCATGATTCAAAGCCAGTCCAGGCAGGAAAGTCTGTGAGACTCTTATCTCCAATAAACCACTCAGAAAACTGGAAGTGGTGCTGTGGCTCAAGTGGTAGAGCGCTAGCCTTGAACTGAAGAGCCAAGGGACAGTGCCCAGGCCAGAGTTTAAGTCCTACGACTGACCAAAAAAAAAAAAAAAAAAAAAAGAAAGAAATCTAATAACAACAGATGCTGGAGGGGATGTGGCCAAAAGGGATCCTACTACATTGTTGGTGGGAGTGTAAACTTGTTCAACCACTCTGGAAAGCCATATGGAGGTTCCTCAAAAGACTAAACATAGAGCTCCCCTATGACCCAGCAATCCCACTACTGGGCATTTACCCAAGTGACCACAGACTAGCCTGCACTAATGCCACCACCACAAACATGTTCATTGCAGCATTATTTACCATAGCTAAGATATGGAACCAACCCAGATGCCCCTCAGTAGATGAATGGATCATGAAAATATGGTATATATACACAAAGGAATTCTATGCCTCCATCAGAAAGAATGACATTGCCCTATTTGTGAGGAAATGGAAAGACGTGGAAAAAATTATGTCAAGTGAAGCAAGAAGCATAGGTTGAAGCTTTCCCTCATTTGTAATAACTAGAATATGTCTATGATAGTCTTAGTAGAAGATCACAATAACCCAATCACTAAGTGTATATGACCATATATAATGAAGCATATAAAAATGAACTCCAAGAAGGGAAAACAAAAGGTTTTTATTATGTACTGTTCACAGTATTTCTATTTTTTAAGTTTTCTGTACCCTTTGTCTTGTATATAAGTTTATCTGATTCATGGAAGGGAAAGGGAATCAAGAGACAACAGGACAAAGGATGAACTAATGCAACAAGGACACCATGTTGGAAGAGAACTTACAACTTGAGGGGAAGGGGAGTGGGGAGGGGAAAGCAGGAGAAAATAAAAAAGGGGCTAACAGTGTTCAAAAAGAAATGTACTCATTACCTTACTTATGCAACTGTAACCCCCCTGTTCATCACCTTTACAATAATTTTAAAAAAGATGGAAAATCAGATTTAAACCAATATATAACTGCTAAATGTGATATGATTTCCTTAAAGAAAGTGATAAAATACCAGATTAAGAGAAATTTCCTGTTTATCATTATCAGGGTTCATATCTCAAATGACAGTCTGAACACATTGCTACCAAAACTGTCTTCTGAAGTCTCCCTGTGTGTGTGTGTGTGTGTGTGTGATGGTACTGGGGGTTTGAACTCAGGGCTTTGTACTCTTGCTCAGCTTTTTTGCTCATGGCTGGTGGTTTAACACTTGAGCCATGCCTCCAGGCTGGCATTTACTGGTTCCCAAAGTATTTCCTGATGCCCAAATTTAAAGCAAGTTTTCAAGTTCCAAGACAAAATCAATTTCAATAATCCAAATCTAAAAGCCCCACTCAATTTTATATAGATTGTCAAATATCTATAAATGCTTTCACTTGACAGTGTAGCTACAAAAGTATCTACTCACAATGCAGACAAAAACTTCCCATTTGCTTGTGCAATATTTCTCTATGATAAATCCTGTGACTAAAATCTCTCCTGAATCAAACTGGAGAAATTAGGAACAAATTTTTGCAGACAGTCTCTTATTCAGACAGTCTCTTATTCAGTTAGGAATTAATGAGGAAAAATATTTTACTTAGAATGCAAATAATACAAATACAGACTTTGGTAGTGTTTGCAAATAAGGTGCAAGCAATATTTATTCAAGCTTGCAGCAAAGCATGCACACTTCTAGGTTGCACTCCCTGCCTGTCTTCTGCATAATGACCCTCAAATAGCATGTGATGTTCTTTCTGTTAACAATGAAGCATTTGTCATGCAATTGTACTCTTGCTTTGGCAAGAGTACAATTTTGTCCTACTCAAAGTGAGCAATTAATAGATTTCAAAATGGTTGTTGATGGCATCTATTATTATTCAGTTCTCATATATTCAAAAATCTGTTGGCTCCTATTAATAAATAAAATTGAGAAAATCTTTAGTTTATTTAAAGGGTTGAAATAATATCTTCATTCTGGAAATAAGCCTCAAAATTCTTGAATATTTTAATAACCCATTGAGCAAACCCTACTTACTTCAGGTTCTTACTTTTCAATATTTCTTTGACAAGAGAATTGTGAATTGAAAGAAGACAGTATCATTGAAATAATTCATTGACTAAATGGACTTGATTGCATTAAAGAAAAAAAATTAATGAAAAATTTGTCCATTTAAGTGTCAAGGCTATTATTGAAGCCAATAATGTTACTTATAAACAGGCAGAGAAAATTATTGTCATTACTATCTTTTGAGTGGATTTCATTCCTTGAATAACTTAATACTTTTACATAAGTGTTACTAAATGGCGTTATCGTGTGTAGTTATAAAAAAGGAATAAAAATAAATGATAATGATGCTTCATCAGTGGATGACAGTTTAAAAAAATTATCAGTCAAGAAATGTAATGCAGCTGGGCACTGGTGGTTCACACTTACAATTATAGCGATTTAGGAGGCTGAAATGTGAAGACTGTGGTTCAAAGCCAGCCCAGTCACAAAAGTCCATGGATATTTTTATATACAGTTATCCAGCAAAAAGCTGAAGTAGAGCTGTGGCTCATGTAGTAGAATGGCAGCTTTGAGCAAAAAAGCCAAATGAGAGTGCAAGGCCCTGAGTTCAAGCCCCAGTACCAGCACCAAGAGAAAAAAAATACAAGATCACGAAGACTAGAAAAACGTCTGTAGGATGGTATTATATGTTTTGGCAAATCAAATGTGAAGGAAAATTCTCAGAGTTGTTAACTTTTTTACAAGTATATGTTCTGTCCACTGGCTAATAATGCTAATTTTAGCATGTTTTCTCACTAAAGAATGTTCAACAAACAAAGGAACAAAGTAAGTGTAATCAGTATAGAAGCTCTTCTCCAGTGAAAATTGAACAGACTTGTGCAATTTCATGGAATTTTATAAGCAGAGTTAAAAAGTTATCAATGAAAATCAAATAATCACAGAAAATATCATATATAGGATAAACAGCAAATAATTTTTAGTATAAATGTATCCCATGCAGTATCTATCTCAATGTAAATACTCATAAACAATAAGAAGTCAAAATAACTTGTTCTCATCTATTTTTATTTGTTATATCTAGTATCCTCATTCATAAGGAGAACATGTCCATTTTAGCAGCTAAAACTCTAGAATACATATATAATCTTTGGTATAAAGGTAGCTCTAAGAAATCCCTTTCAATGTTTCTCTTGGAAATATGAAAGTGAATTAAGGCACAATGGGCCTACTTTACTAATATAGCAATATTAGGACAGCAAGGAGCCTGCATGAATTGAGATTAGAGCAGAAACATGTGGAGAGACCTGAATGAGGAAAGTGTATCTTCCAAAACCAGAGAGGAAAAGCACTGGGCATCACGGCACAGGTTATCGAACAGCTGGAGATCAAGAGAATCGAGAAGCCTACCAGGGAAAAGCAGAAACAACCTGCAGCTCTAACTCCAGCTTCCCAGGATCACAGAGGAGTTGGAGTCACAATCACAAGGTAAGCTCAGTAGTGTTGTGACAAAAGACTGGTAATCTCAACTGCACAATAAGCCCACAGTTCTCACAAGTCTTAACTCCAGTGCCAGGATCTGGTACTCCAGTGACTTTCTCCTACATGGCAATCCCACCTTGAAGCAGAAATCTACTTTGTCAGTCTTTCTTCGTATCTGGCAATGCTATAGACAGGCACCATCTTGAGCAGCTTTGAATCTGAGCTACTATGGGGATATGAAAACAAGAAAATGGAGTCAGGGAACACTCAGGGTGGAAAATGGACAAAAAAGGCAACCATAGGTTGCTACCATGGCTCACATATTTAATCCTAGCCACCAGGAGGCTGAGTTCTGAGGATCATGGTTCGAAGCCAGCCCAGGCAGGAAAGTTCTAGCTACTTAGAAGACTGAAATCTTATCTCCAGTTAAGCACCAAGAGGCCAGATGTGGAACTGTGGCTCAGGTGGTAGAGTAGAGCCTTCAGGAAAAAAGCTGAGGGACAGTGCCAAGGCCCTAAGTTCAAGCCTCAGAATTGACACATACCTAAAATAAAATAACAAGAGTCAGAGTGGAAAGAAGGGTTTGGAATCAGTTTTTCCTAATTCAGTATTGTTACCTTCTATTTTATGAGGTCTACTGGAATTTATACATTTTTATTTGGTTGGTTTGAGCATGAGTTTAAAATTTTAGGTCATGTATGAAGCAAAATAAAAACTATATAGTCAGGACCTGGTGGCTCACACCTGTAATTCTTGCTACTCAGGAGGCTGAGATCTGAGGATCACAGGTCAAAGCCAGCCCAGGCCTGAAAGTCCATGAGACTCTTATATCCAATTAACCATCAAAAAGCCAGAGTGGGGCTGTGGCTCAAGTGATAGAGTATCAGCTTTGACTGAAAAAGTTAAGGAACAGACCCCAAGCCTTGAGTTCAAGCAACAGAACATGCATACAAACACGCACGCACACACACACACACACACACACACACACACACACACACACACACACACACACACACAAATTATATAATGAAGTGTTTTTTTCTTTAGACTTATTTATGTTCAACTTTATGCCCTGGTAGCTTGCAATGGACTGCTCTTGTGAATTTTATATACTGTGCAAACATCTGTCTGTGGAATAGTAAGTAAAGAATCAGTCCTCAATGTGCAGTGCATGCCAGTGTTTTGCTCAACTGGAAAAGACGGTATCATCCCTGTTTATGAATAAGAGGAAGGATCATGTTGAGACATACTACTGATATACAACTTTTGCCATCTAAGGTAGATTTAATCTTTTTAATATTTTTATTGTAAAGATACTGTACAGAGGGGTTAAGATTTAATTTCTTAAACTAGCCTATTTGGCTCTTTGTGTTGATTTTCTGTGGAAATTTGATGCATTCAGCCTTCTAAAAAGCATTTTATCAGCCTCTTTTCTGGCTGGAACCATGGAGGGTATTGCTTTTTTTTTTGTGGGTCGTGGGTCTTGAACTCTGGGCCTGGGTGCTGTCCCATCGGCTCTTCTGCTCAAGGTGAGCTCTTCAGCACCACTTCTGGTTTTCTAGTGGTTTATTGGCAGTAAGAGTCTCACAGACTTTCCTGCCTGGGCTGGCTCTGAACTGTGATCCTCAGATCTCAGCCTCCTGAGTAGCTAGGATTACAGGTGTGAGCCATAGGTGCCCGGCAAGGGTGTTGAAGAGAAGAGAAAGAAGGTTCCTATTGTGTCAGAAGCCCTTAAGAAAAAGCGAAGGAATTTCGCTGAGCTGAAAGTAAAGTACCTGAGAAAGAAATGTGCCCCAAAGATGCTTTGAAAGGCAAGGAGGAAGCTCATCTATGAAAAAGCTAAGCACTATCACAAGGAATATAGGAAAATGGCCAGAAAAGCTGGCAACTTCTATGTACCTGCACAACCTAAATTGATGTTTGTTATCAGAATCATGGGCATCAATGTCGTGAGTCCAAAGATCTATAAGGTGTTACAGCTTCTTTGCCTTTCCCAGACAAGGCTTCAATTAAGATGCTGAGGATTGTAGAACCATAGATTGCATAGGGATACCCAAACAAGAAGTCAGCAAATGAGCTCATCTACAAGCATGGTTATGGCAAAAATTAATTAAGAAGTGAATTGCTTTAACAGATAACTTTTTGATTGTTTGATCTCTGAGGAAATATGGCAGTATCTGTATGGAGGATCAGATTTGTGAGATCTTTATTGTTGGGAAATGCTTCAAGGAAGCAAATAACTTCCTGTGGTCCTTCAAGTTATCTTCTCCATGAGGTGGCATGAAGAAGACCATCCTTAAGCTTCCATCTTCTGAGGAGATGCTGACAACAGGGAGGATCAGATCAATAGGCCTTTTAGAAGGATGAACTGAAGTGTCTGTCATGCTATTTTGTGAATAAACAACGGTGCTGGCCAAAAAAAAAAAGTATACCAAATCTTTCTGTATTACCCAGAGAGTAAATGCAAGAAAGGTGAACAGCAGGTAGGATCCAATCCCAGTGGCTGGATTTTCCCTTGGTTAGTTCTATTCACACCAAATGAATACAAGCGCACATGCGTTCGAGTATATACCAGTACTGGGGCTTGAACTCAGGTCTTGGGCTCCGTCTCTTAGTTTTTTAATTCAAGGCTAGCACTCTACCAATTGAACCATACTTCCACTTCTGGCTTTTTGTTGGTTAATTAATTGGAGGTAAGAGTCTCATGGACTTTCCTGTCTGGGCTGGCTTCTAACCATGATTCTCAGATCTCAACCTCCTAAGTAGTTAGGATTACAGGCATGAGCCACCAGTGTCTGGCTCAGTTTTATTCCTTAAGTAGTTAGTGTACTGGAGTTATTAGTTGCTTGAAGTTGGGAAAAGGGCATCTGTTATTATTACATTTCTTGATAATGGCTATTTAACTGGATTGAGGTGGAATCTCAATGTTGTTTTGATTTGCATTTCTTTTACAGCCAGAGATATTGAGTATCTCTTCTTGTGCTTATTGGCCATTCTTACTTCTTTTTCAGAGAAGTCTGTCTTTAAGTCTTTAGCCCACTTATTAATGAGGTTGTTATATCTTTGAGGATTTGTTTTTGGGGGATTTATTTTTTTAAACTTTTTAAAATATTTTTTATGGTAAAGATACTGTACAGAAGGGTTACAGTTACATGAGTAAGATAATGAATATATTTCCTATCAAGCATTGTTACCCCCTCCTTTGTTTTTCCCCCACCATCCCTTTCTTCCCCATCTCCCCAACTCCTCCCCCCCCTCAAAGTTGTAAAGTTTGTTTTCAACATAGTGTCTTGTACATCTCATTGTTACAATAGGTCAACCTCTATTGTTATTTAAGCATTTTATTATTTCATTTCCCCTTCCCAAACTATAAAAGTGTATATACAAGATGCAGGGTACCAAAATCAAATACAGTGAAAACAGGGGTTATGCCATGGGGGGAGAACATACAAGAGAAACAAAAAAATCACATAGTACATTAAAAACAACGGCAACAGAACCTCTTGTGTTCCTATCTTGGGGTTCATTTTGCTTAGCATCATCTTATATGGTCATATGTGCGTAGCTTTTGACCTTTTCTGCTTGTCCTAAACATATACTAATTATTGCAGATAAGGAAAACCATGGGACCTATGTTTCTTTGGGTCTGGCTTACTTCACTTAATATAATTTTTTCTTTTTTTTTGTTTGTTTGTTTTTGGGTCCAGTTGTGGGGCCTGAACTCTGGGCCTGGGCACTGTCCCACAGCTCTTCAGCTCAAGGCTAGCGCTCTACCACTTGAGCCACAGCGCCACTTCCGGCTTTTTGCTTTTTGCTTATGTGGTACTGAGGAATCGAACCCAGGGCCTCAAGCATGCAAGGCAAGAGCTCTACCACTGAGCCACCTTCCCAGCCCAATATAATTTTTTCTAAGTCTTCCCATTTCCTAACAGATGGGGCAGTATCATTCTTGATGATGGAGGCATAGAATTCATATATATATATATATATGAATATATGAAAATGTGATATATATGAAAACGTGAGATATATATGTATATATATACACATATATGTATATATATACATATATATCTCATGACACATATATGTATATATATACATATATATCTCATGTTTTCTTGATCCATTCATCTACTGAGGGGCATCTAGGTTGGTTCCATATCTTAGCTATGGTGAATAATGCTGCAATATACATAGTTGTGCTGGTAGCTTTAGTATGGAAGGATTTAATTTTTTGGATTCGAAGTGTATTTTAGATATTAGGCCCTTGTCTGATGCATAGCTAGTAAAGTTCTTCTCCCATTCTGTGGGCTTTCTGCTTATCTCCCTTGCTATGTCCTTTGCCATTCAGAAACTCTGCACTTTAATGCAGTCCCATTTATCCAGCCTTTTTGTTTTGTTGTTTCTGGATCTTAGGAAGTTTTTACCTGTGCTAAGGACCCCTAGTGTTTACACTATCCCTCTCTGTAATATTTTTGGGATATCTAGTCTTACATTAAGGTCTTTGATCCATTTGGAATTGATTCTGGTGCAGGGCGATATATAAATATCTAACTTCAGTTTTCTGCACGTGTATAGCCAATTCTGCCAGCACTATTTGTTGAAGAGGCTGTATTTCTTCCATCTTGTGTTTTTGGCTCCCTCATCCAAGATTAGGTGGGTATAGGTTTGTGGGTTCATTTCTGGGTCTTCTATCTCTCAATGGAGTATTTTATGAGCCATTGCTTCAACATCTAAACTGATCTGATGAAAATAAAGACATTGGTTGGAAATTTCACTTTTTACACTATTCTAAGTATACTAGAAGCATTAACAATCTGATTAAAATAGATAATTCAAATGCGAGATTCATGAAAAAATAGATGCAGCAACTCAAAAACATATTTGGCAATTGCAAGTGTTTGATACTAGGAGATTTAGATATTGACTAGAATAATTGGAAACAAACAGCCACAGATGGTAATTTTTGTATTTCCAAGGAAACATTTCTCAAGATTGTGCTTACACTACAATCTAATATGGGCCTGACTGATAGCGCAGACATAGGTAAAAATTATTGATAAGATTTTCAGGGACAATCTGGAAAAGTTGAACCTCTATGGGAACCACTGCAACACATCAGGCTTTCTCAGCTTTGCAGTGAGGTATTCTGTCTTCTGAGCTATGTTTTAAGGAATACATTAAGATCATTCCAATAGAAGTAAATTTGGTTGATCAGATCTCATTCATGGTCTTAGGTTGAGAGGGCAGGGAAATATAGAATGATTAGATCATTGGATTCTGCCTCTAAGGAATATTTGGATACATGTAACCTAGTGTAAGATGAGTTGTTTGTTATTATTATTATTAGTAGTATTTTGCTGCAATAGGAATCAAACCAAGATATAGCACATACTAGGCAAATACTCTGCTATCAAGTTGCATCCCTGGCCTGTATTAACAATTTTTGTGCCAGTCCTGGGATTTGAACTCAGGGCCTAAATACTATCCTGAGCTTTTTTGTTCAAAGCTTTTTCATTCACTCTACATTGGAGATACAGATTCACCTCTAGCTTTTACTGCTGGTTAATTGGAAATAAGAGTCTCACAGGGGCTGGGAAGGTGGCTCAGTGGTAGAGTACTTGCCTCACATGCTATGAGTTCTATTCCTCAGCACCACATAAGCAGAAAAAAGCCAGAGTGGTGCTGTGGCTCAAGTGGTAGGGAGCTAGCCTTGAGCTGAATAGCTGAGGGACAGCACCCAGGCCCAGAGTTTCAGCCACGATGGACCAAAAAAAAAAAAGAGTCACAGGACTTTTATGCCTGGTCTGGTTTTGAACCAAAATCCTCAGATTCAGCCTCCTGAGTAGCTAGGATTATAGGCATGAGCAAGTAGCACTCAGATGAGCACAGCATTTTTAATATGCAATTTTGTGATTGCTAAGTCAGAAAGAGAGAGTAATATCAAACACACTTCCCACTAATACAAATGTAAAACAATACTGTGTTTTTGCTTGTATGTAAGTTTATCTGATTTGGGAAAGCTAAGAGAGAGCACAGAAATGGTGGGACAAAAGGTAAGCAAATACAGCAATGATACACACTCGACACTATGTTGAAAATGAATTATACAACTTGTGGGGGAGGGGGACAGGAGGGAAAATCTGGGAGAAAATGAGTGAAGAGGTGAGTTCAAAAAGAAATGTATGCATTACCCCTGACTTTTGTAACTGTAACCCCTCTATACACCACCCTTACAATAAAAATAAATAAGTAAACTTTTGTGTGCTGCTTTCTGTAGACTATATGAGACATGACAGTTAATGCCAATTATTTATGCTTCTGTTTGATTTATTTGAAAATGTCCTAGTAGATGCTAGCCTATCAGGGTCAACCAGGAACTAAAAGGCTCAATACTAGTGAGCTAGATGTCTCATTCCTGTAATCTTAGCTACTCAGGAGGTAGAAATGGATGGATCATGGTTCAAGACCAACCTGGGCAAAAAATAAACTTCACAAGTCCTTATATCAACTAATAGAAATCTGGATACACTGACATATACCCATCATTCCAGCTATAGATAAAGTGTAAATAGAAGGATCTCAGAGCATGGACAAAAAGCAAGATCTTAAGTATTAAAATAAGAAAAGCAAAAGAAAAGCACAGAGGGAATGGCTCAAGTGGTAGAGCACCTGCCTACATAGTACAAGGACCTGAGTTCAAACATCAGTACTACCCAAAGTGGGAGGGTAATTACTGCCCTATCCAGGAAGTAAGCTTAAAGCCAAATAGGTGAAATATCTTTAGGAACAGAAAGCGATCTCTGAATGAAGAATGACCAATTAGATAACTGGCTTGAACAAACAAAAATTTCCTGAGAAAGACAGAGGAAGAAATGCTGACTGTGAAGATGAAGCTCCCAAGAGTAATAGCATCTTCTCTTTTCTGCTCCTTGCTCATATTTATTTATATTTATTTATTTATTTTTATTTTTTGTCAGTCATGGGGCTTGAACTCTGGGCCTGAGCGCTGTACCTGAGCTCTTCAGCTCAAGGCGAGTGCTTTACCACTTGAGCACCACTTCTGGTTTTCTGTTGGTTTATTGGAGATGAGTCTCACAAGGGATTTTCCTACTAGGGCTTGCTTTGAACCATGATTCTCATATCTCAGCCTCCTGAATAGCTAGGATTGCAGATGTGAGCCACTGGTGCCTGGCTATATTCTTTTTTTTTTTTTGGCCAGTCCTGGGGCTTGAACTCAGGCTCTGGGCACTGTCTCTGAGCTTCTTTTGCTCAAGGCTAGCACTCTACCACTTGAGCCACAACACCATTTCCAGCTTTTTCTGTTTATGTAGTATTGAGGAATCAAAACCAGAGCTTCATGCATGCTAGGCAAGACTCCACCACTAAGCCACATTCCCAGTTCTTTTACTTGTATTTTTAATTTGTTCTATGAAATATTTGTGGCATTCAAAAAAAGCATAGGGAATAATAGGACTCCTGCCATTCAGATTTGCCAAATTAGGAATTTGTCTATTTAGCTTCATATGTTACCTTTTCTTTTGCAAATTCTTTTCTTTCCCTCTTCCTCTTTGCCTAATCACTATTATCCTGAACCTAAAAAAAAACTCCCTGTCAAGTTTTTATGCTTTCACTGCTGTAATCCTATCTACTATGAGGCTGAGATCTGAGGATTATGGTTTAAAGTCAGCCCAAGTAGAAAAGTCTGTGACTTATTTGCAACTATCCAACAAAAAGCTGGAAGTAGAGACATGGTTCAAGTAGTAGAGCATCAGCCTTGAGTAAAAAACATCCAAAGGAGAGCATGAGTTCCTGAGGTCAAGGCCCAGTTCTGGCACAAGAAAAAAATTATTAGTAGGCTGGATGCTGGTGGCCTATAATCCTAGCTACTCAGGAGGCTGGGATCTGAGGATTGTAGTTCAAGACAGTGTGAGCAGGGGAGTCCATGAGACTCCTATTTTCAACTAATCACCAAAAAGCCAGAAGTAAAGCTGTGACAGAATGCTAGCCTTGGGGGAAAAAAAGCTTAGAGACAGTATCCAGGCCCTAAATTCAAGCCCCAAGACTACCACACACACAAAAAATCTATTAATAAATAGTACATAGTATTGCTTTACCACATTGTATAGCTAACTTCATAAACATCATATAAATGTTTAATTCTTCAACTTGATTTTCATTCAAGATTATAAATTGAGTTTATGATGTCTATAATATTCACTCATTACTTTCTATGAGTGATCAGTATTCAATGGAATGAGCAGATAATACTTGACTCCAGTTTAGATTATTTTCAATGTTACCCATTAAATAAATGTTAATTAATTAAATAATGTTGCAATGAGTATTCTGTTATCTTTCTCTCTGTACATATAAGCAAGTATTTCTTCCAGAAATGTACTTCAGAGTGGAACTGTACAAAGGAACATTTTGATGAGTATTGGTGATGTTAGAATGTGTCATTAATTTAGTAAAAACATTTATTGGCTCTTGGAATATGAAAGTTAATGAGATTCAGTCGTGATACCAGTACTTTTCATTGCTAATGTGTGTATGAATCACCTAGGAATCTTGTTGTGTTAAGATGTAAATTTCAATTCATCAGATCTAAGTGGGATATGAGATTCTGTATTTCTTAAAAGCTCTCATGTAATGCCAGCGTGCTGGTCCAAGGACCATACTTTGAATAGCAAGGGTTTTGAGAATGCCTGGATGAATGTACACAATATATGTGTGATGGAACATAGGTAGCAGCTGCCTTGGTACTGTCTCAGGTGTGTTTCAGACATGCGAGTGTATGACATTCAGGTGTTCATAGGTGATAGGTGGATAAGGGGGAAATGACATTTGATTAAACATGACTAAGTCTGAATGAATGTGTGTGACATCTGAATAATTGTGGGTGGCATGTAAGGATGTGTGTGTGTGTGTGTGTGAAAAATACAGAAAGAGACAAGAGACAGAGACAGAAACAGAGACAATCAGAAACAGAGACAGACATCTGAAAGAACGTGTATAGCATTTTAGTATATGATAGTGGAGTAGGTATATGGCACTTGAATAGCCATAGAGCTTAAAAATAAATATGAATTGTTTATTGGTGTCTAAAATTTTAGATTATTTGGTGTCTTATGCATCATTTATGTTAACTATGTTTAGGGATGAGAATAATTTTTAAAATTAATTTTAGCATACAGTTATCATTTATAACTTCATCTCTCTGGCATTTTTTTTGTTGGTTGTGGGTCTTGAACTCAGGGCCTGGGCTCTGTCTCTGAGCTCTTTTTGCTCAAGGCTAGTGCCTTACCACTTTAAGCCACAGTTCCACATCCAGTTTTCTGGTGATCAATTGGAGATAAGAGTCCCACAGACTTTCCTGCCCAGGCTGGCTTTGAGCTGTGATCCTCAGATATCAGCCTTCTGAGTAGCTAGGATTACAGGCATGAGCCACCAGCACCTGAGTTGGCCTATCATTTTTTTTGAGATTCACTTGGTTCCATTTCTTAAGTGGGAACTCTAAGAATAATCAGTTATCTTTTTTTTATAATATTGAGAATTAAATCCAGGGCCTAATGCATGCTAGGCAAGTAGTAGGTCAATGAGCTACATCTTTAGCCACTTACCTCTTAAAGTCTTTTCCAACTTAGATTCCAGGAAAAGCAAACTCCAGATTTATCAGTTCTCTGTTCCCCGAGCCAATCTTCCCCAGCCCTGTTGCCAGAGTTATAGAGATGCCTTTTTCTTTCTTATTCTGGGACTAGATATTGTAGTAAGATGAGTTCACGTCTCAGATAGGATATTTCCTAGTGAGAGTCACCACTCAAAACCTAGGGCCAGCTCCTGTAGGTTAATAGATCCCATCAAGACCAAGAGTAGAGCTTCCAATGTTTTTGTAGGCAAACAGGAAAAAAGACTCATTGTCCAACATCATTAATCCAGCAATTCAGCACTAAAAAAAAGACCTTGGAATTTGTCTGAAAGTCATTGTTCAATCAAAGAAGACTGCTCTCCCCTCTCTCCAGGTGTTTGTCACCTTGACAGCTGCTTTGGGCAGCTTCATAGATGGAGAACTCATTCTAGAAGCAGATTAAAATGAATACATTGGCAAGATAATCCCCATCTATCCCAACCCAAAATAAAATTTCAGCTAGGTGCAGGTCGTTCTTGACTGTAATCCAAGCTCTAGTACCGGCACATAAATATGTAATATAAACACACATACATACAATTTCTCTTACTTTCATTTGTGTTTGGTGTCTGAAATGTCACCATTTGTGAGAGACACTTACCTGGGATAAGAATGGTTAGAAGAGAAATCGCCCAGGGAGGCAACTGTACTAAAACTTCCCCACATCCTTGTGAATTGAGTTTCTCAAAAGATTGATTTTTCAAGAAAAGTAGATGGTTATTAAAATGGAAAAAAGAAAAGTGGATGGGAAGGCACAAGGCATCCTTTTAGGTCTCATAATTTCCCTCTGTCTGTGGAGTCTCTGCTCCCTTGTCCACCATCCCAGGGTCTAGAGCCCTAGGCTGACATGGAATTGGTTTTCCCATTTGCTTTCAATTAGATACAGTAATACAGATTGCCAGCTGAGTTCCTTTGCACAGGTCTTCCTGATTGATCTATCTTCTTTGAGTCTTAATCTCCTTCCTGTCTTCAGCATCTGATTCTTCCTTACCATCATACACAGCCCCTGTTCACAAGCATTCAGTGGTGACTCCAGCCAGTAAAGATCCATAGCTTGGCATGTATTTAAGGGTTCAGGAAAAGAAAAATCCATGTTGATGCTCAGACACCCATTGAGGAAAGTGGCACCAAGATTTGAGCCAAGAACTTATTTTAACATTGTATTGATGTATTTAACATTGTATTGATGCGCCATTTTTAGATGCACATGTATTTCAGTTCCAAGCTATTCTTATGCTATTTTTATATCTGTGCAAGGAGGGAGAACACAAGCACATTATACTGAGCTAAGATACCATTTTCTATTCCCAGTCTTTTCAGACCCACTCCCCTCCTTCTAGTTTTCTCCCCTTCCAGCTGGGGCTGTGTATAGAGGAAGGTGCTATGAAGGAGAAACCTTCCTCACCTGTATATCCACACAGATGAGTAAATTCAATAGGTTTATTGTGCAAGGAAATGCAGGCACCTTCTGTGTTTTCCAACTAGAGTGGGGCTGTTTCCTTATTTGGACAATTTCTTTTCTAGATAATTACATATATCATTCCTCCTCCTCCCTCTTTCTCTTCTACCTTCTCTTCCTCGTTGTCATCCTCCTGTTCCTTCCTCTTCCTCCTGCTCCTTTCTCCTCCTCCTCTTTGTCTTCCCTTGTCCTCCTCCTTCTCCTCCCAACTTTTCATTCTCCCTTCCTTTTCATCCTCCTTTTCCTCTTCATACTTTTTTCCTCTCATCTTTTTGTGCCAGTACTGGGGCTTGAACTCAGGGCCTCTTGCTCTCAATTGGCATTTTCACTCAAAGACTGGCTCTCTACCACTTGAGCCGCTCCTCCACTTCTAGCTTTCTGCTGGTTAATTGGATATAAGACTCTCAAGTTTTTCTGACTGGGCTGGCTTCAGACTGCCATTCTCAGCCTTTTGAGTAGCTAGGATTACAAGGTATGAGCTACAGGTGCTGACTTCTCTTTTTGTTCTTAGGGTGACAAACGGCCTTGGTTTGTGTAGAACTGAAGGGTTTTCCAAGATACAGGATCTGTCAGTGCTAAAATCAGGACAGTGCCAGGAAAATGAGAAGACTGATCACTCTATTTGCTCATTATTCTGCTTTTCAGTGATACTACCTTGTCTAAAATAATGTCGGCCTCCTTCCTCACAGTTTCAGTTGCTTTACTCTATTTTTCCATCTTGGCTCTGTTTATTTTTAGTTGTCTGTTCCTGCAAAATGAGCTTCCAGAAGGTGTAAATTTTTCTGTATTGTTAGTGGTGTGTCCCAAACACACAGAACAGTGACATTCAGCAAACAATATTAATACTCATTATTGAATGATATTCATCTGGTTTGCTTCTAGAAAGCTTGAAAAGGGCTGGGAAGGTGGCTCAGTGGTAGAGTGCTTGCCTTGCGTGCAGGAGGCCCTGGGTTCGATTCCTCAGTACCACATAAGCAGAAAAAAAAGCTGGAAGTGGCGCTGTGGCTCAAGTGGTAGGGTGCTAGCCTTGAGCTGAAGAGCTGAGGGACAGTACCCAGGCCCAGAGTTCAGGCCCCACAACTGGCAAAAAAAAAAAACAAAAAATGAAAACCTAGAAAGCTTGAAAAAAAATTTAAAAAAATCTCAATGCTGGTGGCTTAAGCCTATAATCCTGTCTATTGAAGAGGTTGTGCTTTGAGGATCATGGTTCAAAATTAGCCTCGGCAGGAAAAATCTGTGAAACTCAAACCTCCAATTAACCAGAAAAAAGACAAACGGGCAGGGATGGGGTGGCTATGGCTCAAACGATAGAGCACTAGACTTGAGTGAAAAAGCTAAGGGACAGGGCCCAGACCCTGAGTTCATCCCAGGTCAAGCATGTGCATGCACACACGCACACGCACACGCGCACACACACACACACACACACACACACACACACCAGCAACCAACCACACTGAACTCCAAGGCCAGGAACAGTTACTATCTGTTATAGCTGCTGGCAATCACTCACTCTGCCAGGTGTCCTACTAACAGGCCTTGAACTGTCATTTCTTTAAATTTGCTTTAGATTCCATTCTGTCATTTCAAGTTACTTATCCTTAAACTCTTTTGCTTCCTTTTCAACCCAGTGCACCTGACCCAAATTGGGCCTTCACATGCTTTAAAAAAGAGTATTAACTCTTTAACAGATTAACAGATCAAACTTGTCACACTTATTTCTCAGTTTAGGTTTTCCTTTAGCTTTTTCCTCTTGCTGCGAATAGTCTGTCTTCAGATCTGTTCTTGGCTAGATCCATGAATTTCTGCTAGTCCCAAGCTGAAATGTCTCCTACTCAGCGATGCTCTCCAGGATAATTTCTCCTATTTTTACATCTTTTACTTTCTAAAATTAATGTTACTTTTCTTCTGTGATTATTATTTGTCCTTCCTCCTGTTAGTTCCATGAGAAGACCCTTTTTTTCTGTGTAGTTCACTATTCTTTGGCCAGTAGCCAGCTAGCACAATGACTAGAACACAATAGCAGCTTCTAGGCTGGTTGTCATCTGGTGTCTTCTACCAAAGTCTCTACAGAGCTCTTCCTAATATGCACATTTGGTCAGGTCAATCTTCTGCCTATAATTTTCAAGGTTTCTCTATTGTCCCCCTGCCCCCAAGATACAGTCAAAGTCCTTTAGTGTTTAAAGTTCTCCAGGAACTGTGGGTACAAACAGTCCACAGTTTCTGGCTTCTCTCCTCACTGCCCAACTTGAATCTTGTAAATTAGATACTACACTAAATACAATGCCAGAATGCCCAGGCTTTTAAAATCCTACATGCCGTCATTTATGTTGTTTCCTTTGCTTAGGATGTCCTTCCTTTGCTTGGGCACCGGGGAAACTCCCACTCCTTTAAGACTAAGAGAACAATGTAGTTTATGAGCAGTAATCTAGTTGGAAAATACAGAGGGTGCCTGCATTTCCTTGTACAACAAACCTATTGCATTTACTCATTTGTGTAATGTTACCAGTTTGAAAAGTTATCCAAATATTCTCAGGATAGCTTTTTAAAAAAATTCCCTCTGGAAAATACTTGGAGTTTGAATTCAGAACTTGAGCTTATTCAGCCTGCTTGTTCACACTGGCACTCTACTGCTTAATCCATACCTCCAACCCTGCTATTTTGGGTGCCAGTCCTAGGGCTTGAACTCAGAGCATGGGCACTGTCCCTGAGCTATTTTGCTCAAGGCTAGCACTCTACCACTTGAGTCTCAGTATCATCTATTTTTTTTGTGGAGGAGGGGATGGTTAATTGGAGAGAGGAGTCTCATAGACTTTCCTGCTTGAGCTGGCTTCCAAATATGATCCTCAGATTTCAGCCTCCTAAGTAGCTAGGATCACCAGTGAGCCACTGGTGCCCTGCTAGCCCTGCTTTTTAAAAGTTATTTCAATTATTTACTAGTTGATTTACTAGTTGTTCACAGACTTTTCTGTCTGGATTAGCTTTTTTTAATTTAATTTAATTTTATTTGTGAACATACTGTACAGAGGGGTTACAATTACATGGGCAGGATAATGCGTACATTTCTTACCAAGCATTGCATCCCCCTCCTTTGTTTACCCTTCCCTTCCCTTCCCAGCCTCTCCCCTCCCCCCCAATCCCAATCCTTCTCCTTCCCTCTCCTTCCCCCGCCCCCCGCACCAACGTTGTAAAGCTCGTTTTCGACATGACAACTTGTACTTCTCATTGTTGCAACAGGTCCACCTGT
>NW_012267437.1:858998-937091 GCF_000151885.1 Dipodomys ordii
ATCCACACAGGATCAATTCAGACCAAGGAAAAGATCCTTAAAGCTGTCAAGGAGAAAAGGGTAATCACCTATAAAGGGAAACCAATTAGAATCACCTCAAATGTCTGGATTAGCTTTGAGCTGTGATCCTCCAGATCTCAGCCTTCTGAATGACTAAAACGTCAAGCATGAGCTATAGGTGTCCAGCTCAGAATAACTTTATTAACTGAACTATATATTATAACTGAACTATAATTCACATGCCATAAAATGCACATTATAAATATACAGTGAAAAAATAATCAATTTACAGGGTGTGTAATTATCACTGCAATTTAGTTTTAGAACATTTTGTATTCCCTCCAAAAATTCCCTCCTGCATCCTTATTACATTTAATCTGAACTCTCACCTCAAGCTCTAGTCAATAATAGGTCCATTTTCCATCTTTATAAATTTACCTATCTTGACAATTAATATAAAATGCGCCATATGATAAATAATTATTTTGCATCTAGCCTCTTTTAGTTACTAGGTTTTTTTTGAGGCTATAATCATTTTGCATCTAACTTCTTTTAATTATTAGTTTAATTTCTTTTTTTTTCTTGTATCAGTCCTGGGGCTGGAACTCTCTGGGCCTAGGCACCACTTGAGCCACAGTACCACTTCCAGCTTTTTCTGAGTAGTTTATTGGAGATAAGAATCCCATGGACGATCCTGCCTGGGCTGGCTTAGAACTGCAATCCTCAGATTTCAGCATCCAGAGTAGCTAGGATTAAAAGCATGAGCTACCAGTGCCCAGCAATTACTAGGTTTTTTTTTTTGAGGTTCCTCCATTTCTTTTTATTGCCAAGTGACATGTCATTACACTGTACGTACTTCACTTTGTTAAGCTATTTATGTATCAATGGGTACTTATGGTAGATATACTCATCTCTTGGCTACAGTCGAGGACACTGTGATGAAAATAAGCATATAAATATCTAAGACTCTGCTTTTAATTTTTTTTGCTTTTGCCCAGTCAATGGGATTGCTGGATCACATGATAATTGTTTCTAATTTGCTTTTAAAAAAGAAAGGATATTGGCTGGATGCTTGTGGCTCACGCCTGTAATCCTAGCTGCTCAAGAGGCTGAGATCTGAGGATCACAGTTCAAAGCCAGCCTGGGCAGGAAAGTCCATGAGACTTTTAATCACCAGAAAACTGGAAGTGGAGTGGAGTCTCAAAGTACTAGGGCACTAGCCTTGAGGAAAAAAGGCTCAGGCATAACACCCAGGCCCAGAGTTCAAGTCCTACAACTGACAAAAGAAACAACAAAAACCATATTATTCTATCTATCTATCTATCTCACTGGTATATTGTTTTTTATATTCTTTTCATATTTATCACATTTACTTACGTTATGAACCCAACAATAGAGTATCATAGCTATTTATTTATTCAATCTTAAGAGTTTAAAGGATATTAATAAGCCGGGTGCTTATTAATCCTAGCTACTTAGGAGGCTGAGATCTGAGGATCACAGTTCGAAGTCAGTCCAGGTAGGAAATTCTGTGAGACTCTTCTCTCCAACACCTGTAGAAAACTAAGGTTAAACCTTACATATCACACTGCATCAGAATCAACTCCAAATGTATCAAAGACCTCGAGGTAAAAGCAGACACCCTGAACACATTACAGGAAGGAATAGGAGAAACTCTAGGTCTCCTTGGCACAGCTCAAAACTTCCTTAATAAAGACCCAGAAACTCAACAAATCAAAGAAAGGTTGGACAAATGGGATTGCATGAAACTGCAGAGCTTCTGTATGGAAAAGGACATAGCTAGCAAGATTAGTAGAAAGCCTATGGCTTGGGAGAAGATCTTCACTAGCCATACAATGGACAAGCGCCTCATATCTAAAATATACTTAGAACTCAAAAAATTAAATCCCCCCGAAACGAATCCTCAAAGAAACAACTTCCCCATTAATAAGTGGGCAAAGACTTAAAAAGAGACTTCTCTGAAGAGGAAAAATAAGAATAGCCAATAGACACATGAAGAAATTCTCAATATCTCTGGCCATAAAAGAAATGCAAATCAAAACAACATTGAAATTCCACCTCACCCCAGTTAAAATGGCTATAATCAAGAAATCTAAATTTTTCCTCTTTGGCCACCATAGCTAAGATATGGAACCAACTCTGATGCCTCTCAGCAGATGAATGGATCAAGAAAGTATGGTGTATACACTCACACACAATAGAATTCTATGCTTCCAACAGAAAGAACGACACCACCTAATTTGGAAGGAAATGGAAAGAATTGGAAAAAATCATATTAAGTGAAGTAAGGGAGACCCAAGTAAACATAGGTCCCATGGTTTCCCTTATTTGCAACCATTAGTGTACGTCTAGGATAATCTTAGCAGACAAGCAGAAAAGGTCAAAAGCTATGTACATATGACCATATAAGATGATACTAAGTGAAATGAACCCCAAGATATGGACACAAGGGGTTTTCTCTTTGTTGCTGTTCTTCTTAGTGTACTATGTGATTATTTTGTTTCTTTTGTGTTTTTTGATGATGCTAAGTGAAATGAACTCCAAGACATGTTCACAAGAGGTTTTTCTTAGTTGTTGTTGTTTTAATGTACTACATGATTTCTTTTTTCTTTTGTGTTTTTTTTTGTTCCCTCTACGGTTTATCCTCTGTTGTCACTGTATTTGATTTTGGTGCCCTGGGTATTGTATATACATTTATCTTAATTAGGGAAGGGAATGGTGAGACAAACGACAAAGGGGGAACCAATGCAACAGTGATACTCACAAGACAATAGGTTGGAAATGATCTGTACAACTTGGGGGAACGGGGGGAGGGAAAGTGTGAGAAAAATGAGGAAGGGGGGAACAAGTTCGACAAAAATGTACTCATTACCTTACTTAACTGTAACCCTCTGTACATCACCTTGACAATAAAATTAAAATTTAAATTAAAAAAAATCACAGAAAAAGCTGGAAGTAGTACTGTGGCTCAAGTGGTAGAGTGTTAGCCTTGGATAGAAGAAGCTCAGGGACAGTGCCCAGGCCCAGAGTTCCAGCCTCAGGACTGGTAAAAACAGGAAGTTAATAGATGAAACAAGTGAATTTGTATTTTAGAGTCTTATAGACTTATCGACATATTTATCAGGTAGTTCTCATAGATTTGAGTTATATCTGGGTCAGTCCTTTCAGCCTAAAGCACTTATTTAATATTTCTGGCAAGGTACATTATTAGCTAGTCATGAATTCTTCCAGCCTTTGGTTATCCTTTGGAGTGTTTTTATTTTGCTATTTTTGATAAAATTGTATTTTTGAAATCTCTGCATTTTGAATAAACCATTCTTCTGGCCTTCACATTGTTTCTAATAAGAAGATAATTATTAATACTGATTCTATACTGTGCATATTTTTTCTTCCTGCTATTACAACTTATTCTTTATTATTGGCCTTCAGAAGTTTGGCAGTAATTTGTGATTCTCTACATTTATCCTACCTTCTTGAATCAGTAAGTAATTTTAGATACATTTGGAATGTATGTATGTATTTATTTATTTATTTATTTTGGTCATGGGGCCTGAACCCTGGGCCTGGGCACTATCCCTCAGCTCTTCAGCTCAAGGCTCTTCAACTCTACCACTTGAGCCATAGCATCACTTCTGGCTTTTTTTTTCCTGCTTATATGGTGTGAGAAATCGATCCCAGAGCCTCATGCATGCAAGGCAAGCACTCTACTACTGAGCTACCTTCCTAGCCCTGTTTTCCTTTATTTATCCAAGTATTTTTCCTGCCACTTTTTCCACCTCCTTCTTTTCTTTGAATGATTGATGTGGAACCATACATTTCTGAGGATTTGTTCACTTGCATTCAGTCTTTTCTTTTGTCTTTCACATTATAGTTTTTTAAATTTAATTTTTATTGTTATTACAAAGGTGATATGCAGAGGAGTTACCATTATATAAGTCAGGTAGAGTGCATTTCTTTTTGGACAATGTCACCCCTTCCCTTGTTCTCTCCCAGTTTTTCCCTCATGTTCCTACTCACAAGTGGTATAGTTCATTTTTAACATAGTGTCTAGTACCACTGTTGCATAAGTTTATCCTCAAATTGTAGTTTTGTTCACCTATCCTTGGGTTTGCTGATCCTTTAATGTGCACTTCTTGTTGAATCCTTCTAGTGAAGTTTTCTTTATAGTTATTATCATATTCAAGTTGAGTATCCACTTGTTCTTTAACAAAGTATTTTATAACAATTCTGAAGTATGATAATTTTTTCCTCCCTGCAGAGTGTTAGTTTTACTGTTTTTCAAGTCTATTTCTTTGTTCAGTACCTCCCCTCTTCCTCTTTCATGACACAGAACCACTAATGTCTATGTTGTTTTCTTTTTTAAAATAAAACATTGGCTTCCTAGCAATTGTTCTTGTTTCTGCATAGCTTATTGGTAAACCAGTGATTTGAGAGAGGTTGTGCTCAGTTACATTGAGCCATAAGTCTTCTTTCCCAATGTGAATCTATGTGAATCTAAAGTTTAAACTTTTTCAAAATCTATTCAAGTCTAACTTTCTCATTTGAGCCTCAAGGTGCATTATGAGCACAATCTCAGAGTTGGAAAAGTAGTTTGTGGCCTCTCAGGCTCTACCCAGGAATATGTTTGTCCCAAACATGACTATAACCTCAAGATAACAGAGTCTGATAGCTGGGTACCAGTGGCTCACACCTATAATTCTAGCTACTCAGGAGGCTGAGATCTGAGGATTGCTTTTCAAAGCCAGCCTGGTCAGGAAAATCCGTGGGACTCTTATCTCCAATAAACTTCTCAGAGAAAGCCAGAAGTGGCATTGTCACTCAGCTAGCCTTGAGTAAAAGAAGCTTAGGAGCAGCACCCAGGCCTAGAGTTCAGGCCCCAGGACTGCCAAAAAAAGATAGCAGAGTGACTTGTTAGGCTCTGTTAAGTAGTCCCTTCTACTGGCAGTACTGAACATGGTCATTATCTTCTCCAATTGAGTGAGATCCCTTATACAGTGAGTGGTAGAGAAATGGTCAGTGCATATGGCCTATCCCACCCAGGCAGAATTCTACCTTTTTCTAGCTGAAGAGTAGGGGAGAAATATAAGGCCAGAATGCCATAAATTTCCTATGTTCTTATTCCAAGTGCATTAGTTTAAATACTATACACACTTCTTTGGCTGTGTGTGTGTGTGTGTGTGTGTGTGTGTGTGTGTGTGTATGTGTGAGTGCACCAATCCTGAGGCTTAAACTCAGGGTGTGGGTGCTGTCCCTGAATTTTTGTGCTTAAGGCTTGTGCTCTACCACTTGATCCATAGTGCCCTTTCCAGCTTTAAGGTAGTTAATTTAAGATAAGGGCATCACAGACATTCCTTCCCCAGCTGGCTTTGAACCATAATCCTCAGATCTCAGCCTCCTGAGTAGCTAGAACTACATGTGTGACCCACCAACTCCTGGCTAGTATATACTTCTTAAAGTATTATATGCCTTTAGTCTGAAAAATTGTTTTTTTAATCACATTTTCTCATCTTTATAGTGCCTTTTGTGGGAAGATTTGCTGATCTTCTCATTTAGTTGAAGCTGGAAAATTCTCAGAATTATTTTGGTCATACTTTACATAAAATGGAGAAACTTTAGTTAAACATATTAAGGAACATCATTCTCATTCAATTTAATGTAGCATGCATATAGAGAAGTTGGTGGAGTTTGTATTGAGGGGAAGCTAATATCCTCCAAAGCTGATTTTTAGTCTCCTTATTACATGGCACAGATGAACATCTCTTTTTTTATTCATTTCCAGTTGTTTTTATATCCATCTCTTCTTAACTCATGGAATGTTTCAGGACTAGGGGTCAGGTCTAAGATCTCTCTTGTCCTCAAACTTGCCTAGTAAGAGTTTTTTTGTGTGTGTGAATGTTAGATGACTAAATTTACCAACTAATAAAGATAGGCTAAATGCCCATTGGACCCACTGACTTTACCTCCACAGTGTGGATTGTTCCCAGCATGAATTAGCTAGACAGAGTGAAAACTAGCCTTGGTTAAGGACTTGGCAAGGGTGGCTTCTGGTTCTTTTTCTGTTACAACTTACTGTGAGAGCTTAAGTAAAGATTTTTTTTTTTACTCTTCCTGGGTCTCAGCTACTGTATGTGAAAGAGGAGATTGTTGAAATAAATAGTCTTTAAGGATCCTTGTAGCTCCAAGTTTCTGAAAGGAATAATAACATTAAACCCTATTTATATGCTAGACCTTGAGCTGGGCACTATAAATATGTCAATGTGCACGTAAATACATATATTTTATCCTTATAACCTTGAAAAATAGATCTGATTTTTCTCTGTTTCACAAAGCAGTTTGATACTTGAGGAAAGGAATGATCAGAGGTAACACAAAAGTGAAGGAAATGGTGCATGTGCCCACCCATTAAAATGGGTGACAGTGTCAGAGACTGCTGCTGGACCCTCTGCTGTACTATGTGTCTGTTTGCAGTTGGCCCCAGAATGGCTCTTGGGATCTAGTCCTGGAACCCTGGCAGTATTCATTTTACTATCCTTTAGACATTCTTGACAGTTTTCCAGTTCCAACATGAACATTTTTCTTAGATAGCCAGTGACCAGGTAGGGATCAGATAAGAAAAGTTAAGGATAAAGACTACAATGCAATACGTTCTTCCTCTCCTTTTGCTTTCTGAAGTCTACTTATCTTCTAAGGTCCAGAGCAAAGCTTCACTTCCTCGGGAAGCCTTCCTAGTCTTAAACCTTGTTCCAGATCTTCAGTGCTGGGTGGGTAAAACACTCTAAACAGCCTGGGAGAAAGAAATGGAGGATATCCTTTTTCTAACACTCATAATTCCTTTCTAGTGTTACTAGCTTCCCATACTTGGGAAATGCTTTCTGAACAACTAACTTCAGAGTGTGTTATACTACTGTAGAAGTCCTGAGTAGTAAGCCATATATAATGGATATTTATTACTATTTCTGGTTACCAAATCCTTCTCTGTGCTTAATAATCCACTAGCGTCTGAGAAAAATTCCACCGGATACCCCAGAAAGCTGAAAAGGCTGAAATATAACTACTTACCCAGTCTCCTTTGAAAGTGGGGTCTGAGCACATGACTAAGCTTCCATCAATTAGATTAACATTTCTTTTTGAGTCGGGAGTTCATGTCTAAGGGAAAAAAGTGAGTTGTATAAAATTGATTCTACATCTGTCTTCCAGAGATATAAGTGTTCACTCTCAATGATGTGGTCATTGCAAATCTAGTTTCTAGGGGTGTCAGGAGCAACATTTCCTCTAGGAAACTTGAGGTGGATTTGGGGCATCGTTTTTTTTTTTTGTTGTTGTTATTTTCCCTCTGTTTCTGATTCTCCAGCCCTTTCAGACTCTGTGAGTATCTAACACCTGTTGAGCAAATTGCTTCTGCCTAAATCAGCCTGAGTGTAGTCTAGTCTTGGTTTAGTCTCAGAATTCTAGTATTGTATTTGCTATTGACTTATTTTGCCCTCCAAGGAAGTCATGTATAGTGTCTTGGCCTCATTTTATACTCTGTGAATAGAGGCATTGCCCAATTGTAGATTCTGCCTGGTTTTCACAAAAGATGGAAGGAATGTAACTACGTGACTATAGTCATGGATTGCCATTGAAAGGATCAACTTTAGAGTCATCATTATGTTGTCACAAGTTATGTTTCTGTCTTGGCTAGCTTCAAGCAGTCATCCTCAGATCTCAGCCTCCTGAGTAACTAAGATTACAAGTAAGAGCCTCTGGCACCTGACCCTTTTTTTTTTTTTTGGGTCCAGTCATGGGGCCTGAACTCTGGGCCTGGGCTCTGTCCCTCAGCTCTTCAGCTCAAGGCTACCACTCTACCACTTGAGCCACAGCACCACTTCCGGCTTTTTTCTTTTTGCTTCTGTGGTGCTGAAAAATCGAACCCAGGGCCTCAGGCATGCAAGGCAAGCGCTCTACCACTGAGCCACCTTCCCAGCCCTACCTGACTCTTTTTAAAAAAACTAGTCCTAGATCTCTTTTTTTGGCCAGTCCTGGGGCTTGAACTCAGGGCCTGGGCACTATCCCTAAGCTTCTTTTGCTCAAGGCCAGTACTCTACCACTTGAGCCACAGTGTCACCTCCGGCTTTTGCTGTTTATGTGGTACTGAGGAATCGAACCCAGGGCTTCATGCATGCTAGGCAAACACTCTACTACTAAGCCACATTCCCAGCCCCTAGCCTTGGATTTTAACTCTTCTAAGAAGTCCATCCTGACTCCCAGGCTAGAATCTGCGAGCACTGGGGTCCCCAGATCTCTGTGCTCCCCAATATCTTAGCATTGGTCCTACTGTATCATCACTATCTATTTCAATGTCTATATCCCCAGTGGGATAATGGAACCCAGGGGACTAGGTTATGTTACCTGTTTCATTCTTAGGATCCAGCACAGAGTCAGGAACAAAAGAAGACTGTGATGAATATTTTGAATGAGTGAGTGAGTGAATGAATGAATGAATGGTATGCATGTGAGCCAGAGATGGAACCTTTGTGTTTGCTTATTCCAATGCACTTACACTTCAACAAGACCTGCTTTCTTTTCTCTATTCTCCTCTCTTTTGCTGGGCTTTGAACATCCCTTTCTGTTGTCTCGGGCTGTGCTGATTCTACTGCCTCAACAGAAAGCTTACCTTTGTCAAGCATGCTCCCTTCTTCTTCTTCAACACTTTCCTTCTGCCACTCACCTCCTTATCCAGTCACCACTCTCCCAGAGCACTATTATGCCTTCTCCTGTCTCAGGATTCAGGATGAGACCCCTACTTCTTTCTTTCCTTCTCTTTTAACATTGTGTTTATTATCTTTCAGGAGTTGTATAAAAGGGGTTCAATTCAACATATCAGTTTACAAGTACAATGTATCTTGATCAATGTTTCCCCTATTTCTCCCAACCCGACCCTTAACCTCAAGTAACCTAGTTCCATTTTCACTTATGTGCATCAAATACAATGACTATATTTTCCCACACTTCTCTCCATTCATCTGCTCCATCTCCCCCAGCCCCCTAAAATGTCTCCTGGAAAGCACTCAGTTCTTTAAGACTTAGAATCAAAAGCAGTTCAGAATCTCTGTATCCTATTGTCTGTGTCCCCTACTGCCTGTATGCCCCATTGTCTGTGTTCCAATGTCTGTTCCAGTGACCGTGTGTCCAATTGTCCCATGTTTTCAGTTCTGTGCATTCTGGTGTCTTTATATCCTAGTGGTTTTGCATTCCAGTACCTCAGTTTTCCAGCAAATGTATGTCCTAGATTTGCTCCCAGTTTTTCCCTCCCAACTGCCCCCTACAAGTTGAATAGTACCTTTTCATGTCTAAGTGTTGATGCATCTTAGAGTTAGGGTTCATACATCCATGCATCTGTATTTATGTCTTGGTGTATATGCCAGTGTTTTGGCTCCTCAGTATTTGCATATCCCAGAGACTATGTTGGACAGTGTGTGTCTCAAAATCTGTCTAGCTCTCCATGTCTTTTTTTCTCTCTTTCTTTTTCTTTGTCAGTTGTGAGGCCTGAACTCTGAACCTGTGTGCTGTCCCTCAGCTCTTAAGCTCAAGGCTAGTGCTCTACCATTTGAGCCACAGCACCACTTCTGGGTTTTTTTCTTATGTGGTGCTGAGGAATCGAACCCAGGGCCTCATGCATGTGAGGCAAGCACTCTACCACTGAGCCACCTTCTCAGCCTTTTTTTCTCTTTCAATATCTACCAGTGACTGTGCCTCTCAATGTCTTTGCTTCCTAGAGTCTGTATGTCACAAAGTCTGAGTCTGTCCCCCAAACTATTTGGCTGTGTCTGCATGTTCTAGTGTTCATGTGTTACAGTGTCTCTGTGGCAACATGCGCTTGGGTTTATGTGTCCCAATTTATGTGTCTCATTGTCTGTATACTCCAAGGTCTGCTCCTTATCAATTGTCCATATATCCTAGAGGCGTGATTTTCCCCAAAACTAGTGTGTGTGAGTGTGTGTGTGTTTGGGTAACTTTGTGAATCCAAGTATGTGTGTGTGCATGTATTTATCAGTTTCTGTGCCTCAGTTTCTGTGTCCCACTGTTTGTGTGTCAGTGTTTGTACATCCCATGTACTCCTGTTTCCTGTTGTCTCTGTGTCCTAGCATCTTTATCCTCGAGTCTGTGTATCCTGATATGTGTGTGCTAGTGTTTCAGAATATGTGTGTCTAAAAGAATGTATATTCCTGTACCTATATTTCTTTTAAAATTTTTCTTGTAAAGGTAATGTACAGAGGGGTTCCAGTTACGTAAGTCAGATAATGAACTCATTTTTGAACAGTGTTACACCTCCCCTCACTTTCTCCCAGTTTTCCCCTCCCGTCCCTTCCCAGAAGTTGTATAGTTCATTTTCATCATAGTGTCTAGTGAGTATCCCTGCTGAATTAGTTTACCCTTTGTCCCACCCCTTCTGTGTCCCCCCCCCAAATCAGATAAACTTACATAAAAGACAAAAGGTACAGAAACAAAAACAGTGACAAAAGAGAAAAACAAAACAAAACCAAAATAACAAAAAATCCTTTTGTTTCCATTTCTTGGAGTTCATTTTGGTAAATATCATTTTACATGATCACATCCTGTGCCTGTATTTCTTGGTGTATTTTCATCAAACTGTCTACTTCCCCAAATTATGTGTGTGCCAGTGCCTGTGCATGTACCTCAGTGTGTGTATGGCCCAGTGTTTGTATGTCTGGCTAGAATCACACTGAATATTTCTCACGGAACATTTGTGCTGGGTGTGCAGCAGTACCTATATCTCTGGATGTCTATACCATGTCTTTGATGATTTGCATCATCCATGTTCTGAGTGCCAGCATGTTGCAGTGTGTCTTTCAGCTTTAGTTTCTATAAGTCTGTACTTCTGCACCTTAGGGTCTGTGTGTATGCCATCTGTCTGCCTGTCTGCCTATGTCCTCGATGTGTGTTTTACAGGCTCTGCACATCCTGTTTCCTATTCCCTTGAGTTCCTGTACATCCCAGTACTTCTGTGTTCCACTGATACTGTCACTGTAAGCACATACTAGTACATTTGTGCTTTGCATGCCTTGGTTTCTGTACCTCAGTTTGTGTGTGTTTGTGTTGTATATCCTAGTGGGTTTTTTAAATTTGGTGCTACTATTGTGTTTAAAGCCAGGATCTCTCTCTCTCTCTTTCTCTCTGTCTGTCTGTCTGTCTGTCTCTGTCTGTCTGTCTCTTTGACTTGACTTTTTCACTCAAGGCTTGTGATCTATCACTTGAGCTATACCTCCACTAATTATTTTTTTTTGTTGGTTAATTGGAGATAAGAGTCTCATAGATTTTCCTGCCTGGCCTGGTTTTGAACCTTGATCCTCAGATCTCAGCCTGCTTAGTAGCTAAAATTACAAGTGAGAGTCACCCACACCCAGCTTCTATGTCCTAAATTTGTGTAGTATCCTAGTGTCTGTGTGTTCCTGTCGATCCCAGTGTGTGGCTATTTTCTTTTCCCTCTGTTCCAGTTTCTGAGTAGCCATTGTTTGTGTGATCCCATATCTGTACATCACATATCTCTATAAGTCAGCATGTGTATCTCAGTGCTTGTATCCCAGTCTTTCTGAGCACCAGTGCCTTCGTTTCTCAGTGTCTGTCTATCCTAACAACTCTATCCTTTAATTTCTCCGTACACCCAACAGTCCATATGCTAGGGCTGTAATCTTGTGTTTAGCAATGTTTTCATGCCCCAGTATCTGTGTATCTCAATATCTATGAGTTTCAATGTCTGTCTTTACTGGGCACCAACATCGATGTGTACCAGTGACTCTGGGTTCTGGTTTCTGATTACTGTGTGTCACAATGTCTATGTATTTCCCAGTTGCTATAGAGCATAGCCTAATCTAATGCCTAGATGTCTTAGTAGCTGTTTCTATGCTAATGTCTGTATATTTCAACATTTGCATACTTGGTGTCTGTGTAGGTCCAGTACTTAAGCTCTTCAATGTTTGAGTGTGCCAGTGTCTGCATGCTCTGGTGTGTGTGCTGTGGTTTTTGTTGTTGTTGTTTGGTTATGGGATTGAACTCAGGACCTGGGTGCTGTCTGTGAGCTTTTTTGCTCCACAGCACTACCATTTTGTGCTATAGCACCAGTTTTCTGGTGGTTATTTGGACTTTCCTGCCAAGGCTGGCTTTGAAGATGATCCTTAGATCTCAGCCTCCTGAGTAGCCAAGATTACAGGCATGAGCTACCAGTACATAATGCTCTGTTCATTTATATATATATATGTGTGTGTGTGTGTGTGTGTGTGTGGGTGTGTACTACCTTTCAGTGTTTTCACAAAGGAGTTGCCATTCAACAAACCAGTTTATAAATAAAGTGCATCTTGATCCATGTCATCACCCTTTTCAACATTCTGTTGATTCTCTCTGTTTTAGCCATTTCTTTGCACGTCTGTATCCATGTGTCACAATGTCTTCATGATCTAGTTCTATGGCATTCCATGCCTGCATGTGTCTACCTCATTGATGGTATGCCCCAGAATATGTGTCCTGCTTTTACGTATATCAGTTCCAGCAATCTCAGTGTTTGTATATCCCTGTTTGCTTGTTTGTGAATCTCATCATCTCTATGTATCACTATTCCTGTGTCCATGTGCCTCAGTGTCTATTTGTTCTAGTGTTAGCATGTTGCTGTATTTTTGACCTCAAATGCTGTGTGTGTGTGTGTGTGTGTGTGTGTGTGTGTGTGTGTGTTGGTATTGGGACTTAAATCAGGACCAAGGTACTTTCCCTTAGCTTTTTTACTCAAGGCTAGTACTCTACCACTGGAGACACAGCTTCACTTTCAGCTTTTTGCTGATTAATTGGAGATAAGGTCTCATGAACTTTTTTACTCGGTGTAATCCTCAGATCTCAGCCTCCTAAATAGTTAGGATTATAGGTGTGAGCCACCAGGGCCTGGCTGTCCTTTCCCTTTTGTATGCTTCTGTTTCTGTGCTGTAGTTTGTTGTGTTCCAGTGGCATATGTGTCACAGGTAGTATGGGTCCCTCTGTTTGTATATCTCAGTGTCTGTGTGTCCCTGTGCCTATGTACCAATGTCTATGTGTGCCAATGTCTCAGTGTGTGCCAGTGTCTGACAACTGTTATGATGTCTGTGTGTTAAGTATTTGTCCAGCCAGTGTGTCTGTGTGCTCTAGTATCTGCCTATGTTTTCTATTGGCTATGAATCTTAGTATGTGAATGGCAAAGTCTGGCTGGGATCCAGTGTCTACATAATTTATTTTCCCAAGATATTTATGTGTCCCAGTGTTACTATGTTGTAGTGATTGTGGTTGTATTGTTTATTTTGGCCCAGTATCCGTATCTTTTGGGTTCTGTGGAAGTCTGAATTTCATTTTTTCATTCTTCTTGTTTTGTGGTACTGGGGATCCAACCCACCCAGGCCCTTATATATGGTAGGCAAGAGCTCTATCACTCGAGCCATGCCTTTAGTCCTTGTGTCCCATTCTTTATATCATAAATCCTACTTGTCTCTGTGTTTCTTTTTCTTTTCTTTTTTTTTTTGGTCGGTTGTGGGGCTTGAACTCTGGGCTTGGGCACTGTCCCTGCGCTCTTCAGCTCAAGGCAAGCACTCTACCGCTTGAGCCACAGTGCCACTTCTGGTTTTCTAGTGGTTTATTGGAGATAAGAGTCTCACAGACTTTCCTGCCTGGGTTGGCTTTGAACCATGATCCTCAGATCTCAGCCTCCTGAGTAGCTAGGATTACAGGCGTGAGCCACTGGTGCCCAGCTTGTCTCTGTGTTTCATTGTCTGTATATCCCTATCTCTGGGTATCCCTAAGTCGCTGATTCTTTATTTCTGTCCTTGACTCTGTGTCTCTTATCTGTGTGTTTTAGTGTCTATGCATTCTTGTCCTTGAATGTCCATGAGCCTTTGTTCTGTCTAGTGTGTCCATGTTCCCTGTCTCTGTGTGTCCACAGATCTGTGTCTCAGTGGCTGGTCATTCAGTGAACTTATGTGTTAGAGAGAAAGTGAGAGAGTCACTTTTTTCAATACATAACTGTGGGCTTTTGGTGTCAATTTCTGATTATTTACCTGTATGTGATTCTTTTCATATCCCCAACTCTCCATGTTCATGAATGTTTGTGTGTCCTTGAACTTTTGTATATTATCCTGTGTGTCCCTGAATCTTCACATGTCCTGTATATTTACCTGTGACTTGCTGGCTATAGGTTTTTGTGTCTAAGTGCTCATAAAACTTGGTATTATACTTTATATTTGTTCCTGTCTCTGAGCATCTCTAAGTTTTCGTGTGTCTCTGAAACTTTGTAATATAGCATGTGTGCGTTTCTGATTCTCTATATATTCATGTCTAGGAGTCTCCAAGCCTCTGTGTTGCTTAGGGGGTCTGCATATTTTTCATTCCATTTGCTCAATTTTGATTAGTCACTGAGCCTATGCATTCCTACAGCTTTGTTCTCCATGTCCATGTCTCTGTCTGTGTTTTGGTATCTGTCCTCTTTTCAGCCAATTTATCTCATATTTTGTCAATGTCTGTGTATTATTGTTTCTTCATGTTACTGTGGATATGTCAAATGATTTTTACTATTGATGTCTCTCTTAGTCCTAGGTCTTTTTCTCCGAATCCCCACAACTGTGAGGACTCGATTCTCTGGGTTTATTTGTCTGGGTATTGCTCTGGAACTGTTTCTCTTTCTATCTCATTCTGTCCCTAGTTTTGTTTTGATCTGACTCATCACCTCTGTGTCCCTGCCTCTCTGTTTGTGTCTAGTGTCTGGATTCATGCTTATTAATCTGTGAGCAACTATATTTATGTTCTTGGGATGAATTTACTGGCCTTATCCCTTCATTTGTAGCTTTGATTGCCTATTTGTGTGTCACTGTTTCTGGTCTGGGATTTATCTTGATTCTGTGTCCTTGTACTCTTATCTCTCTGGATAGTGTTTTCTTTTGCCACTGTTCTGCTCATTTGGGTATATTTTGTATGTTTAGATTTCTTTGTCCCTATGTCTATTTTTTCAAACTCTTCTGTGTTTCTGTCCAGAATCTAACCTGTATCTCTGGTTTTGAATTTTTTTTTTTTTTTGTCAGTTGTGGGGCCTGAACTCTCCGCCTGGGCGCTGTCCCTCAGCTCTTCAGCTCAAGGCTAGTGCTCTACCACTTGAGCCACAGCGCCACTTCTGGATTTTTTCTGCTTATGTGGTGCTGAGGAATCAAACCCAGGGCCTCATTCATGTGAGGCAAGCACTCTACCACTGAGCCAACTTATAACCCTTCCTTTCACTATGTCAAAATGTCACCACTATACTTGGGTCTCACCTTGTCTATCTTTATGTCTGCATTATCTAGTCCAATTTCTATCTGTTTAATGGTGCTTGCCACTATTTAGGTGTCTAGGACTCCTTGTCTTTGTGATCTTGCCTCACTCATTTGTGTGAGTGTGCTGATCCTCAGGCTTGAACTGAGCTTTTTTGCTCAAGGCTAGCACTCTACCACTTAAGCCACAGCTCTACTTCTGCCTTTTTTGTAGTTTCCTGGAGATAAGAGTCTCATGGCTTTTTTCTGCCCAGGCTCAGCCTCCTTAGTGGCTAGAATTATAGGTGTGAGCCACTGGCATCCAGCTTTGCTTCATTCTTAATATGTTCCTTTGTGCATACCTCTGTGTCTAAATCTCTGACACCAAGTTCAGATCTTTGTACTGCCTACTTGTACACTTTGTATGTCTCTGGCATTGTTTCTTTATATTCTCTCATCTCTCCCCATGTCTGCAATTCAGAATGTCAGTGTTTCTGCCTTTCTACCCTTGGTTGGAGTTTTAGACTATGGTTCTGACCGGTCTCTCCCTGGTTGCTTTTGTGTCCCTATATCTTTGGTGTCTTCATCTCTGCTCCTGAATCTGGATCTCTGTGTGATGTTATCTCTTAGTTTCTATGTTGCTTTATATCAGTGTCCATTTTTGTTCAGGTCTTGGATCTAGGATCTGTCCCAGAGCCTTTTCACTCAAGGCTAACACTATCACTTGAACCACAGCTCCACTTCTAGGTCTTTTGGTAGTTAATTGGAGATAAGTGTGGACTTTCCTGCCTGGGCTGCCTTCAAATCTTGATCCTCAGATCTCAGCCTTCTGAGTAGCTAGGATTACAGGCGTGGGCCATTGGTTCCTGGAGGTTTCAGTGCCATTATATTACTTATTCTGTTTGTTTCTGAGTTACCTTGTTTTTGTTTCCTTTCCATTTTGTGACTGGGGCAGTCAATCAAGACCATAGGAGTGTGGAGGTCCAACAAAAGAGCATGTTTCTGTTTGTCTAGGTTTATGTCTTTGGTGCTGTTATTTTGGACCCTGTCTCCTTAATTGAGTGTCTTTGTGTACTTATGACCATATTTCTTTGAATTTTCTGTGCTTTGTGTTTCCTTCTCTATCTTTATGTTTCTATGTGTGAGTCTTTCTTGCTGTCTTTCTTTGTGTGTCCTGTGTCATTGGTTGAATGTATATATGTGTGTCTATTGCTATTTATGGCTATTTTTGTTCATTCATTCATTTATTCATTTTGTAAATATTTACTAAGCCTCAGTGGAGCTTCATAGATGATTCAGAAAAGGTCCTTTCTCTGACAGAGCTTACAGTCTTAGGGATGTAGTTGAGTAAGTAGATGATTGGAACATCATATGATGAGTGCTGTGAGCCTAGAGGGGACAAAGAGGAGGGGACCAAACTCAGTCTAGGTGAGGAGCCAAGGAAGGCGTAGGTGATAATTAACTAAGCCTCAAAATATGAACTAAATTTACCCATATGGGGCAAAAGAAGAATGTCATGCTGAAGGAAGTAGTCATGCAAAGATCCTGTGGCTGGACAGAATATGACTTGTTAGATCATCTCCAGGACCCTTAAATACACCATGGGAGTCAGAGAAAGTTGTCAGCAGGTCTACTGACACAATCCATTTTTTAAACCATGTCTCTTCCAGTGATGATATGGAATATGGAGTAAACACTGGACATAGGAGAGGCCTTGAGAAGACAAGAGTCTCTAATATTCTAGGTTTATAGGCCTGCATGACTCTACGTGTCCTGGTATATATGTCTTTATGTGTGTCCATGTCCCCAGGTCTTTTTGTCTTTTGGCTCATGCCCCAACCCCTTGATCTCCCTAATTCAGTTCTCCTGGCTCTGGAGTTTAGGACCCATCACAGGACATAGGCGAGGTAGGGCTGGCCAAGCAACTGTTCTACATGAGAACGCATCACCAGCCAGCAGGAAGTCCAGCGAGGCAAGAGTCTTGGTGAGTCCTTCAGCAGCCTTTTGCCTAGAACCACAGGCACATCTGGGCTGTGTTGCCTCTTCAGGTAAGGTCCATTTGGCCCTGTCATCAGGCGGATGTCTATGTGCTGGAACTGCCCTGAAGAAGAAAGATGTAGTGGCCAGTCAGGGCAGTGTCTAGACTCCCTGCCCAGAGCTCAAGGAAGAGCCTTAAGGAGGAAAGCCAGAGGGAAAAGCAGGAGGGTACAGGGGCAGTAAAGACCCAGAGGAGGGAAAAGGCTGGGTGGGCATCGTGGGAAGCATTGAGAAGCCACATGGGATAGGAGTGTAGGCTAGAAATAGAGGGCCAAGGCAGATCATATAGCAGAGGAAGGAGGAGATCCAGGAATGGAGGAGAAGATAAGGCAGATTGAAAGGAAGAAGAGATAGAAGGAGCCCAGAGGAGGGAAAACTATTTGATCCACTATCACAGCTCCCAAACTCTGGCATGGGCAGCTGTTCCTAGATTCTGCCAGTGTCTTTTAACCAACAGTCTGAAGTTCTATGGTTCCATTTCATAAAAGGATAAATATTTAGAGGGAAGTTTATAATATATGACTCCCTTTTGCCTTCAGGATAAATTCAAAGCCTTTATTCTGACAATCATCTCTGATCACTAGTTCTAGCTCCTCCATTGTCCAGTCCTTTCAACTTTACAGATGGGTAAGTCTTTCTTTAACTACAAGGCTCAAAGAGATCCCAACCTTAGGTCTTCTAGCCTCCTGGGCTGCTTCTTATCTAACAAAGATCACTTCCTGTGATCACTACCCACGTCTGGCTCATTCCTTTCCCCAGATCAGGAGTTTCCTAAGTTCAGAGCCTAGTTCTGATTTCCTCTTTGTAGCTGAGGGTACCAGGTACTGGAGGAGCATCTACCCTTCCACCCTGACAAAGATCTCTGGTAGGCTAGTAATCTCTGGCTTCTCTTAGCCCGGACAGCACTTACCCATCAGGCCACGGGCCAAGGAACTGAGGCCTGAGCCATTGACCACATAGAACCCCAGGTGGGGTAGCTGCAAGTTGCTGGGCTGTCTGTAGTGGTGTCGGAGAATCAGGAATTCCAGGTAGGGCCCAAGGCGGAGAGTGAGACGGGCAGCAGAAGTCACATGGAGCTCCAACTTGGGCTTCTTCACCAGGGCAGTTTGGTGCCAGGATAAGTGCAAGGTGCCTTCTCCTCTCACAAATATGGAACTGCGGGTGATGGTGATGGTATAGGCCCGAGGCTTGTCTGTAGTGACTGTGATGATCTGGAAGTATGTGCGTGTCTGGTCCTCATGGCCTGGTCTTGGTGGTGCCCCAAGCAGCTTCCCACTCACATGTAGCCCTAGAAGGTGAGAGTGTGGGCCCAGAGTACAGGTCAACCACAACATAGGCAGAGATGGGAAGTCTTGTGGCTCACGGTTTAGTTGAGCCAGTACAGATTTGTGACTGGTAGGTTGGTTTCTGAGAAAATGCTTCTGACATAATCCTTCCTGAGCAATGTGTGAAAATGACGAGGACATGTATGTGTGTGTGCACTCACTTTTGTGTGGTTATTCCTATGTGTATGTGTGTGTTTGCCTTTGAGTGGCTTGGCTATATTCAGATAAGCATTTCTAAGTACATTAGTGCATTTGCATATGTGAAGAAAGTGACATGTTGAAGTATGTATTTTGAGAGAGTACCAGTCCTGGGGCTTGAACTCAAAGCTGGGACACTGTCCCTGAGCTTTTTTGCTCAAAACTACTGCTCTACCACTTGAGGTACAGCTCCACTTCTGACTCTTTGAAAGTTTATTGGAGATAAGAAACTCATAGACCTTCCTGCCCAGGTTGGCTTCAAACCACGATCACCAGATCTCAGCCTCCTAAGTAACTAAGATTACAGGTGTAAGCCACCAGCACCCAGCTGGAGTATGTATTTTTGATGGTGTGTTCATGTGTGCCTCTTGACATGTTAGTGTTCTATGTCTTAGTGCAATGGAGTATGTTGTGGATGTCAGGGTGTGTGCTGTATGTACTGCCATGCATATGGAGTGTCAGTATGTGTGCAGGTGGGCATTTCTGTGCACCAGTGATTTTCAGGCCTAGAGCAGCAAAGAATGTGTGCTACCTGTGTGTGCTCAATTCCTGGAAACTGGGATTCATCTGGGGCTATCAATGCTTGTGTGCCTGAGTGTGTTGATTTGCAAGCCATTGCCTCTATTTTGACATGTGCTACATGTTACTATGTGTCTGGGTACATGCTGCCATATCTGTGGGTATAGGAATCCAAAAGAATTTACTGTCTGTCACGATGCTTATCCTTGTGTTTGTCCATGTTTTTTTGTGCACTCTTGTATGTTACTGCATGTAACTGAGTTACTAAATATCTTGAGTTGTTAACAGGAATACATCTGTCTTTCTTTGGCCAGTCTAAGGGCTTGAACTCAGGGCCTGGACACTGTCCCTGAGGCTCTTTTGCTCAAGGATAGCACTCTACTACTTGAGCCACAGGGCTATTTCTAGCTTTTTCTAAGTATGTGGTACCGAGGAGTTAAACCCAGAGAGAGCTTCATGCATGCTAGGTGAGCACTCTACCACTAAGCCACATTCCCAGCCAAATACACCCATCTTTGATGTGTGTGTGGATGAAGCTCTTGGGGTTCTCACCTGCCTTTGGGTCCTCTATGAGCTGCAGTAGGTCGCCTGGACGCCCATCCACTGTAAAGCATATCTTGTCTTCTGAGTGTGGGATGTGGATCACAAAATGGGGATCTCCATCCACTGTAAGGCAGGAGATGTAACTCTTGAAGTTATGTCCTTTGAATGAATAGCAGGGAGAAGAGGGAAGAGAAAGGAGGGGAAGGCCATGCCTATTTCAGGAGGGAGGGAGAGAGGGGAGAGAAGGGAGGGAGGGAGGGAGGGAAGGAGGGAGAGAGAGGAGGCAGAGGAAGAAGGAGAGGGAGAGGGAGAGGGAGAGAGAAAGGGAAGAGCAGAGGAAGAGCTCAGTCCCTGTACTCAGGCAGGAGGGTCCTGGAGATGGCTGGCTTACCGGAAGATGAGAAGGTAAAGATGCTTGGCAATGTGCCTGCAAAGGAGAGAGGGCTTGTGTTGTTGAGGGACTGATCTAACACATTCCTAGCAACCCTGAGATCTTTGAGTCACTTCCTTCCAGGCAAGGTCCAAATTCTTGAATTCAGTATTTAAGGCTTTTCTGGAATTTAGCTCTACTTTTCAATTTTTTCTTTTTTTCATTCCAGTACTGGAGCTTGAACTCAGGGCCTCATGCTCTTGCTTGGCTTTTTTTGCTTAAGGCTGGCCCTCAACTACTTGAACCATACCTCTACTTCTTCAGTCATTCCTTTATACTCCAGCCCAGTGGAACTGACTGGTTTTGGCTTTTTGAGATACTATATAGCCCAAGCTGGCTTTGAACTTGCAGCCTTCCTGTCACAGCTTCCAGAATGTTGGGATTACTGGCATGAACTACCATGCCAGGCTCTTGCCTTCTCTTGTTAGTGACCCTTTATTGCTGTTTTTCCTGCCATCTGGAGTGTGTTCCTTTCCTCTAGCAAGGATCAATTTCTAACTCTCCTTAAAAGCCAGCTTAATTAGTGGATCTATCAAAAAAGTGACTTTGCCAGGCGTCAGTGGCTTATATGTATAATCCTAGCTACTCAGGAGATTGAGATCTAAGGATCATGGTTCAAAGTCAGCCAGGGTAGAGGAATTTTTTGCTCACCTTTTGCTAGCTCCACAACACTTTCCTGTGATTCTATGCTGCCTTCACCTACTCCCAGAGTCTCCTCAGAATTATCATCCCCATGTGGACTTCCTGTCAATTACAAAAATAAATAAATAAATAAGTGGAATTGTTCACCCTCTATGGCAAAGATGCCTTGTACCCTCCAAAGGGCCTACCTGGCTTCTAAAGTGACTTACCTCTTTCTGGGACTGGGACCTTATGCTCATCCCAGACTCTTAGTCTCTGACTCATTCAGGTAGTCATTCAGGCATTGCTTAAGCACCAGGATATAGTGGTAAAAAATGCAGACATTTTCTCTTTTTTGAGGTGTGCCAGTACTAGGGCTTGGATTCAAGACCTTACACTTTTTCTTTGTTAGTTTTCACTCAAGGCTGGCGCTCTGCTCTACCACTTCAGCCAAGCCTCCGCTTTCCTCTTCTTCTCACTTTTTACTTGTTAATTGGAGAATAGTCTCACAGACTTTTCTGCCTGAGATGGTTTTGAACTTCAGTCCTCAGATCTCAGCTTCCTGAGTAGCTAGGATTATAGGTATCAACCACTAGCACTCAGATAGTTTCTCACCTGGTAAAGCTCATAGGTCAGTGAAGAAGTCAGGCATTCATAATTACCAATGATGATAAATGCTGTAAAAAAGAACTAGCAGACAGACTAAAGAAGTAATAGAGGTCTAAAGTGGCCTTCAAGGGAGAGTAAGTAAGGCGATCTTACCTAAAGCACAAGCTGGAGTTTTAGGGGCAAAGGAAGAGATGAAGGTGCTAGGAAGAGGCAGGACAAGGCAGGCAAGGCAATTGATTATCAAGCAGAGAAAGTAGATTGAAACATGTCCCTGAATGAACATCAAGGAATGACCAATGGGAAGAATAGTAGAGAGATTAGAGGTGCTGGGGTTCAGAAAATTGATCAAGGGTGGAAGATTAGACAAGAATGGTATAGGAATATCTCATTCAGGGCCTTACAGGGTGATGAAAAGGACTTTAGACTTCATGACAGGTGTGATGGGAAATCCTTGAGGGAGATTAAGTAGGGAAGGGACAATGAGTAGTTTATGCTTTTAAAAGACATCTTTTAGAGCTGGGCACTGGTGGCTCCAAATCCCAGCTACGCAGAAGGCAGAGATTTGAGGATTTCAGTTCAAAGCCAGCACAGGTAGGAAAGTCCATGAGACTCTTATCTCCATGAGACTCTTATCTCCAAAGTTAGCATAAAGCCAGAAGTGGAGGTGTGGCTCAAGTGGTAGATTACCAGCTTTGGGGGGAAAAAGCTAAGGGTCATTGCCTAAGCATTGAGTTCAAATCCAGGCACTGAGTTCAAGCTCTGGCACTGGCACACACACACCTACATACATACACACACACATACACACACACACACACACACACCCCTTTTGGCTATAGAGAGAAAACAGCTTGCAGCAGGACAGGACAACAGATGGAGACACTAGTGAGGAGTGTGGAACAGTTTCATGGATGAGATGCAGTGGTGCTCTGCACCCTCACTTGTTCCCTAAGGAAGGCAGAATAGTGGAGTGGTGCAGTACATTTACTTTGGGACCAGATTGTATGGGTTCAAATCTCTAAGTAGCCATGTAAGTAGCCATGTGACATAGTAGAAGTTATTTTACTTCTCTGTGTTTTAGTTATAAATGCATATATCAATAGTTTTCTTATGGAGCTTGAATAAAAGATTATGAGTACATGATATAGAAAAGTACTAACTATAGGAAGAGTTCAAAACTGTTATTTCATGATCTTTATGACATTTGAATGTAATTACAAAAGATCAGAAGAAATAAAAATAATAAAGGGGGGTAGGAATGTGGCTTAGTGGTAGAGTGCTTGTCTAGGATGCATGAAGTCCTGGGTCCAACCCCTCTGTAAAGTATTTTACAATTAAAAAAATATATATAAAGCCAGAAGTGGTGCCCTGGCTCAAGTGGTAGAGCACTGGGACAGTGCCCAGGCCCTGAGTTCAAGCCCCAGGCCTGGCAATAATAATAATAAATATAAAAATAAAGGTAATTACCATTATCTTTCAAAATTTTCACCTCTCTCATAGTAAGCAGGGCTGTTCAGAGAGCACAGAAAAACCAATCCAAGCTTCCTTGGCCAGTGATACTGTAATTTACACTCCCAAGTTCCTCTCCTGCTTGGGAATCATCAGCATCATGTCCAACAAAGCAAATGGCAACACTATTGTCTGACCTGTTTATTTCTGTTCAGCCTTCCCAGTCTTATCTCCCAAGGCCTCTGATTCTGCACCTAGCTACTGAGATCCAGAGATGTTAAGCAACTAATCCACAGTCCCAAAACAAACAAGAAAGGACTGAGCATATCTGCACAGGCTTTTAGACTCCCAGCACCTGGTGTTCTTCATTCAGAACTCCTCACCATGGCTTGTCCCTTTGCCTGTGGTACTCACCATTTTTATCAGGAGTGAGGAAGGTATAGAAAGCTGGCGGGTTCAAGGACTCCACAAACTTGGACTCCATCATTGATTCAGACAGAAGCTCTAGCTCTTCTGGGAGATGAAGCAGACTGATGGTTTCAGGGAGAGTACTGGAAGGTAGCAAGATTGGCAGGATTGGGGAGTCTGTCTTTGGGCAGATGACTAAAACTGTTGGGTAGGGCTATTATTGAGAGACTTGGCACAGATGGACTCAATACTTGCCTGGTGCTCTGAGGTCCTATCAGCAGGTCTTGTTGATGCCAGAGCCTTCCAGTGGGCAGCAAAGAAGGCAGAGTGGGGGTAAAAGGAGTAGCGAGGGGTTCTCCAAGAACAGAGATGGTCATGGTACTGCTAGAACCTGTGGTGCTTAAGACAGTGTTTGAGAATGTGCTAAGGCTCTGAGGAGGGGGAGGCCTGGGTCTGGCAGGTCTAGGAGGTAGCAGCATTTGTGGTGTATGGGGGATTGGGGTTCCAGGCTTAGAAAGTGATAAACTTGTGGGAGTCTGGTGAGGTGGAGTGCTAGGTTTAAAAAGTGGAGGGATTTTAGGGGACTTAGGTAAGAGGATTCCAGGTCTAGGGTGTGGTGGATTTTTGGAGGTCTTGGGAGCAGGAACTTTAGGTCTGGTATGTGGTGAAGGTTTAGAGATCTGAAGTGTGGAGGTAGGTCTGGGCTGTGGTGTGTGTTTGGGGAACTGTGATATGAATACCTCAGAATGGGGATGAGCTAGGGCATCTGATTTAGGTTGTGATGTAGCACCGGGCTTGTAATGCTGTTTCATAGTGCCAGCTTTGGGTTGGGTTGGGATGCCAAGATTCAGAGGTGGGATTTGGGTCTTAGAATTCATGGGTGCTACAATAGAAGGATTCTGCTGTGATGGAGCAGTAGGTTTTTGTGGCAACAGAGCAGTAGAATTTGTAGGCATGAGAGCAACAGGTTTTATCTTGACAGTTGACTGTGCAAAGGTGCCAGAATCTTGTGCTACAGTTTTGGGCTTTGAGTGTGTTGATGTTGATAGACTATTAGAGCTCTGACCCAATGGCTCCACCTCCTTGGAACTGAGAGTCTTCTTCACAGAGACAGTGGTAGGTAAGGTTGGTTTCACAAGTCTTGATTTGGGGGAGACCTTGGGCACCAAAGCTGGTCGAGCTGGGCCTGTTCCTAGATCATGGCTGTTCTTACACGAGGGTGTGACCGTACCTGGTACATCTGTGATAGATGGCTGCCTTGTGGCCTCCTCTCTGGCCTCCTTGAGGTGCACCATTACCAGTGAGGTCAGAGGTGTGACAAAGTTGTATTCAAGGGATAGGTTGAGAGCTTTGGCAGCCAACAGATTGCGAGTGGTGGTGTCACGGGCTTGGAAGCGCGCCTCCAGCAGCTCTCCAATGGTAACATAGGCCCAGAGGCGGCGGATAAAGCCAGCCACATTGAGGGCAGGCTCTCCTGAGCAACCAAAAGCCTTCTGGCTGTTGTTGGTGGCTTCTTCACTGTGACGGGCCACCAGCAGCTGACCCTTGGGGCCACGGGCTGCTAGGTGGATGCCTAGCTCTTGCTTGCCTGGCTGCACCTGGCCAGCTACCACGAGTTCTGAGCCACCAAAGTAGTTGGAGAATAGAGCCCAAGGAGAAGACCCCACCAAACCACCTAGGTAGTCCAGACGCACATCCGCCAGCAGAGGCATGGAGATTTCCTCATAGAGGCCCTCTAGCTGCAAAGCTGCATCTGCGTCCTCATATATTCGTCGGGCTGCTCCTCGATTCTCCAGGGACAGGCGACGAAGCAGAGGGAAATCTGCATCATCCCCAAAGGCCAAGCTGAAAAGGGCTACCCTGTGTCCCAGTGCCTGACGGACATTGGAGAGGATCACACTGGGAGTTGTCACACCAGCTGTGGGCTCTCCATCTGTCAGGAACATGATAAGAGGTATCCTCCCCACACTAGGGCCCTTTCCAGGCTCCTGGTTACTATGGTTCAGTACTGAAGCAGCGGCCAGCAGAGCTGCATTGATGTCAGTCCCTAATTGGAGAGCAGCAGATTGTGAGACCACCTTCTCTGGTCACTCCCCACCCCCACCCCTGCCCTTTTTAGCCTCCTTTGTAGCTAGGATTTACAGGCCAGAGCCATTGGCACCTGGCTAAGTGCTTTAAGGGAGAAGAAGCTCGGGCTCGAAGAGAAATGTGCTCTAAGATACATGGAAAATCAATTATGCTCTTCCCACAAGGACAGAGAATTGGGAAGGAAATCCAGAGGATATAGGGACATGTTTGTGTAAAATATGTAATAGTGAATTGCACACATATTAGAAGCCACACCAACCACCCAGACTCAGTCACATCTCCTCTTTTCTCAGGCTGTTTGGGGTGCTTATCTTTCCCATTCCTCCACCCACACCCAGGCTTCCCAAGATCTGACAGTGAGGCCCACATGTCCTTGGCTATTAACAGCTCTCAAACTTAGGACAGTTTTGGACTTGTTTCTTAGTGTGTGTGTGTGTGTGTGTGTGTGTGTGTGTGTGTGTGTGTGTGTCCTTCATCAGATTGGCAGCTACCCAAGATAGCACCCCTACCTTCTTGCTACAGTGGAAGAAAGGGATGAAATGGCAGGAGGTGGTGGTGGTGGTGGGGACATCAGTGATTGACTGAGAGGAGGTTGATCAAAAGCTGGAATCAGGGCAGCAACTTGATCAAAAGTTTGGAAATAAATATTTAGATTATTAAGCTGTGTGCCAGCGGCTCACACCTTTAATACTACCTAGGAGGCTGAGATGTGAGGATCACGGTTCAAAATCAGCCTGAGGCAGGAAAGTCCCTGAGACTCTTATCTCCAATAAACTACGTAGAAAAGAAAGTCCCTGAGACTCTTATCTCCAATAAACTACTTAGAAAAAGCTAGAAGTGGTGCTGTGGTTCATGTGGTAGAGAGCTACCCTTGAGCTGAAAAAGTTCAAGGATAGCACCTAGGTCCTGAGTTCAAGCCCCAGGAATAGCATACACACACACACAACAAACATACACATATACAATGTAGATTATTGAATTTAAAAGTTTCAGCAAATTCTTTTGTGTTTGCTTTTATGGGTATGTGCTTGTGTGTGCCAGTAGTGAGGCTTGATCTCAGGGCTTTGTATTCTTAGCAGTTTACTTTTTTCTAGTCAAGGTTGGAACTCTACCACTTGAGCCATACCTCTACTAGCTTTTTGCTAGTAAATTGGAGATGAGTCTCTTCATATTTGTCTTACCCTGCTGGCTTCAAACCATCATCCTCAGATCTTAGCCAGTTTGTAGCTAGGATTTACAGACCAGAGCCGCTGGTACCCAGCTAAGTGCTTTAAGGAAGAGGAAACTCAGACCCAAAGAGAAATGTGCTCTAATATACATGGAGAATCAATCATGCTCTTCCCACAGGACAAAGAATTGGGAAGGAAATCCAGAGGATATAGGGACATGTTTGTGTAAAATCTGTAATAGTGACATTTCTGGCCAGGTGAGAAGTAAGGAGGCTGGGGGAAATGAAGAAAAGATTCTGGGAACTTCCCCCAATTCCCCACACCCTGCCCATATGGCTAAATAGGGCTAACACTTACAACCATCTGCTTCCATGTGACTCAGGTGGTCTTTGGCACTGTGAATATTCTGGGTAGTGGCCTGGATAGAGCCTCCAGCTTTCCAGACATTAACTGTGTCAGAAAAGGAGATGATGTTGAAGTAATCATTCGCTCGCAGTTCGCTGAGGATCACATTCATGGCTTTTTTAGTCTGTGGGGGAATTGATGAGGTAAAGAAGATGAGACAAGACTTGAGGTCTATGAGTTTGAAAAGCTCCTTCCATTCAAAGCACTAAGGTCTGTTTGATGGCTTTAAGACTATCTAACTCCATCATTCGGAGTCTAGAATAGCAAATCCAAATACCCTGGATTTCTTTGGTCCAAAGACTAAAACTACACCATTCAACATGGCAGTGACTAGCCGCATGTAGCTATTTAAATTGAAATGTAAATTAGTGAAAGAAAAATTTGAAAATTCTCTTCTTCACATTTAAGTGTTCAATAGTATTAGGTCAGTGGCTGCTGTAGTAGATGACACATAATTTGAGAACATTGTAATCATCAAGGAAATTCTAGTAGAATGTTTGAAATTCTTTCAAAATAAACAGAAGAATAGGGGTGTGGTTTCAAATGCCTGTAATCCCAGCATTCAGGAGGCTGAGGCTACAGTACCAGGAGTTTAGGCCAGACTGGATTATATATTGAAACTGTTTCAAAAATAACAAAACAATAAGGCATCGGTAGCTCATGTCTGTAAAACTAGCTAGTCAGGAGGCTGAGATATGAGGATCAATGCTTAAAATCAGCTAAGGCAAGAAAGTCCATGAGACTCATCTCTAATAAGCCACCAGAAAGCCAGAAGTTGGAACTATGGCTCAAGTGGCAAAACACTAGCCTTGAGCACAAAAAGCTCAAGGACAGCGCCCAGGCTCTGGCAACAAAAAGGGTTAGGAGAAAAAATTAAGTGTAATCCATTTAATTGTGAGTGTGTGTGTGTGTGTGTGTGCGTGCGTGTGTGCAAGACTGAGTTTTGTGACTGTGAGATAGAACATTATTGTAAAAAAGTAACAAATGTATCCCCCAAAGCTGAAGCAGATTAATAAAAAACTTCTTAAATATGAAAGCAAATAGAAAGTTGTACTAAAGATGGGTGTGGTGGCACCCACCTGTAAGTAATTCTAGCATAGGGGAGGCTGAAGCAGAAGGATCATGAGTTGTAGGCCTGGGCTACCATGTCTCAAAACAGAAAAAAAGAGGAAAGTTCTTCTGTACAGAAGTAGTCTATATCTATGTTTATTTGAACTAAAGAGTGCTGTGTTTTATGGGTCCAGACCCAATTGCTTAGGATTCAAGAATTTAAAGTTTGAGTGTCTTATGATTCCAGGTCTCTGTAGCTGCCTCACAATAACTTGGCATGCTTTGGTTCTCCTCTAACTTACTTTTTATCCTCATATTGTTTCTTCCAGGAGAATATTCTCACCAGCTCTCAGATAACCAAGATTCCACTTTACCTCTACAACTTCAATCTTGTGCCATTTTAATATAATACTGTCTCACTTTAAAAATATGTATCTTCATGGGGTTGGAGACATGGCTCAGGTAGTAGAGCATTTATCTCTGTCTACCTTCAGCTCTCTCTCTATATATATGTATATATATATATATATGTATGTATATCTAGAGAAAGAGATATATAGTTATATCTATATATAGATACATAGATATATAGATAGAGATAGATATATAACTATCTATATCTATTACAATCTCTCTATCTATCTAGCTATCTATCTATCATCTATCTCTTCCTTGAATTTCCTATTCTCATCCTTCTCACCCAGACATCCCTTGTCCCAGACTGTTTACTGACAGTCTTGTGTGGCATATTTTCACTATGTAGCCACATATCAAGGCCTCTGAGAACAGGACTTAGAATAAGTCTTCTTCCTATCTTCCTTCTCCATGACACTGCTTAGAATAGGGAATCAGGTTTGTAAATTCTAGTATTAGGTAGAATTTGTGGAACACTTGCTATGTTCCAAATACTGTACTAAATACTTTAGACATATCAGCACAATTAATCCTTACAGAAACACAACAAAGAAGTCACTAATATCCTTATTTATAGGCAATAAAACAGGGTCTCACAAAGGTGGTGTAACGTGCTCAGATTCACATAGCTGACAGATGATAAATTAGAGACTAAAATTTAAAACGTTTTAAATCCAGTGATAGTTATAAGTACAGTGTTTTACTTTCAGTCATTTTGAAAGGTATGAATTTCAGAGACTGTAGGACATTTGAAACTCACTTTCTCTATACCTTTCTCTATACCTTAAATTGGTAAGCAATGCCTGAATGCTTCGAAGGTGATCTGAGTCTTTCTTGTCATAGGAAAAATCTATCCTGGAATCGGGAGCTGTGTACCATACTCTTATTTCCATTGAGAGGTCTGAGACTTAAGAGAATGGTTTTTCCTTAGAGCAGAAGTAGAAAAGTGGGAGCCATGGGAGTCTACAAGTCAGACACGATGTCAAGATGTCAACCAGGGATACATTATGTTTTTAGAACTATGTGGTTTAATTTTTTAAAATTTCCAATTGCTTTTAAAATTTCCAAGCTATCTTTATGTTACTGATTTCTAGTTTAATTCTACTTAGTCTGAGAGTACACTTTGCATGACTTATGCTGTTTTAGATTTGTTAAGGTGCACTGATGGTTAATCTGATTGATTGGATTGAGAGACAACTAGGAGATTAGTAAAACATGTCTCTGAGTGTGTCTGTGAAGTGCTATCAGAATAGATTAGCACTGAGTAGACTGTTGAGTAGAAGTGGCTCAGGCCTGTAATCCTTCATCACTCAGGAGGTTGAGATCTGAGGATTACAGTTAAAGTAAGCCTGGGCAGGAAAGTCTATGAAACTCTTATATTCAATTAACCATCAAAAAGCTAGAAGTGGAGCTGTGGCTCAAGTAGTAGACCTTTAGCCTCAAGCAGAATAGTCAAGCTATAGCACAAGAACTGGAGTTCAGGTGGCAGTACTGGCACACTAGTTTACTAAAACAATATTTTAGTAGACTATTGACAGGTTGTGAAGCTGTGGAAGGTGGGACTTCACTGGAGGAAGTAGGTCACTGGGATGAACTCATGAAGGGTACAACTTGTCCTTGGGCCCTTCTATCTTCTCTTTGCTTCCGGGATGTCGTGAGGTATATAAGTCTCCTGCATTATGTTCTTCCTCTATGATATTTCTAATTTGCCACAGGCCTAAAAACAGTGCAGCCACCTGACCATCGTCTGAAACCTCTAAAACTGTGACTCAGAATATATCCTTCCTCGTTTTTCAATTGTTTCTTTTAAGTACTTGTCAGAGTGATGAAAAACCTGCACAGGTGTAGATTGTGATCCCCAATGCAGTCTGTTGGTAAATGATCTATGTGGGCTTGAGAAGAATGTGTATGCTGTTGTTGACAGGCGAAGCATTCTACAAATGTCAATTCAGTCCTGGTAGTTGAAGGTCATATTTAGGTTGACTATGTATTACTGATTATCTGCCTATAGGATCTGCCAACAGAGCTACTTTCCTTTGTTGCCATTATTTACTGGTAGAGGGGGACTGAAGTCTCCGGTTATAATCTTGGGTTTGTGTATGTCTCCTTTCCATTCTACCAATTTTTACCTCAGGAGTTTTGGTATTGTTATTAAGTGCGTACAGATGGAGGTTTATTATGTCTTTTTGGAGACTTGAACTCTTTTGACAAAATATTGTGAATGTGATTTCTAATAATTTCCTTCCATGAAGTATATTTTATCAAAAATACCCCCTTCAGCTTTGTTTTGATTTGGGTTTACATGGTATAATATTCAGTAAACCTCTATGTTTATTCTATATTGTCTTTCTATTTATATATGTGTGTATTATATATAACTTACATTATATGTATATTTCATAGACACAACATATTAATGGGGTTTATTTTATTACTTTTAAAATAGTATTTATTTATTTATTGTGCCAGTAATGGGGCTTGGGACCTTGTACTCACACTTGACTTTTTTGCTTAAGGCTGATGCTCTGCTACTTGAGCCTCATAACCAGTTCCTGAGGTTTGTATTATTATCAGTGCTAAAACTGTCTTTTAATTGGCATATCGAAGACAGTCATGTTTAAAATGATTACTGATATGGATGGATCAATATTTGTAATATTTAAAACTACTTGTTGCTCTTATTTTTTTATTTCCACTCCCTTTCTGAATTCTCTAAGTTTAATTGAGCATTTCATATGACTACATACTTTCTTATCTCAGTGTGTCCACTATGCTTAGAGAAAAACATTTAGTGGTTCAAATCAAGTTTACAATGTGGGTTTACAACGTGTCCAAGTCTGCTTTAAAATACCACTTGATTCACGGGGTGAATATATTATAAAAGCGTATTTTCCCCTCTCCTCTCTTAAAACACCATTCTCGTGAATTGAATTTATTCCTAAACTATGTTTGCTGAAAACATCATTATTACTATCTTCAGGAATTATGTCACATAAGATAACAAAAATCTAATTTTTGTTTTAGATTCAATTATTCAGTTTCTAAAAGTTTCATTAAATTATATATATATATATATAAATTATATATATATATAAATTATATATATATATATATATATATATACATGTACTTGATAAGCAGGTAAATATACCTGCTTGCTGAAGAACTAATAATATTTATTGGAAATACAGCTACTGGTAATAATTCCCTCAATTTTTGTCTTAAACTTCACTGAGCTGTATCCCCCACATACCGTGGAGGAGCCAGGCTAGCATAGTGTTAAAGACTAGGGGAGAGAAAGCATTCTGCAGTTCTGAGGCTGGGGCTCAGGCCCTCATCCAGCTAGTATTCCTGTGAGATGACCTACACCAGGGATCCTGACCCCTACACACCTGAGTAAGTTGGAAAGACTGCAAAGGGCTTGAGTGGGATCTGGCCCTCCCATTGCACTCAAGCTCATTTGAGACACTTCCTGTGAGACCACACGTTGGTTGAGTCATAAAAAAAAAAAAAGCTTAGTTAGCCTAAGCTCTCCAGGGCTGAGAGCATTCTGGATGGAAATGCAGCTTCTAGAACTCCATGACTGACACACAAGGGGCAGGGAAACTAGTGATTCAAGGCTCAGAGATAGGAGTGTTGCAAGGAGAAAATACAGGGCCCCAGAACTGCAGGAGTTCAAATGCTACAATTTCAGCATCCTAGAATATCAGGGCTTTAGATTTTAAATACAATTAACATAAACCCTAGGGGATAGGGCATCCAGAAGAATCAGTCATCATTCCTAAAGGTCACATTGGATCAGGATTCTATGATCACAGGGCTCTCTGTCTTGAAGGTTCAATGAACTGGAGACACATCAAGCCCTGGAAAAGTGGGACTGAAACTCTTAGTGCTTTCAAGCCCAAGAGATCCATGTTTCAATGTTCCTCTGATTCTGTAGCTCCAGGAAGTGTGGCTGCCATGAGGTAGGGCACTAGGTCCCTAGGGAGAGCCCAGTTCATGAGCTCTGAGAGGCTGAGAGAGGCTGAGGTCTCTGGTTCAGGGTGAGGGTGGGGTCTCTGGTCCCATTCATTGTGCCACCTCTCTGTCTCTGTCTGTCCTTGTCTGTCTCTTTGCTTTGTGGGCCTGGGAATATAACGGCAGGACTTAGGAAGGCCCGCAGGGTCATTGGTACCTGCTTCATCTTGGTTCCAAACATGGAGCCGCTCACGTCAATAACAAACACCACGTTCTTCTCCACAGGCTGGAGGCCCCTGGGGGCAAAGTAGTGAATGAAATAGCCCCCATAAATCTGGACAAACAGAAGGGAAACCAAGAGGAAGAAGAAGGGTGAGAGACAATGTAAACCAGACCCTCTGCCTCTCGCCCATAAGAGCCTGCACTTTCCTTCCCAGGACGCATCCCTGCTTCTAGTTCAGTGGCCATGTGTGTGGAGGTTTGCCTCATGTCTGTCTCCCACACCAGAGCTGTGTCTCTGCTGGCGGTTCAGCCCTCCATCCCAGGCCTTGCCCAGAGCTGTGGAGTGAAGAAGACTGGCTTGTGGCCCAGGGCTCCAAGGACCAGGATCTCTGTAATATGTGAGTTCCTGTCCGTGAGAGAGCTGGGCTTACACAGTCTTGAGGGTCCCCCAGGGACGTTTGCCTGGGCTCCAGGAACTCCAAGTATTGTTTTAACCTCCCTCCATAGAATGAGCCTGGGGCCCAGCTCCTTGCTGCCAAGGGCTGGGAGTCTGCAGGGCCTCCCTCTTCCCCCTCAAACCTCCTTTCTGCTGTTGCTGGGCAGAGCAGGGAGAGGAGGAGGCAGCAGAGGCCAATTGAGCTGTCTGTACAGAGGGGATTGGTTGCACCAGGTACAGATGCCTGGGGCTGTCCTGGATGTGATTGGCCACTGGCCCCCTGCCCCCTCCACCTCTCCCTCTCCCTCTCCCTCTGCAAAGCCTGGGGGCTGGGCCAGCTGAGGGAAGGGAAGGGGGCTGGGAGGCCCCTCAGGACCAGAGTCAGCTCAGCCCACTGATGTCTGGGCTTGCTGAGGCCCTGGGCTCCCCTGAAGCCTGTGCCTGAAGCCTGAAGGAACTGCAGCAGTTCTCTCTGCCCAGGGAAACAGTTCATCCTCCTCTCTGCCCTTGGGCCAGCTGAGATCACCAGGCTCTCCCCTGCTGCCTCCTGCATCAGGGGAACAGAGGAGGTGGAAGCACATGGTGGCTTCCTGCTTCCTCTGACTCCCAAGCGTGGCCTGTGGATGGGAGGTCTGTGCTTCCACCCAATCCTAGCACTCAATCCCAGTTCCCCAAGGCCTCTACCAGCCAGCCTGCCATTGCCCGGGCCATGAGCAGCATCCAACTGGCAGCCTGTGTGCCTGTCAGACCTGGGTGTGTGGCAACTGGGGAAGCCCTGCCACGCGGCCCTGCCCCTGCTCTCTCCAGGCCCAGCTCCTCTGTGAGCCCATTCCTCTGGGGCAGGACACACTGGCCAGCCCTCCTCAGTGTGCTCATCCCATCCACACCCTGCCAGAGGGAAGGTGAAAGGTGTAGCTCCTCCCATGGGCACAAAACCCACCGGAAGTTGGGTAGGGTAGCCATTGCCAGAGCCTTTTCCCTCTGGTTAGTGCCAGGCAGCTCCACAAGTGCCTTCTGCCCTCTCCCTCGGGCGGCATGCTCTGCCTCCTGTCTCCCACTCAGCACCTCCCACAGCACCCACCCATAGGATGTTCTTCACTAGGCATCTTTACCATCCAAGTCTACAACCCCCTGTCCCCAGTTTCCTCACACTTTTTGAATTTTTTGGTCAGTCTTGGGGCTTGAACTCTGGGCCTGGGCGCTGTCCCTCAGCTCTTCAGCTCAAGGTGAGCTCTCTACCACTTGAGCCACAGCACCACTTCTGTTTTTCTGGAGGTTTATTGGAGATAAGAGTCTCATGGACTTAGCTGCCCAGGCTGGCTTTGAACCATGATCCTCAGATCTCAGCCTCCTGAGTAGCTAGGATTACAGTAGGCGTGTGCCACCACCACCCAGACACTTTTTGAATTTTTGTGCTGGTCTTGAGGCTTGAACTCAGGTGCTGGCACTGTCCCTGAACTCTTTTGGTCAATGGTGTCACTCTATTACTGGAGGCACAGCTGCATGTCCAGCTTTTTGGTAGTTCATTGGACTTACGAGTCTCTCAGATGTTCCTTTTCCGGGCTGGCTTTGAACCATGAACCTCAGATTTCAGCCTCCTGAGTCGGTAGGATTACAGGTGTGAGCCACTGGCACTGGACTCTTCTCACTTGTAACTAGGGTCTTTTGCTGTCCACGGCATCCATGCTAAGAATAATCAGGGTTGCCACTGTCTCACCTCCAGTTCAATCCTGTTGAACCTGCAAGCCTCTGGGTCATTCCACCTCCTGTTCCACTTCTCACCAAAGGTAACTAAGACGACTAGCATGTCTCCAAACTCATTGTGCTCATGTGTGGACCTTCCCCAGGATGATCTTTGTGTTGTAGGTGACAGTTGACTTGGGCTCCCATTTTCTCCAAAGGCCTTGGTCCTGAGACGCTGAGACCATCAGCTCTTCGGATTTAGCTCTCTAAGCAAGTTGTCTGCAGGTAGTGGAACCTACTAAGGCCTGAAGTCAATGACTGTGGGAATTGGGGTTACCTTGGAGTTGTTGCCATCAAGACCTTATCTTCCTTGCATGACCTCAGTGACTGTCTTGTGTTGTACCTCATATCACCACTAGTAACGCAATGTCTCCCTCCCCTGTCTAGGCACCTATATGTCCCACTTCCCCACATATTCTGGACTGTTTAACTGGAGGGTTGAAGATGACTTACTGGCACCTGGACAAAGAGGATATGCATAGTCTACATCCCTGAAGTCCTTGTGTGTTTTCTGTTTATATTTTGTTTTTCTTTTGGAGGTACTATGCTTTGAACTATTGGATTCTGGGTGTCTAGGCTAGAGGGAAGGCCTCCAACTCTTTGTATGTTATTTATTATTATTATTTTGTTGTTTAGGGTTGTGTGACTTGAAATCAGGGCCTTGGCACCGTCCCTGAGCTCTTTCAATCAAGGTTTGCACTCTACCACTTTGAGCCATAGCTCCACTTTGATTTCTGAGTGGTTACTTGGAGATAAGATTCTCATGGGTACTTTCTGCTTGTATTGGCTTTGAACAGTGATCCTCAAATCTCAGCCTCCTGAGTAGCTAGAATTACTGTGAGCCACTGGTGCCCTGCTTATACATTATTCTCATACAGTCCACCTCTGACCCGAGGCTCACTCCTCTCCATACCTGAGTGTCACCTTCAGCTAGGCTGGATCATTATTCTGAACCAGGCCTGCATCCATTGTATGTTATTTTCATGCCAGGCACCACCATCCCCAGGCTCACTGCTCCCCAGTCCTGAGGGTCACCTTTAGATCTCCTGTGCCCTGGCAAGTCAACTAGCCCCTCCTGTTGCTTTTTGCTCTTGCACACTTTGTGGGGTGCTGAGCTGCTCATTCTGAGGAAACCCTGCTCAGACTCAGCCTTCACTTCCCTAAATTTCCCTGGCTCAGTGCCGGTCTTCCCTCTCAACTGCTTACAACAACTGCACAGGCATTGCAGTGTCATTTCACCTATAGAACACAATCCAGCCACTTTGTGATTCCACAGAATTCTGTGTCACCTCATTTTCGCTCACCTCCTGTATTGTATTTTAAATCCATCCTCCTCACTCTCCAGACACAGTGGAAGCCAGGCATAGGTCTGACAAGATTCAACCACTTCCCTGTCATCCAGCAGTCATCTCGGCTCTGGGGCTTTCCCTGCCCTCAGAGCCTTTCACAAGCGCCATTTCTTTGTACTTTCAAAGTCCCTTGATGGCCACAAAGCAGTCCCTGATCCTCTTAATTCCCTTTATTTTGGTTTCCACCCCATCTTGTCTGTGATGCAAAAGGCATGTCACTAGCTCCAGTCAGTGTCTACCCTGCCCTTACCAAGAGGCAAGAAGTGGACCTAGGTGGGATTTCCTTCAGTGTCAGGCAGCCCTGTTTATGACAGAGACAGGAGACTGAGTGAAGGCCCGGGTGGAGGTGGGGCATTTGACAGATAAGCCTCCCTGCCACACAGGAAGTGGGCCAGGAGCTCAGGGCCCCAGGGGGGATGGCAGCACAGTCAGTTGAGGGTGGGGGCGTTGAGTGTGCTTTTTATGTTCAATCCTACCTTGACAAAGCTTGATCCTATCTACATTTCCTCTCTAGGCAATTGTGGAAAAGGTAAAGAAGGAAGCCCCTGACTCTGCCTCCATGAACAAAACACACCCACCTGGCAGTGCACTAGATGATGCCACCTGCTGGCAAGGTACCCCCCCCCAACCTGCTCATAGGAGAGGGAAGTTCCACTCATTCCTCCTTGAGGCTCTGCTACATCTTTGTGTCTCTGCATATGCTGTTCCCTATCTCAGCATGCTTTTCCTTTCACTCTGTGCACAGAATCAGAAAGTCCTACTCATTTCTTCCCAAGGCCAAGTCTTTGAGGAAATCTTCCTTCTATTAGACCCTTTCATACTCTGCCACATATATTTCCTTTGCTTAGGCAGGATTACAAAAGAGGAGTGTACTAGCCAGTGGGGAAGGAGGAAGAAGGCACACTTAGGAAAGCTGCTACTCTGAGCAAGCTTGCCCATATGTGAGGAGTGCTTGTGGAGAAAGGCATAGAATGGTTGGGAAGTGTGAGGAGATTAGCTTGTATCAGGAAAGTGGGAGGGAAAGGGGGTGAGAGCAGACCTCTCAGGCTCCGTCCTCCACTACTTCCTCCTTATCCTCCTTCTCTTCTAGCCAGGAGCCCTGGGTCCCTGGTGAGCTGAGCTGTTCCCAAGAAGCATAGAATCTCCTCACTGTCTTCACTAATTCAGAACTGAAGGCACATGGCTTAAGTGAAGAGAGGGCCTTTTAGAAACCCTTGTAATGGGCCATTACCTGAGATACTAAGATCTCAGCAGGCTGAGGTCTAAGTATCACTCTTCAAATGAAGCCTTGACAGGAAAGTCCATGAAATGCTTATCTTCAATTAGCCACCAGAAAACCAGAAGTGGAGCTGTGGCTCAAAGTTGTAGAGTGCTATCCTTGAATAAAAGTTGCTCAGGGACAGTGACCAAGACCTTAGTTCAAGCTCCATGACTGACAAAACAACAACAACAGATAAATCAAGAAACAAAAACTGCATGGAAATATCAGTGCCTCTGGCCCACCCGCCTCCCAGACTAAGGATGCTACAGAATGGGCTACTGCTTGCCACATTAAGGTCGGTATATGAACACCTGATTTCAGTTTCTACAGTCCCAGGTGTCCTGCCATTTGGGCTACTCATAGGTGTGTGAAGCCAGGTGTCTTTACACATCTTTCTACCCTGATCACACAACTCAGATAGACAACTTGTCCACACCAGCACATTGCTCAGATCCAAGTTCAATCCACTACCCTGAGGCCGCACCTGCACGTCCCCAATGATGTCCTCCATGGTCACGTCATACTGGACTATGAAGTCAGCCATGATGCCTGAGCTGGAGGAAGCAGACTGTTGTTGCATTGTTGGGGAGAAGGTGACTCGAACACAGGTCTCTCCTCTCTCAATCCTGGTGGATGGGGGCGAGTCAGCCTCACCTGGAAGGTTGGGGAAGGTCACAGTGGGGTGGCCTGGAGGGCTCAGCCCACAGAAAAGCCACAGGTGAGGACAGCTAAAGGGACAACTGGTGCGGAGGGTGAGAAGGGGAACCCTCCCATCACCTGCAGTTCTCTCTGGTTTCTGGGCCCTTCCACCTGCTCCAGTTTCCTGCTCTGCCCCAAACCTTGCAGCCTGCTCCTGCTCTGCCCCCTGCCTCCCCTGCCTCACACACCAAGCTCTGCCCTCGGCCCCAGCCCTGGAAGTCTGTTCTCACTCACAACCTCTCCCTGCCCCACTATCCATCCAACCTGGCCACTCTCCACACCACTGGCAAGTAAGTCCTCAGGTCCATTAGGAGCCTGAGTCTCCTCCCAGAGAGGTAGTATGCTGGGTGTGAGGACAGGGGCAGGCACACACACACACACACACACACACACACACACACACACACACATCCAAGCCTGGGTCTCTCCCATCCCCCTCCTGACTGTGGGAAGCAGCAGTGCAGCAAGGTTTCCCTCTGGGATGGGGTTGCATGTGTTTTCCTCCCCTCTGCCTCTCACTCCCAGCATCACATGTGGAATGAGCCTTTTAGTGGCTCATGAAATCACTGGTGACTTGCTGGTTCCGGAAGTTTGCTGAGCTGGCCACAAGAGCAACTGCTCTGGAATTTGAGTCCATGACAAGCGTCCATTTAGACATGTCTCTCTCTGGGCCTCCCTCCCTCCCTCCACCCAGAAAATGGAGACTTGGGAATTCTGCTCCCCCTCCTTCCTGCTACAGCTGTCAGGAAGCTTAGGGGCAAAGGGAGCCCCATACTCCTGAGCGCCTGCTGACATACATTCCCTGGGCTTCCTTCCTTCCAGAAGTCTTTGTTTTGTTTGATCCCCTCAGGATTGCTTCTCTCCTCTCTTTCAACCTTTAAGGAGAAGGGGGAGGGAGCTGCCATTTTTAGCTTAGGGCTTAAGAGCAGAGGCTGCAGCACTCACATGGCCTGTGGGCCCAGGTCCCTGCTGCTGCCCTGAGGCCCTGGACCGGCCATCCCTCCCTCCCACCCCCAGCCTCCCTGTCCATAGCCTAGCACTGACCATGTCTCCTGCTTCCCAGGCAGTCCATGTGGGCATGAAGCTCCAGCAGGCCCATGGATGGCCCATGTGCGAATCTGTGCATCTTGTGAGTGCCAAATAGCACTCGCTCTGAAGGCCAGCATGCAGTATCCACTGCTCTGCACCATAAATTTGGGGCGCATTGTTATCTAGTTCTCCTCCTGGTCCTGGGCCACAGGTGACATCTCTTGCACCCAACTCCCTCTTATGGATGGGAAAGGAGAGACAGAGCAATGGGCTGACTTGCTGTGATGGCCCCACTTTAGCAGGGATGGGAACTGGTCTGTGTGTCTGTCTCTCTGCACTGTGTGTTCCCCACTGCCTGTCTGGTCAGCAGGGTCAAATTAGCCAGGGCGCCCAGTGTTGCAGAGCTTCGGGAGGGTGGCCATGGGGGCTGGCACACCCCTGTGCTGTCCCTCAGCTCTCATGGGAGCTGTGTTTGGTGCTGAGGTCTGGGGGCTGGCTGGGCCTCAGGTTCACCTGCGCTGGTTCAGGACCGGCACTGCTGGGCTCCTCCCCGCCCTCTGACCCCAGCTGTAAGCCTGGCAGCCAGGATGGCTCTGTGCCCACAGGGCCTGCAGTGGCCTCTCCAGAGCAGCCTGCATTCCCTGCCTGCCCATCTTCCTTCAGCCCTCCATGGGGGTTCCAGGGCAAAGCAGGCTTCTGCCAGCCTGGCTGCTGCCACCCTCACATTTTTATTTATTTATTTATTCATTCCTTTATTTATTTATTTTGGGTCCGGTCGTGGGGCCTGAACTCTGGGCCTGGGCGCTGTCCCTCAGCTCTCCAGCTCAAGGCTAGCGCTCTACCACTTGAGTCACAGCGCCACTTCTGTCTTTTTTCTTTTTGCTTATGTGGTGCTGAGGAATTGAACCCAGGGCCTCAGGCATGCAAGGCAAGCGCTCTGCCACTGAGCCACCTTCCCAGCCCCCCCTTACATTTTTAAATTCAAGAGTTCATTGTATTAAAATAACAGCCCTTTTCCTAATCTGACTCCTCTTAATGATGGATATATCAAGCCTTGGTTGGTTTATAACGTGCCAAGTTCATACTGGTGCCAATGACTGGCCAGATGTTAGACCCCAAATATCTTCTACTTCTCGCATGCTCTCCTCTCTCTGAGTTGGGAAGGAAGTTGGCAAAGAATGTGAGTAGCCTTGTGGAAAGGGCAAAGTTCCTATTCAGGGATAGCCAGTAAGGTGGTTGACCACTCTGCCCACATACTTGCATGGTCATTGGTGCGCAGCCGGCTCGTCCTCAGTGGTGGCACATGCACATAAGCGATCCCTGTTCTTTCTGACACTGTGACCTCTACACTCAGCCTTGTCACCAATTGACCAGGCCTCAGGCTCACCACCAACTGGTACCGGCCTTGCTGTCGCTGGAGCAATTCCTCATAGGATAGGGCAAATATCACTTCTGTGTTGGCTGCCAGACTAGTAGAGATTCGGAATTTCTCTGATTCCCGGTCCCTGGAATAAGAGTGAGAAGAGCATTGGATTTCCTGAGAAGTAGAAGAGCTGTTAGGAGATGTTTTTGCTTCAAACCAGAAGACCAGGCCAAGCTTCTGTTTCAACCAAATGCCTGACCCTACAGTCAAGTGTTGTAGACATTCACCCCTAACCTGTTTTCCTCATTCATTTCCCCTACTGAGAAATTCTCTCAAAGGTTGCTCCTTCTCAAGGAAACTGTGAAAATCTGGAGCTAGAACAGAAGAACTAGGGGCTAATGCTTCAGTTTGTGAAAGGAGTTGTTTTTTTTTTAACACAATGCCCTTACCCTTCAAACAACTCTGTGCACCCACTCTTGCCCCATGTGATAGACTGAAGCTTGTTTATGTGGCAGTAACTCAGTTTGCAATAGCCAAATCTGAAGTTTTCCTGCAGGTCCAAACTCTCTTGGAAGTTGAGAGGAAACATTGAAAGAAGACAAGCCACTTTTGACAAGTGAATAGAACTTAGGTAGGAAACAAGACTCAATTTAGAATAAAAAAAAAATCTCACTTGCACATAACCTTTCCAGGAGGTGCCAATACTTAAACAAGCCACATTAGGCTAATCAACATAAAAATGGAAATGGGGACATTAATTCCCATGTATTGAACACTTACTGGTTGCACACTTTGATATTCACAAACTCACATGATCACATGTAAGCCTATAAAGGCAACTTTATTGTCTCCCCACCAACACTTTATAAAAGTAGACATTGAGACCCAGAGAGAACATGTATCTCCCCTGGACACTCAGATAAGATGACTTGGTCATATTTCAGATTGATGGAACCTTACCTAATGCCTACATGAGCAGCCGTCTTTCTTTGCTTATGAGCTTCCTCATAAATTTTCTTGGCCTGGTGCTTCTCTTTGATTTCTGCAACATAGACTTTATTGTTGATGGTCCTGATGGAGCAGAAAAGAAAAGGGACAGTAGAGACAGAAAGGGATAAAAAAGATGTTCAGAGAGATAGAAAAAAATATATACAAAGGAAGAGAAGAGGTAGAATAGGGATTAGAAGAGAGAAATAAAAAATATAGCAGGAGAAGAGAAGGGGGGAGATAAAATAGGGTGCAGTTGTTATTATGATATCCATTTGTCATATGGGGAAATGGAGCCCACCTAACATCTGGTGGATCTGGCACTAGAGCTTTGTGTTTTTTGTTTGTTGTTGTTGGTCATGGGGCTTGAACTCTGGGCCTGAGAGCCCTGTCCCTCAGCTCTTCAGCTCAAGGTGAGTGTGCTACTGCTTGAGACACAGTGCCACTTCTGGTTTTCTAGTGGTTTATTGGAGATAAGAGTCTCATGGAGTTTCCTGCCTGGGCTGGCTTTGAACCATGATCCTCAGATCTCAGCCTCCTGAGTAGCTAGGATTACAGGCATGAGCCACCAGTGCCCAGCTAGCTTTGTGTTTTTCAAAGTGTTGAATGGATCCTGCCATTTAGTACACAAAACCTTGTTCTTTTTTCTTTTTAAATTATTTTTTCTTTTTCTTTTTTGCTGGTCCTAGGGCTTGAACTCTGGGCCTGGGCACTTTTCCTGAATTTTTGTGCTCAAAGCTAGTGCTCTACTACTTGAGACACAACTTCTCTTCCAGCTTTTTTAGTAGTTAATTGGAGATAAAAGTCTCATGAACCTTTCTGCCCTGCTGGCTTTGAGCTGTGATTCTCAGATCTCAATCTCCATAGGAGGTAGGATTACAGGTATGAGATATCAGCACCTGGCACTTTAAAAAAATTTAGGTCAGAGACCAGGACTTGAACTTGGTATATGATGCTTTTGCACATTAGCTAGTGCTTTACCAACAGAGCCATAGTTGTTATACCATTTATTTAAAATTACAAAACATTGGGATGAACATGATAGTGCAGAACTGTAATGCCAGCATTCAGAGACTGAGGCAGGAAGTTCAAAGTCAGTCTGGTCTGCATAGTGAGACTCTGTGCTAAAAAATATATATTGTTGCTTAGGATAAAACTAAATTATTCTTTTAAAATATATATATATATATTATTGTAAAGATACTATACAGTTACAGTTACATAAGTAAGGGAATGAATACATTTCCTATCGAGCATTGTTACCCCCTCCTTTGTTTTTCTACTACCATCTCTTCCTTCCCCACTTCCCCAACTCCTCCCTCCTCCCTGAAGTTGTAAAGTTCAAAACTAACTTATTCTTGAAGAAGTATGTCAGTTTGGATGGTACATACCTATAATCCCAGCTACTTAGGAGGCATAGATAGGAGGCAGCAATGTGAGACCATAAGATTCAAAGACCGAAAGAATCAATACATAAAAGGGCTGTAACTGTGGCTTGAGTGGTAGAGTACCTGCCTGGAAAACTGAGGCCCTTGAGTTCAAACCCCAGGATGGCTAAGTGCATCTATTTAAGTAAATCATATTAAGGGAAGGAATATGATGGTAAAAGTTGTGGCAATGGTGTGTAAATTATTACAGCCCTCTGGACCTCACTTGGGAGGGAGCCTTGTTCTCAGGGAGCTCCAAGATACATGTGACAAAAAGCTTTATCTCCAGTTTCCCAGTTTGTTTAAGGAAGATGATTAGTTGTGAAACAAATTTATAGCCAGGCTCAGTGGCTCATGCCTCTAATCCTAGTTACTCAGGAGGCTGGGATCTGAGGATCCCAGTTCAAAGCAAGCTTAGGCAAAAAAATCTATGAGACTCTTATTTCCAATTAACCAACAAAAACACAGATGTAGAAATGTGGCTTAATGGTGGAGATACAGCCTTGAGCAAAAGGCCAAGTGAGGGTACAAGGCCCAGCATGCATACACAGACACAGACACAGACACAGACACAGACACAGACACAGACACAGACACACACACACACACACACACACACACACATTTACAGAAGGGGTAAAATACTTTTGCCCAAACCTTCAGGAAAGGGTCTTAAAGGACATGGTTTTGGATTTGAGCCTGAATGAATAGGAGGATTTGGGTAAGTAATCCTCACTAGTCATGCCATCTTAGGCTCCTTTGTTAGCTACTTCTCTTCCTGATTCTAACACTGGAACACTCTAGATCTCGGTTCTTGACCTCTTTCCCTTTCCTTTTCATCCCCCCTCCCCTCCCCTCCTCTGTTTTTTCTACATTCACTCCTTAGGTGATGTCATCAAGTCCCATGGCCTTAAATACTATTTATACACAGCTGACTCCCAATGTATCTCTAGGATAGATCTGTCCCCTGAACTCCAAAGTCATATATCCAATTGCTTCCTTGACATCTCCAGTAGAATGTTCCATTGGCATCTCAAGCTTAATATATCCCAAACTTTGCTTCTGTTGTCTCCTCTTCCCAAATCTGCTCTTCTCTTTGCTCTTCCTTATCTCAGGAAATAGTTGCTGGGCTAAAATCTTAAAGTCATGCTTAACTCCCTTCTTCCTCTCACACTCCACATCCAATCCATCAGGGATTGGCTCTATCTTTAGACTACAGTTACAATCTTTCCACTTCTCACCATTCCCACAATAACAACCAACATTTCTTTCCTGGTAAATGCAGTAATATACTAGCTGGTTTCCCTCTTTTTTAATTTTATTTTTTATTTTTTTTATTGTGAAAATACCATACAGAGCGGTTACAATTACATGGGCAAGATAATGAGTACATTTCTTATCAAGCATTGTAGCCTCCTCCTTTCCCATCCCTTCCCATCCCCCCACCCTGTGCCAAAGTTGTAAAGTTCGTTTTTCGACATAACATCTTGTATGTCTCATTGTTGCAATGGGTCCACTTGTATTCCTATTTAAACAATTTGTTTTTTCCCTTCCCCTCCCCAAATTATACCAACATCAAATACAGTGAAAACAGGGTTTATACCGTCGGGGAGGGACATACAAAGCAACAAAGAAATCATCTTTATAAATATGTTAGAAACAATCGCAAGAAAGAAAAAACATGGAACCAACCCAGATGCCCCTCAGTAGATGAATGGATAAAGAAAATGTGGTATATATACACAATGGAATTCTATGCCTCCATCAGAAAGAATGACATTGCCCCATTTGTTAGGAAATGGAAAGACTTGAAAAAATTATATTAAGTGAAGTAAGCCAGGCCCAAAGAAACATAGGTCCCATGGTTTCCCTTATTTTCAATAACTAGTATATGTCTGAATCAAGCTGGCCTCCCTCTTTAAACCCTTGCTCCTAATAGTTTACTCTTCTCGAAGCAGTAGAAAGACCTTGTTACCTTTAAAGCAGACCATGTATATCCTCTGCTCAAAATTCTATGACTTCCATCTCAACTCAGAGTGTAAGTCAAACCCCTCACCAGGCCCACTGTAAACTTTGCTGATAGTTCAGTTTTTAATCCCATCGCTCCCTACTAGTCAATCTTGCTCTAGCCAACTGGCCTCCTTGCTACTTCCCTCTTTCTCTCCTTCCCTCCCTTCCTTTCTTTCTTATTCTGGGGATTGAACCCAGATCTTCATGCATACTAAGTAAATACTATAGCATTGAAATACATCCTAGCTCTATTTTATCTATTAATGTTTTTCTTTTTTGTTGCTAGTATTGAGGCTTAAACTCAGGGCCTATGCACTGTCTCTTAGCTTTTTTACTAAAGGCTGGCAATCTACTACTTGAGCCATTGCTTCACTTCTGGCTTCTTTGGTGGTTGATTAAAGATAAGAGTTTACTTCCTAGGCTGGTTTCTAACCCTAATCCTCAATGTCCTGAGTAGCTAGGATTGCAGGTATGAGCCATGAGCACTTGGTCCTTTTTTTCTGGTTTTAAAAATGTACAGTACATAATGATTATTTGGAGTCACAATACTTGCAATAATTCCCCAGAGCTTATGCCTCCTGGCTAACTGCACCTTAGTATCCATCAATAAACCTTTCCCCATGTCTACTTAACCCCGTAGTCAGAACTACCATGAGATGTTGTATGAGATCAATTTTTTTTGGATTGCACATAAGAATGAAATAATGAGGTAATTGTTCTGTACCTGGCTTACTTCACTTAACATAATGTCCTCCAGTTCTATTCAAGTTGTCACAAGTGGCTGGATAGAATTTGATTTCTTTATATGTTTATTATTAGTGAATACACATTTAGGTTGTTTCCATTGCTTGGCCTTTGTGATTAGTGCTATTATTGCTATTTCTTTTCTTTCTTTCTTTCTTTCTTTCTTTCTTTCTTTCTTTCTTTCTTTCTTTCTTTCTTTCTTTCTTTCTTTCTTTCTTTCTTTCTTTCTTTCTTTCTTTTTTTGGGCCTGAACTCTGGGCCTGGGCTCTGTCCCTCAGCTCTTCAGCTCAAGGCTAGCGCTCTACCACTTGACACACAGCGTCACTTCCGGCTTTTTTCTTTTGCTTATGTGTTGCTGAGGAATCGAACCCAGGGCCTCATGCATGCAAGGCAAGCGCTCTACCACTGAGCCACCTTCCCAGCCCCTCCTTGCTATTTCTTGAATGTGTTTAGTACATTTGTGTCTCAGAGCCTTTGCAACTACTATTCCTTCCTCCAGATCTTTGCAAGTGTTCACACCCTCTTTCTTCAGATCTGTTTAAACGTTGCTTCCTCAGAGAGATATCTTTGATTACTCTAAAATAACATCTTCCCCTCTCTTGCTATACTCTCCATTTTTGGGTAGCATTTCTTATTAACAAACTGACATATTTATTTGTTTTATGTCTTGCTTTCTCTAAAAGACTGAACATCTTGAAGGCAAAGTTTTTTTTTCTTTTTTTTCTTTGTTGGTTGTAGGGCTTGAACTTTGTCAGTTGTGGGGCCTGGGTGGTGTACCTGAACTCTTTTGCTCAAGGCTAGTGCTCTACCACTTTGAGCCACAGCATCACTTCCTGTTTTCTGGTGGTTAATTGGAGAGAAGAGTCTCACTGACTTTCCTGCCTGGGCTAGCTTTGAACCACAATCCTCACATCTCTGCCTCATGGTAGCTAGGATTATAGGCATGAGCTACCAGCACTGGGCATTGTTGTGGGTTTTTTAATTAAAAATTATCCTTAAGTAGTTGTACAAAGGAGATTTTGTCTGTTTTATTTGTTTCTGTATCCTTAGTGCCTGGAATAGAGTCTGGCCCACAGGAAGCACTCAGTCATTATTTGCCAAGTGGGCATCCCAACCAGCCAGAAAAACCCAGAGCAGTGGATGGCATGGGCAGGGAGAGAAGGGTAGAGAATCAAGGGCTTTGAACCCAGTACTCAGTAAGCTTATTAGGGCAGAAAGGACTTTTTGCCATGATGAATGGAGACTCATGAACAAGTCTCAAATGTAGAGGGGGTATCAGAGGTGGCCTCTGAGAAGTGAAAGAGTGATGTTCTAGAGAATATTAGCACAACTCTATAGGAGTCAAGTATAACTGTCTCCATTTAGCAAAACTGAGGCACAGATAAGCCTCTTCCTCCAGGAATACTGGGAGAAAGGATCCCTAGCTGGCAGAAGAGACCCCTCAAGCAGGGAGTATTTCAAGGCAGCTGAAACGAAGTTGCTATGGCTGGGCTAGTGCGGGGGTGGGCCGAGCTGGCAGGACCCCAAGGTCTCCTGGGGGTTGGGGGGGGCCGGGTGGAGCTGCTCTGGCAGCAGCACACTGGGGCCTCTGTGTGTGCTGTCTCTAGCCAGCATACTTTCCACAGATTCTGCCCAAGAACATTTCCTCCAGCCTGCTTTGCTTAATTAAAATAAATTCTTTTGGTGTTTCTTTTTTGTTTGTTTGTTTTCTATTGAAACAAAAAAATCCAAATTCTGCCTGACTACTTGACCCTTACCTCAAGTGACGGCCCTTACCTCAAGTGACTGCGAACCTCTCAGGTTAGCTTCCCTATTCCATCACATTCCTGGATTTTTGTTTGCTTGTTTGTTTGTGGTATGTGTGTGATTTGTTTCTGTTTTTGTCTTTGGTTTTCTTGGAATAATCTTGTTCCTTTCAAATCTTACTCCCATGGAAATCTTGCTACCAGGAAGCCCTCCATGACTACCCTCAATGCTTCTGTCTTGTATATCCTGACTTCACCCAATCACCTCCTCCTTTAAGGCAGGGCCAGAAGTTTCTAATTGGCACAATGTCAGCTCCAGGCTGTAGGCTGTTTATGGCACAAGGGCCTTCTTCCAATGCACAGGGGTGAAGGCAGTTGAGCAAGGGCAGAAATTCTCCCTAGGCTAGGCTAATTTGCTAGGTCTGAGAGTGGCTATTCCCAAACCTAGACAGTGCTTTCTAACTTACACTGAGGTGTCATATTAGCTAATGGGGCCCCTGCTAAGCTTTCCCTTCATCTCAACCAAGGTTGATCAAGTTATCTCCCAGGTCTGACAAGCTGAGAAAAGGCAGTCACTGTCTATTTGCTTGCTCCTCTCATAGTTCCAGGTTGTTTCTCTCTCCAGTGGTCTCTCAAATCTCCCCTCCTCCCCCACACTATCCTGTCCCAGCCTCCAGCATCCCTTAAACAGACTCTGTGGCTATTTCCTTATTTGGTCTCCTAGCTTCCTGGCTGGCCCTTTCAGCCCACCTACTTCACTACCATCACTCATTGCTCTAAACCTTGCCACGTGGCCTCGCTGTTGGCTACAGTTATTTCCAAAGGGAGTGTGCATCCCCCTGGGGGATTGGCTGGAGACCAATCAAGAAATTAGCACTCTGCAGAGATTTTCTTCATCCTTTAATCAATTATCCTCCTATGCTTCATAATATATCTAATCTGTTTGCCTTGTACTATATTTAATAGAACATAAGGTTTAATAAACACATATATTTGGGGAGTAATATCCAAGTATTCTCTTTAGGTTTGGAAGCTGTCCACAGCTTATTGGTTCCTTGCCTCTCAAATCTCATTTCTGACCACTCTCCTACCCTTTGTCCTTAAGACTTCAGTGACACAAATACACATACAATTCTCATGAGGGAATACCTTCAACTTGATTCTTTAGCCCTGCCTTCACATACGTAGTTGGTGGACATTTCCTTTTTCAAACCTCATTTTAGGAGTCTTTTATCCAAGGCTTTCTTTAACTGACTGGGGGAAGGGAACTGGCCACTGCCTCTTACTATTCCCATTCTTCTCTTTCCTCCTAGCATACTTTATTTAAACCACCTGCTTCCTTTTTTCATGGCTCCCTTATTAGACTGGACTTTAGGAGCAGAGAGTATGTGCAACTAACCTTCTTCTTTCACTCATACCTACCACAGTGTAATCATACATTCAGAAGCCTGTTTCCTTGATTTTTTAAAAAGCTAATAGTGTCAAGTACCTATTATGTGCCTGATACTAATTTTAGCATAGATTTTCACACATATTAACTCATTTAATCCTTGCAAGTGTGTTGAATTTTCTCCCCCATTTAATGGAAAATTGAGATTCAGAAGAGAAGGAATGTGTTCTGAGTCCCATAACTGGCAGAGCTGAGATTCAAATGCAAGAAGCTTGATCTCAGAGTATATCCTCTTAATCACTACGTGCTGCAGAAAGAACAAATAAAAGATTGCCCAAATGTAGGCACAAATGACTGAAGGGTAAATGAAGAGGTGAAGCAGACTTACATGGTGAAATTGGAGATAAAGGCAAGGCGAGGCAGATTCAGGTCAAAGATGGCTTCATGGGCCTCAGGATGTGGATTGAACAGGACAGAGGTGACCAAAGTATGAGCATAGCGAGACACCACAGTGGAACGTATGGAATAGCTTGTCATCAACAGCTGAGAGAAAAAAGACAGGAAGTGAGTTAGCTAGACTTGATTTCTGGCCCAGATGCATCTGTTCTTGAAGACCTAAGATTTCCAGACTGTTATCCAAGTATATGTGGAGAAACTGAGACCCAAAGAGGGAAAATGATACCTTCTGTTCATGTAGTGAAACTCCTTGATATTTCACTAAGACTCAAAGCAGAGGATGACTCAAAAGAGCTCTGGGCCAGGTCCTGGTGGCTCACGCCTATAATCTTAGTTATTCAGGAGGCTGAGACTTGGGGACTGAGACTCAAAGCCAGCCTGGGCAAGAAACTCAGTGAGACTCTTACCTCCAATTAACAACCAAAAAAGCCAGAAGTAGATGAATGGATCAAATGATAGAGTGCCAGCCTTGAGAAAAAAAAAAAGCTAAGGGACAGCATCCAGGCCCCTAGTGTAAGCACAGCACACACACACACACACACCAAACAAAAAGAATCCCCTCAAAATCCAGAATCTGCATTTTAAGAAGATGCTGTGAGATTTGTATACATATAAAATTGAAGAAGTATTTGTACAGAGGCCTGTGTTTATATGCGTGTGTGTGTGTGCACGCGCGCGCACACGCGTACCACTACTGGGGCTTGAACTCAGGACCTGGGCTCTTAGCTTTTTTTTGGTGCTGGTCCTGGGGCTTGAATTCAGGGCCTAGATGCTTATTGCTCAAGGATAGCGCTCCAGCATTTGAGCAATATCACTTCCAGCTTTTTACTGTGATTTTAACAAAATGGAGATAAAAGTCTCATGGAAAGCAAAAAAGTACTACAAAGTTTGCCAGGCACAGGTGGCTCACATCTGTAATCCTAGCTACTCAAGAAGCTGAGATCTGAGGATCACATTTTGAAGCCAGCCTGGGCAGGAAAGTCTGTGAACCATACGTGGCACTGTGGCTCAAAGTGATAGAACACAAGCCTTGAGCAAAATAGCTCAGGGACAGAGCCCAGGCCTCGAGTTCAAGCCCCATGATGACCAAAAAAAAAATTGTGTCATGGGCTTTCTTGCCTGGGCTGGCTTTGAGCCATGATCCTCAGATCTCAGCCTCTTGAATAGCTAGGATTACAGTTGTGAGCCATTGACACCCTGCCTCATTCTTTGCTTTTTTACTTAAGTCTGGTGCTCTACCACTTAAGCCACATCTCTACTTCTCTTTATTTTGTGGTTTAATTGGACATAAGAGTCTTACAGGCTTTTCTGCCCATGTTGGACTTGAACTTCAACCCTCAGATCTCAGCCTCCCGAGTACCTAGAAAAAATTCTGATTTAGCACATCTGGAGTGAATATTAAAATCTTAACTTTTGTTTTGTACTGTTACTGGGGCTTGAACTAAGGCCCTTCCACTCTTAACTTTTTCAGTCAAGGCTTGCACTCTACCACTTGAGCCACACCTCCAGTTCTGAGATCTTACTTTTCTAATAAGTTCCCAGAAGATGCTGATCCATGGATTTCATTTTAGAGCAGATATGACACTTTACCAGGCTTTAGAATGTAGCTGAATAGTTCCATTGATTGGGCTTTACTCTGTGCAAGGCACTCTTGATATATTCAGGTTTTTTTTCTTTTTTCAGGTCCCAGGCATAAAGAATTGATCATACTCAGTGCAATCATGCACTCCAAGCATGTAAAGCATCTGACATCATGATCATGAATTCACACAACAGCTCATGAACTAAATACTATCAATTGTTCACATTTTACAAATGTGTTACGTGAGCCTCAGAAACTGTGAGGTAACCCATCAAGTATATGATTTTCTTCCTCACCTTTTCTGAAGGTGTGTGTGTGTGTGTGTGTGTGTGTGTGTGTGTGTGTGTGTGTGTGTGCCAGTACTGAGTCTTGAATTCAGGGCCTGGGCACAGTCCCTGAGCTTTTTCCCTTGTGACTAGTGCTCTACCATTTGAGCCACAATTCCACTTCTGGTGTTTTATGTGTGTGCATGAGTGTGCACGTGTGTGTGTGTGTGTGTGTTAATTGGAGATAATAGTCCTATAAACTTTCCTGCCCAGGCTGGTTTTGAACCTTGATCCTCAGATGTCAGCCTCCTGAGTAGTTAGGATTTTAGACGTGAGGCACCAACACCTGGCACCTTTTCCAAAGTCCAGATCCATTTATATACCCACAAATCATGCATATCTAATTCGCTGTATATGCAGTAGTGAGAAATGGAAGCAATCTGGGATCAGATGTCTGTAGGTTCAAGTTCTAATTCTCATACTTCCTGTGTTTTAACCTCTGAGCTTTTAGTCCTTTCCAAAGAGGGCATAATAGGAACTGCGAAGGTGGCTCAGTGGTAGAGTGCTTGCCTTGCATGCCTGAGGCCCTGGGTTCGATTCCTCAGCACCACATAAGCAAAAAGAAAAAAGCTGGAAGTGGCGCTGTGGCTCAAGTGGTAGAGCACTAGCCTTGAGCTGAAGAGCTGAGGGACAGTGCCCAGGCCCAGAGTTCAGGCCCTACGACTGGACCCCACAAAAAAAAAAGAACCAAAGAGGGCATAATAATAGAGGCTGGCATATAAGGATCCTATGAGAACTGAAATAATAAATCTTAGACCCTTAGTGCAGGTTCTGACACTTGTTCAGCAAACAGTGTTTCTTTTCTCTAGCCCTTGCTTCTCAGCCTCGGATTGAAGAAGCACACTATGCCTTCCCATATTCCTCCCAAGGAACTCAGTTTCTCACATATCCCAGAGCTTTGTTCCCTTATCCCCAAACTGACCTTTGTGCTTGATGAGGAGGGATCAGGGGGTCCCTGGTATGTCAGTTCAAGGAGAAATGTCAGCAAAAAACTGACACAGATGAGGCACCTCCACTCAGACATGGTGCTACTTCTGGTCTGGGTCTGTTCACATCCAGAAGGTCTAAGGCTGATCTCCAAACCCTTGCTCTTTTAAACCTCCAGGTATCCCTTCTCTTGAGAGGGAGGGACCATCCTGAAGTGTGGAGCGGGCTGTGAATGTGGCATTGAGGCCCATACAAACCAGGATTGTCTAAGAGCTGGGGCTGGCATCTTGCCTGGAGAAGGGCCAGTTCCATGCCTCCCTTTTTCCCCTCATCCAGCTGTAAGATGAATGGAAACTAAACATACCAGAGTGCTGGGGCTGTCTGTTTGCTATGTTGGCTCAGGGTGGGGTTTTTCTTTCCTATAAACATCCACCAGAGCTTAGTAACTGGGGCCAAAAAAAGGTCACTCAGCTCTGATCATCTTAAAAAGGTAGCAGAGATGAAAGAGAGGTTGGAGAGACAAGCCTATGATCTTAGTTCTTTCTGGTATTGACTTTTGTCTTAAGCTGGGAGAGACTAGCTCAGGATCCCATAACATTTTAGGGGCACCACAGCCACAGAGTTATGATCTCTAGAGCAGTCAGAGACGAAGGCAGAATTAAGCAGAGACCAAAAAGAGAATGTAGTTTTCAATGCTGGTACTTACTGATTCTGTGATAGTAATCAAGTTGACTACACTCACTGTAACTTCAGTTTCCTTATCTATAAAATGCAAATAATAATAGCAATTCTTTTGTAAAATTGTGAAGATGAAAGGAGTTGGTGTAGGCTGGACACTGGTAGCTCACACTTAAGAGGCGAAGATCTGAGGATCATGGCACAAAGCCAACTGAGCAGAAAATTTCACGAGACTTTTATCTCCAATTAAGCAGCCAAAAGGTAGAAGTGGAGGTGTGGCTCAAATGTTAGAACACCAACCTTGAGCAAAAAATATCTAAGCTAGCATACAAGGCTCTGCATTCAAGTCCCAGGACCAACATACAAAAGCAAAATAAAAGGAGTTTGTATTTCTGGAATACTTGGCACATTGTATATATCTGGTAAATAGCTGCTAAGAGGAGAGCTGGACAGAACATGGCAACGATAATAGTATGGCAGCCAGCCATAGACAGCCTAACACACTGGAGGTGGAAGCAGGATGATGATGAGGTCTGTACCAGCCTGGGATACATAGATAGCTCTCTGTCTCTTTGGAGAGAAGAATGGAGATGACAGGTAGGAGTTTCGGGGATCAGGGAGATGCCGAGTTTCAGTACTCTGGGCTCAGTGCCTACAGGTCTTATGAAGAGGACTGAGGCGTGGGTCTGGGGAAAGAAAAGTACTTGGAAGTTCACAAAGGGGTCACTAGTGTGGTTAGAACCTTTGTCAATCTCTCTTTTTTTTTCACATAGAGCTTACACAGCTGTAGCACTTACCCAGGACAAAGCCTAGAGGACATTTTACAAAGTCCATCAGCTCCCCAGGCTCTTTCTCTTGAAGATGAATAGTTGCCCAAGGACTCTTAGGCAAATTAAGGAATCCTGCAGCTTGAAAGCAACAGACTAAAATAAACAAATAGAACAACAGACTGCAGAGCACTCTGGGAGTTTGAGAAACAAAAGAGAACTTCAGAAGGAGAAATGATAAATAATCTCAATGCTATTCAGGAAGATATGACAGCATAAAACAAGAACAAGATGCCTTAAAACAGGAACACTCAGAAAAAAGAAAGTTCTCAGAAATTGAAAAGAAGTTACTGAAATTTAAAACACAATCAACCGAAACACTAGGAAATAGCATTGAGGAAATCTCTCAGAACATAAGGCAAGAAAACCTAAGAAACAGAAAATGACGAGAGAAAATATGAGTTACAGATCAATCAAGCAGGTTTGACCTTTAAACAAAAAGAGTCCTAGACACCCCCCACACCAAATAAAGAAAACTTGAAAAAAACATATTGGAAGTGAATTTCCTACAGCTAAAGAAAGATTACCAGTGCCTGACTCCATATTCTTTTAAAACTCTAGTCAAGCCAGGCACCAGTAACTCATGCCTGTAATCCTAGCTACTCAGGAGGCTGAGATCGGAGGATTGCAGTTCAAAGCCAGCTCAGACAGGAAAGTTCTTGAGACTCTTATCTCCAATAAACCACCAGAAAACCAGAAGTGATGCTGTGGCTCAAGTGGTAGACACTCGCCTTGAGCTGAAGAGCTGAGGGACAGCGCCCAGGCCCAGATTTCAAGCCCCATGACCAAAAAAATAAAAACCAATTCTAGTCAAGGCTGGCACAGGTGGCCTACACCTGTAATCCTAGCTACTCAGGAGGCTGAGATCTGAGAATCATGGGAAGTACATCCGACTTTTATCTCCAATTGTCAGAAGTGGCTCAAGTGGTAGTGAATTAGCCTTGAACACAAAGATTTAAGGACAACACCCAGGTCTTATGTTCAAGCCTCACGACTGAAACAAAAAATAATAATAATAAACCCAAACTCAACAACAACAACAAAAATAAAATTCAAGTCAGATCTCTCCTTCGGTTTTGTGAGTGAACCTTACCTTGACTTACAAGACCCTAAGTGAGCATGGATAACTAGGATAACTTCATTATCTTTAATCTCATTTCTTATTCATTCCTTTCCTCCCCTTCCTCCTTCACTTCATCACGTATGGTCTTACTTTTCTTCAGATTGCCAGGAGTGGGGGAAAATGTCATGCATGATCCTCACTGGGAGCCTTTGCATGGAATGTTTTTCTGCTTGGAATGTTCTCTCCAGGTATCCAGGTATCCACTTGGCTAACTCTCTCAGCTCATCCAAGCTTTTGCTCATAGGCTACCTTTTCATTGAGTCATTCATTGACTAACCTATTTAAAACTTCCCTCCTCACTGACCTTTTCTGCTTACCTTTTACCTGGCTTTTTCTCCATAGCATCGAATCACTCATTTTTAATTTGTTATATGTTTTACTTATTTATCTGATTCTTGTTCTCTCTTTGTCTTGTTAGAATCAGCTCCATAGGGAGCCAAGTTTTCAATTTGTCTTCTTAACTGCCCTATCTTCAACTCTCAGAACGGTATTCAGCACATAGTGAATATTCAATGAATATTTGTTGAATGAGGGAATATAATAAAGGCATATGAATCAAGGGAAGAGAGAAAGCTATTAGAAACTCTGTGTGTACCATTACACAAGAAAGTTGTAGCTCAAATATAAAGCAAAATAAAATAGCATATGATTATAAGCAGCAGATGGAGCATTAGAGAGAGCATTTGACCTTGACTTTAGAAACACTCTTATTTTGAGAGGCCCAAAGATCTGTGACATTGGACTTGTAGAGAAGGAAATATATTCCTGGCTCACTAGTCAGCTGGATTTTGAAAAATATTTACATAGTCATGATAATGTAAATGCTGTTTATTGGTTCTCAGGTATTAGATTCAACTTGGAGAGACAAAGTAGGGAAGACTTGGTTGTGGCTGTAGAACAGAATGTAACTGTTAACAACTTGGATAATATAGAAGGAAAGATGAAACTGACAGTGTGGTAACTTGAAGAGGCAGAGAAAGGGTAATGACCCTAAAACCCTTGTTTTACAAAGTAAGTCATTGAAAGGATCAGAAAATGGATGCTATAGGAAATAGAAATCTGAGTGTCTTTCCATTTCCTTCCCTTTTTCCTTTCCTTTCCTTCCCTCTTCCTCTCCATCCTCTCCTCACCTTGCCTCCCATCCCCTTCCCTTTCTTTCCTTTTCTTCCTTCCCTTTCCTTTCCTTCTTTCTTTTCCTTTCTTTTTGTGCCAGTATGACACTTGAACTCAGAGCATCACACTCTCCCTTAGCTTTTTTGTTCAAGGTTGGTGTTCTACCACTTGAGCTACAACTCTACTTCCAGTTTTTGGTGGTTAATTTGAGATGAGTCTCATGACTTTTCTGCTCAGCCTTGCTTGGAACCTTGCTCCTCAAGCTTCTGAGTAGCTAAGATTACAGGAGTGAGCCACCAGCGCCTGGCTCTGAGTATATTTTTAAGTTGCAAAATAAACCAATAACAAATATATGTTGTTGTTGATCATTTCAGAGGAGTAGAGGGAAAAGTGAGGAAGCAGTGCTCATAAAACAAACCCTCATTGCTATCTTGGAGAGTCAATAGGGTATGGTTTAAATTTTATAAATGAAGAAACATTATAAGAGTCACTACTTCCCATTTCCTTTATGATTCTCTCTTCCATTTCTTCCTACTTTTACCCTGTTTTACTAAAATAAATCTTTGCTAAAACTAAAAAAATGAAACATTACACATATATTTCCTAGAATCATAAAAGCAGTCAATGATAGAAAATTCCTAAAAGATGGAAAAGGACTTTCATTTTATGCTTTTCTCTAATATTTGATTCGTTGCCTTCTACAATAATCAAATGTTTAAAACTTTGTGAAGCTTAACAACACTAAGTAGTTATATGAATATGTAGACTTTCATTTATAGATAAAAATCACACTATAATGTGCCTAATGTGTTTACAAAATGGGTTGGCATGTCACTTTGTTTTGTATTGGTATAAGAAAATACTTGAGGTTGATAGTTTATAAAGATAAGAGGTTTATTTTGCTCATGATTTTGGAGGCTAAAATCTAAGATAAGATGGCTCCATCTGTTCCACTTCTGATGAAGGCTTCTTGGGCTGCATCACAACATGGTGATTGGCATCATGGAAGAACATAATCAAAATGGAGAGAGCATATGCAGGGACATGAAGTAAGAGGAATGCATGGGTCAGGTTAACTCTAAAACCAACTCTTCCAGAAACTGAGCAGAGTCCCATGAGAACTACATTAATCCTTTCCAAGGGTGGTACCCCCCCCCCCGCCCCGTGACTTAATTGCCTTCCATTAGGCTCCATCTTTTCCATGAACCCTTTGGAGATACACACAATCTAAACCACAGCAGTTGAAAATAACCTTCTGGAACTTAGAACATCAGAGGAAGTCTAGTGGTTAAGGCTCTGGTATTTGGTATCACACTAACCTGTATTCAAGTCCTCCCTGCCATTCATTAGCTGCTTTAGGCAAGTTACCTTTGTCATCCCTAATCTTGCCCTGTATAAAATGAAGCTGGTGCTCATGCAATACAAACTGTAAGCCCTTCATAAGCAAGGACCACCTCTGTAGAGATGTTAATAAGTAGTTGCTCCTTATTTTCTATTGAATAGACTAATCCTACCTTACAAGCTTATATGGAAGCAGGTCTCACTGTACAAAGAGACAGAAAAAAGCAGTGTCAGCCCTGAAATGGGTACCAGGTTTTCTTACCTAAGGGAAACTGTGCCTTTTGTTTAATGAAATGTAGTCATTTGATTGTGGATGGCTAGCCCTTGAGGCTTGCAGTAACAAGTGAGTTAAATCGTCTTATATACAAGAGGGAATGATTTGGATTCCACCAATAGCTCAAGAGAAAGGACCTGGAAGCTTGGATATGAAAGAAGTAGAGCTGCCAGTATGTTAGAGGATAGAAAGGTTCTGGGTGTACAGCCCATGAGAAAAATAGTTTATATGCCTTTTTGAATGGTAGAAAGGCCGTGGAAATGTAAAAAATAAGTCTTGATGTCCAATTTAAAATCTGCTGAGCTGTTCAGCTTAGGAGACTGAAGAACTAACAAGGAAGTCTTAAAGGGGAATCTTTTTCTTGTGTAGAACTTGTACTCAGGCCCTAGTTGCTGTTCCTTAGTTCTGTTGCTCAGTGGTGGCACTCTCTTACTTGAGCTACAGCTCCACTTCTGACTTCTTGGAGGTTAATTGGAGATAAAAGTCTTACAAACATTTCTGCCCAGGCTAGTTTCAAACTGCAGTCCTCAGGTGTGAGCCACTAGCACCTGGCTGGGAAGGGAACTGTTTTGGTACTGTCTCCCAAGGTTATCAAAATTCAGAGGTATTGATTCTGTATAGTCTGAGAAGCTAAGACAGGAGTGGTGGTGAGGATATTCTGGCTTCCCATTTGAGCATCAGGAGGTCTGTTCTCTTGGTGCTCTGGGATTATTTTTCACTAAGCAATCGTTCTCCTCTTTTATAGATCAAGACACATTTAGAGTCTATAATTCAACACAATTGACTGAGTTTTCTACTTCTGTGTCTCCTGGTTTTTTGAGACAGGCTACTATGTACTCTTCCAACTCACAATCCTGTCTCAGTTTCTGAGTGCCAGGACTACATGTATGTACACCATGTAGATGTTTGGTGATAACTCAGCTTTTCATCTTTCTCTCTAGTTGATATATAGAATCTTTGTCATTTCAGGTTTTTTCTACTATTCTATAGATACTGGAAATAGGCTTGAGACTGAGTAACTTAGGTTCTTCACAATTTTGTGAATAAATGCTGATAATCAAAAGATTCCAAGAGTTGATAGAGAAGGTGGGAAGATATCTCTCTAGTCAAAGTGTGAAGACTGTAGACTAAATGTGTCTTTTCTTTTGTAAAAAATAAAGTCCTGTGCTCTCTGAATCATAAGGTAAAGGATGCACCGTGTTAAGAAAGTGGTGGAATGGAGAAGGCAATGGGAAAGCTTTCAGTTAGAAAATCTTTAGGAATTGCCTCTACCATGGACTTGGATTGAAAAGTTTCCCTCACTGTTTTGAATCCAACAACTTCTCCTAAAACCTGATTCTGTTACTTCAGGATCCTAAAGGCTGCAGTTGGAAATAACACCATGGAACTTAAAACATTGGAAACAGTAACAGAAGGTAGACATATCAGGGGTAGAGGTAACAGAGAGTGTTCAGTGTGGAAGAAACCCCATGGGCACATCTCATAGAGGTAGGGCACATTTGGTAATAGGGACACATCTTGTTTAGGGAGGATACAGACAGCCATGCATAGTTCTCAGAAAAACAATTGAAAGTTAACTTTACGACTTGGAGGTGAGGTGGGGGTGGGGGTGAAAGAAAGTGGGAGAAAAATGAGGAAGAGGGTAACAATGTTCAACAAGAAATGTACTCACTACCTCACATATGTAACTATAACCACTCTATATCACCTTGACAATAAAATTAAATTAAAAAAAAAGAAAAACAGTTGGCTCAAACCCAAAATCCTAGCTACTTAGAAGGTTGAAATCTGGGGATCATGATTTAAAGCCAGCCTGGGCAAGAAAGCCCATGAGACTCTTATCTCTAATTAAGCACCAAAAAAAATATTGGGAGGTGGAATTGTGGCTCAAGAAGTAGAGGACTGGGGGTTGGGGAGGTGGCTCAGTGGTAGAGCGCTTGCCTTGCATGCATGAGGCACTGGGTTCGATTCCCCAGCACCACATAAGCAAAAAGAAAAAAGCCGGAAGTGGCGCTGTGGCTCATGTGGTAGAGCACTAGCCTTGAGCTAAAAGAACTGAGGGACAACGCCCAGGCCCAGAGTTCAGGCCCCACGGCCGGACCCCCCCCCAAAAAAAGAAGTAGAGGACTAGTCTTGGGTATAAAAGCTCAGGGACGTGCCTAGGCCCTGAGTTCAAGCCCAAGGACCGGCACACACGCACACAAACATACATGTACACACATGATTACTTTACCTGCCATTCATATCTCAACTCAACACAATTAAGAAACTGCCTCATGGAATAAGCTTCTAAACAACAATGGTTTAAGTAAGACATACCGTTATTTACCTCACTACAGCCAGAAGTAGGTAGGCCATGGTAGCTTCACAAACTCATTAGGGATCCTGTGTTTGCTTTACTGATCCACCATTCTAGAGTTTGATTTGACTCCTTAAGTCTTTTAATTGAAGGGGAATACAACCTTTGGTTGTATTTATCTACAAATTAGATGTCCTATTACTAAGGAGGAAGAGAAGAATGAATTTCTGGATAAGTCCCTAGCTGTTGAAACCACAAATAGTTACTCTAATAATGTTTCTTCCAAGGTCACTAGAAATCACTACTAAATTGTCAAAACTCCTTTAATTTTTTTTAGCCTTTGCTCTTCTTGACTTCTGGGCAGCATTCAACACGGTTGATAATAGTCCTCCAAGGTCAGTAGAGATCACTACCCAATTGTCAAAATCCCTGGGCATATTTTTTTAATTTAATTTGCTTTTCTTGACTTCTGGGCAGCATTGATCATGATTAACAGATCTCTATGTGTCTCTGTGTCTGTCTCTCTGTGTTTGTCTCTCTCTCTGTGTCTCTGTCTCTGTCTCTCTCTCTCCCCTCTCCCCCATACTGGGAACTCTGCATCCAGGCTATGTCCCTTAGCTCTTTCACTCAAAGCTGGTGCTCTACCACTTGAGCCACAGCTCCCCTTCCAGCTTTTTGGTGCTTAATTGGCAATAATTTCTCGGATTTGTCTCTCTGAGCTGGTTTTGAACTGTGATTCTCAGATCTCAGCCTCCTGAGTAGCTATAATTACAGGATTGAACCACTAGCACCTAGCTTCCTTTTAATTTTTTCCCACTCTTTCCTGAATCCAATTACTTCCCACTACCTCCTTTGTTACCACCATAGGCCAAATAACAACCATTGCTTACTCAGATGACTTCCAAGGTCATCACTTCTCTCCTCATTTCCAAGATGACAGCTGATCTACACCTCCATATAACAACTTAGATTGTTTCTTCTAAAACTCAGTCTATGTTGCAACTATCCTTAGGGACTTTAAATAACCTCTCAGAGTTCTTGGGATCAAGACTGAGTTTTTATGCCGATAAACAAGGCTTGATATGATTTAGAAGGGACAAAAATTTAGGGCACTAGAAATGGAAGAAAAGGAGAAGCTACATTTGTGTGGTTAGGGGAGAGAAGCTAGGAGGCAAGAAAGTGATGAGGTGAAATTGCATCCTGGAGGAAACAAAATTCAGAAAAAGGAAACAACTATGGAAGCCCACCTTCAATAGGTGTGTCTGTGTGTGTGTGTGTGCGCGCGTGCGCATATTTTAGGGAGAGAAAGAAAAAGAAAGGAATAAATAAATTAATTACCTGTATAGCATAGGGAATTGTGATAGTTTATGGCTTAGTAAGGAAAATATGACCTCACAAAGTAGATTTGTAAAATGGTTTAAATCACATTTAAATGTAGGAAACGGACCCTGTGTTATGTTGTACTATGGTTTCTACTAAGTTTTTAATTGAGTTTGTTTACTTTCTATAATTTTTACATTTTATTTTGTCTCCTGAACACACCCAACTACTTATGTGAATTATTATATGGTAAATGTGCTATTTCAAATAAGTAAGGGAAAAGATGGTATAGTTTGTAAATTGTATATGATATTGGAGGGTAATGCAGGTGAACTTTTACACAGAGTAAAACTTTGGATGATCCAACATTTAAATATAAATAATAAAAGCATAAAAGTACTTTAAAAACAAGGATTATTATACATAAAAGTGGTGAATGCAACAAGAAGCCGAATTCAGTTATGAAAAAGAAAAAGAGGGCTGGGAAGGTGGCTCAGTGGTAGAGTGCTTGCCTTGAGGCCCTGAGTTCCATTCCTCAGCACCACATAAGCAGAAAAAGATGGAAGTGGCCCTGTGGCTCAAGTGGTAGAGCGCTAGCCTTGAGCTGAAGAGCTGAGGGACAGTGCCCAAGCCCAGAGTTCAGAGGCCCCCACAAGTGACAAAAAAGAAAAAGAAAAAAGATGATCACATTTGTCTACATAATAATTATCCCTTTTGTATAGTCAAAATTATCACAAATGATGCAAAAATTATTTGTGCTATATGAGGCAAAACATATGATAGACATTATTGGAAATGTAATTTAGGGGAATAAGTTGATAAATGTAGCATCAAAATGAAAAACCATTGATGGGCATCTAGCTGGTTATGAATAGCGAAGTGACAAACATGCAAACAGGTTTCTCTAGAGTAAGCTGACTTTAGACAGACTCAAACACATAAACATGAGGTGGCGTTCTCATATATGGAATTTACCAGCTACTAAGGACATAAAAGTGTAAAGGATGGGTCAGAAAAGGCAACAGATTGGTGAATCGGATCAGAGTAGAACACATGCATATATGTAATGTGTAATGAAATCCACTACTTCATATGATGAAGTAAGAAAATGGAAGACTTGTTTTGGTTTTATTTGAGTTAGCAAAAAATACCATGTAGCTATTACAATGTTCCTCATAGCATTTTTATATCAAGAAAAGGGGGAAAATCCAAATGTTACATATGCTGGACCACCTAACTAATTTTATGGAACATATACAAAAGAAAAGTTTGTGCAGCTGTTAAGAAAAAAGTACACTAAGGGAAAAGATGTCTAACTACATCACAGAAGAAAAGCAGGTCACAGAACAGTAGATATAGTGTGCTGTGTGTAAGGAGAAAACCCAAATAATTAATACATGAATAAAAAAATCTGGAGGAATGTATATCAAAATGTTAATAATGGTTACTTCTGGGCAATGAGATAAAGGCAGCCTTTCATTGGTCTGTTACATATTTCTTCATAATTCTAATTTTCACCACGACAACACATTACCTTTGTAGTAAGAAAAAATAAGGATATAAAAATAAATAAGTTCAATGAATGAACCGCTTTCAGGGGGTGGTTTGAGTTGGAAAGGCTTCAGACCGAGCCTGGTACAGTGGCATAAACATGGGCTTTGGCGTCAGACAGCCCTGAGCGGGGCCCCATTGCCCCACCCCCGAGGAAAGCGAGGGAGGGGGGTGGCAGGGGGCTGCGGAAAGGGGCTGGGCTGGGCTGTCTGCAGCTTTAGTCTAGGAGGCTGAGACTTCGAGAGGGACTGAGAGAGAGAGCAGACGCCTCTGGGACTCGCTCGAGGACAAGGTGAGGGGAGTTGTGATTGGGGTTTCTTGGAAGCCAGACACTGGTTCTAACTCCTTGGAACTCACAGTCAGGCAGGTGGGCATTTCTTTCTACACTATTTCAGCTGGAGTAGAGGTGACCTGGAGTGGGGTGTAAGCACTGAAGACGACTGAGAAAGTAGACAGTTTATGACCTGGACAGTAGAGAGTAACGGAGGAAGAAGAAAGCAAAACAGGGGACGGTGCACGTTAGGTGTGGGACGGGGAACACGAAGGAAGAGGGGAATCTTGAGGGGGGAGTGGAGCTCCAGAGACGAGACTAGTGAATGCAGAGAGGGGTCAAGCAGTATTGGGGGGAGGGCGCGCACAGGTAATACAGAGGAAGGTGTAAGGAACGGGAAGAGGAATTATGCAGAGTAAATAGGAAATGCGATAAGGGAAAAGAGAGTAGGGAGCTAAGCAGAGGGAATAGGGAGGGGGCATTAGGAATGAGCAGCAGGGAGGGGGAGGGGCAGACTGGCTGGGACAGAGGCCCCCTAGGGAGGCGGAAAGGGGCGGGACCACTTCCGGCCCGGAGCGGGGAGGGCAGTCTCGGAGTTTCAGAGGGGCTTGTACAGAGTGGACACACTCGCGACTTGGAGGTGGACGAGGTGAGCCGCGGGGCAGGGCTTTGGATAAGAGCCCGTTAGGGCTCGGTCCCACCCTCTGGGATCTGGAGAAAAATCTGCTCTAAGGATCGGATCATACTGGATCCATCTGGCTGAAAAGGGAGGGAGGGGATCAGACCCCTTTTGGCTGAGTTCAGGATGGAATCACTAGTTCAACACTGAGTTGAGGGGGTGTTAATAGGGAAGGGGTGGAACCAAGATGCGTTCTGCAGTCAGGAGGGGGCGTGTTAGGAAAAAGGGCGGGACCTGGAGGCTGTGGACTTGGTGTGGTTGATGTGAGAAGGGGAGGGGCCAGGACCACCGGACGCAGCGGTAGTTTGGAAGGGAGGCTTGTTGAGGAGGGGGCGGGACCGAGTGGCCATGCAGACCTGGAGAGGGGTGTGTATTGAACTGAGACGGAGAACATTGCGCATGCGGATTTTGTATCGCTAAAAAGGGGCGTGTTAAGAAGGGCCAGCACCGGGCCCGCTGCCTAATGCGCATGTGCACGGTGGACATCAAAGAAAGGGCTTGTATTGGGAAAACAGGCGGAGCTGAATGGGTCCTGCGGCTTAGGCGCATGCGCACTATCGACCTGCGACTGGGGGGGCTGCATTGGGAAAAGGGGCGGGGTCCTCAGTGCTGCCGCGCTGGCACATCTTCCTGGAGAAGGGGAGGGTGCGGCCGCAGAGAATTAGGACCTAGACGTTTTGGATTTCTGTGCCTGAGAACCGAGTTGTTGGGGGTGGGGGAGGGGTTGGGGATTGGGGCCCTAGGGAAGGTGAGGATCAGCTTCCAGGGAGCACAGAGGAGAGGACGTTGTTCATTGGGTTCTCCACTTGATCCAGGCCTTCTCTTCAGGCTCAGCTCTTGCCAGGCCAACTTCAGACATGTCTGACACAAGCGAGAGTGGTGCGGGTTCAACTAGCTTCCAGGTAAGACCTCTTTCTCCCCCCACCTTCTGTCTCTGTTGATGCTTCTTTCCAGCCCCTATAGCTTCTTCATATCCCTTGGCACTTCCCCTCCCATCCTCATCCTCCACCCACTTCTTGCCTGGGTGCCCCCTCCCCTCCGTGGAGGGAGGAAGAGAGGGGAGGAGAGGGGAAGAAGACAGAGTGGGCGGGTCCTTGTTTAGAGGCACGGGAGGCCTTGCTGCATGGACCTAAGTGGTCAGAGCACACTGCAGGTAGGAGTCAGCACAGGTCAGAGAAGTGTGGTCTTGGAATTTGGGGGGCATTTTGCTTAGTTGGGAGTGGGGGGGGCCAGTGAGTTTTCCCTGCTTACTTTTGCAGGCTACAGCTTCTGAAAAGGGCAGTGGCTCCAGAATGCCTACTCTGTTGACAGTGACCCAGAACTCAGAAGTCCCAGAGACACTAAAGGCCTCAAAGGCTCCAGAGGTCTCCGAGGCTACAAAGGGCTCAAAAGCCTCAGGGGTCTCAAAGGCCACAAAAGTCTCAAAGGCCACAGAGGCTCCTGAGGCAGCTACCACCAAGGCCTCACCTGCTACACAGCTGACTGATACCCAGGTTCTTGAAACTGCAAATAAGAGCCCAGCAGCTGACAGCAAGGCCCAGAAGGCTGACCTGAAGGCTGTGACAACACCTGCCACTGAGACCAAAAAGGTCAGCTGTGTGGCTGATACGAAGGCCAATACAAAGGTCCCAGAGACTGAGGCTGCTGCCTCTCAGGCTCCGAAAGATGAACCCGAGCCTGAGGTTGCAGCTGCCCAGGTTCAGGAGAATCAGGATACTCGACCCAAGGTCAAGGCCAAGAAAGTCCGAAAGGTAAGACCTGTATGGCCACTACCCTTGCTTTTCTACTCCTATCCTAACACTTGGGTTATTTGTTCTGCAAATATTTAGAAAGATCCCTGTGCTTATCCTGGTCACCAGGGACACAGAGGAATGTGATAGAATTCCTATCTGCAGAGAGCTCACAGACTGCTGGGAGATGAGATAGGAATATACATAGCTGCAATCTGAATGTGATGCCCTTTGTATTTACATAGTAACTGCCTGTGTGCTAGACCTTAAGTGAGGCATATTCATATAGGTTATCTTATTAAAACATAAAAATAACTCTTAAAGTCTCAGTTGATTTTTGTGCTATTACTGCTGCTTGAACTCAGGGCTTGGGCATGATGTCTTAGCTACTTTAGTAAAGGCTGCTGCTCTACCACTTGAGCCCAACCTTCACTTGCAGTGTTTTGGTGATTAATTGGAAATAAGAAAAGCTCTGACATTCTTTCCTACCTGAGCTGACTTCAAACTGTGAAATCTTTAGATCTCTGTCTCCCGAGTAGCTAAGGTTGCAGATTTGAGCCACTATTGCCTGGCTTAAAAATCTCAGTGTTATAGAGAAGCAAGCTAAATCCCAGAAAGGTAAGTGATTTGTCTGGAATGGTCAAAACAGAGCCATTGGGGATGGAACTGTGGAAAGTAGTGAGAAACTCAGGACTCAGCATGGTCATAGTCTAGAGAGTCTGGCTATCATTACAGAAGTAGGATTAGGGCAGGATTCCTGAAAGAGATAGTGGGAAGAAGAAGGACAACCTGTTTTATCTGGTGATGTTGAACTTCCTCTCTGTTGATGCAGGTGAAGCATCTGGATGGAGAAGAGGATGGCAACAGTGAGCAGAATCAGGATTCTGGGACTACGGGTGGTCATAGGGTCTCAAAGGCCCTAATGGCCTCAATGGCCCGCAGGGCTTCAAGAGGGCCCATAGCCTTTTGGGCCCGAAGGGCATCAAGGACTCGATTGGCTGCTTGGGCCAGGAGAGCCTTGCTCTCACTCAGATCACCCAAAGCTCGCAGGGGCAAAGCCCGTCGTAGAGCTGCCAAGCTCCAGTCATCCCAAGAGCCTGAAGCAGCACCACCCAGAGATGTGGCCCTTTTACAAGGGAGGGTAAGTACTTCATCCTTTCTATCTTGCCTTTGCTATTGCCTTGCCTGCCATCTTCTCTGTCATCTCCTGGTTTTCTGCAAACATTTTTTTTCTTTTCACCTTTTCTTCCACTCTCAGGCAAATGATTTGGTGAAGTACCTGTTGGCTAAAGACCAGACAAAGATTCCCATCAAGCGCTCAGGTAAAGTTCTACTAAAATTTCCCAACCCATGCTCTGGCTGGATTCTAAGGGACATCCTTTACTCTTATGCTCCTGTCTCCTTTTCCAAAGTTCTACTTTGGCAGTGTTAGCACCTCCACTTATAAGCCCAGAACCTGATAATGCTACCTGTGGCTTAGATGACAAAGGATCTATAGCTTGGGTACAGGGGCCACCTGGCATCTCTTTAGCCCCAATGCTTGCAACACTCTCCCCTTGCAGACATGCTGAAGGACATCATCAAAGAATACACTGATGTGTACCCTGAAATCATTGAACGAGCAGGCTATTCCTTGGAGAAGGTGATGGGGCAGCCCTGGGGGATGGGCACACTGGGGAAGCCATGAATGAAACACAGTTGTACAGTGGCCCTTTAGGAGGAACCACAGAAGCTTATTAATACAGTGCCGTTGCTGTGCACAGTGGCCTAGGGAATGGTGTGTAGACCAGCCATGGGTCACATAACAAGTCAGTGGTAAAAACAGATCAGACCTAAGCCCCCAGCTTATGACTTTTGTCTACTGCTACTGCACATATCCTGTCCTGTGTTTTAGATATTCACTTCCGTGTCTCCCTAGATTCCCAGAAACACAAAGATGAGGTTGATGACAATCATATATTTGTTGTGTGTTTACTGTGTGCCAAGTACTTAGTTTTGTGCTTTATACACAGTCACACTGACTACTCATACATGCAAAACCCTTACGAACATGGGGAGCTGCAGGATGCCCAGGAAGCTCATTAAGACCTAAGCTGATCTCACAAGCTATTCTCTCCATTCACAGGTATTTGGAATTCAATTGAAAGAAATTGATAAGAATGACCACTTGTACATTCTTCTCAGCACCTTAGAACCTACTGATGCAGGCATACTGGGAACGTAAGCTGAGAAAGTTCTGGGGTGGGAGGGGGGCTTCTGCTTTTATCCATGCCAGTACTTCTCCCTTCCCTCTCTCCCTCCATCCTTGGGGGTCAGGAAAGACAGGGCCTAAAAAGCCCCTGCCCCAGTTCTTACACATGGCTCAAACCCTGTATGAGGTAGTGGTGCCTGATTATGACTGACTGAAGGATGTAGAAGCCTGGGATGGGGCATTCCTGCCATCAGGTTTCTCTTCTCCAGAAACTTTGCAAGCAAGCATGCCTGTTGTTACTTGTCTGTTCCTTTTGAGTACCTGGCCTGGTCTTGATAGAGTCTAGTTCAAGGGAGAGGGAACTTCTCTCTCTCTGGGTGTGGGTATGTATGTACTATGATGTTTGAGGGGTAGTAGTGTCATGGAGGCTCTGACTTGAAGTCTGTCAGGCCTGTGGGCTCTGGGAAAGCAAGAACTCACATTGACTGGCTGCTTATGTTGTACCTGGTTAACTGGCATTCTTCCATTTTCTTGACAACAACCCCTGGAGTGAGTTAGGATATGCTTTTTCCTCTATTGAATCAGAGACTTTGGCTCAAGAGTCTTCAGTTGTTTGCCTTGGGTTACAGGGAACTGGAAGCATAGACTGAGATGCATTCTCCTGTATATGAGGAATCTGGACAGGGCTAGTGAACTGGCTTGTGTATCTTGGAGATGACTCCTAGACATAAACTTTCCATCCTATTATCCTCTTAGGACCAAGGACTCACCCAAACTGGGTCTCCTCATGGTGCTCTTGAGCATCATTTTCATGAATGGAAATCGCTCCAGTGAGGGTGAGTGGCTGGGCATGCAGCTGAATGGGTGACTGTGGTCTGAATTCCACATGCTCATTTTCTGTCCCTGTTTCCTCTTGCCTCCCCTTGCAGCTGTCATCTGGGAGGTGCTGCGCAAGTTGGGGCTGCGCCCTGGGTATGATTGGGCTCTCAGCGCTTGCTGTCCGTGTTGTCCTTTGGCAAGAGAGGATGGTCTCAGGATTACATCAGTTTGGTGGTCTGGTGGAGCTGGAGGGGGGTTGGGCTGGTTTAGAGGCCCCAGGGTTCTGACTTGGGTGAATTAGGGAAATGTTCTGAACTCTGTCTTCCCTTCTCACAATCTCTTGAGCTTCCGTGGAGTTCCTCCCTATGTTGGAAACTTCTTTTCCATCTTGGAAATGCCTACATGTACACATGGGAAATCCCACAGTTCCAACTGTACTTATTTGTTCTTTTTCTCTCTCTTCTGCTCTCAGGATACATCACTCACTCTTTGGGGATGTGAAGAAGCTCATTACTGATGAGTTTGTGAAACAGAAGTAAGTGTGTTTGGTGTTGGTGTGTTCCAGGTATTTTTGCCTGTTTCAGAACTGAGTGATGAAGCCATAATACATGTATGGAGTAGTAGGTTATTTCCAGGCTGATGATGGATCAGGTGTTACCTTTATCATCTCTCCCATGGGTCTTCAGTACCACTCTGCAGGCAGGAATTAGTGTCACCAGCATTGTACACATGTGGAAAACTGATGTTCAGAGGGGTGAAGTCATTTGCTCAGTTGCACAGGTAGGAAGTGAAAGAGTTGTGTTTAGAATGACTGGGTTGTTCTCTGTGCTAATCAGAGCTTCATAGAAATTAATTTCCATAAAATTTCTCTAGAATAGGCTAGGTTTTGTGCTGGGGACTTGACCAATATATCTGACTTGATTTTCATAACCACCTTGTATAAGATTACCCATCCATCTTTTACACTTGGGGGCTTAGGTCTCTGGGCAGGGATATTTGAGCTTGGCCCACAGCTGATAAAAGACTCATTTTGGCCTGGAGTCTAGCCTTGTTGACTTCCTGGCCAGAGTCCACCCTATTGTTTGTCTTTGGAGAATATGTGAGCACTCACATAGACAATTACAGGTTTTGTGAACACACAAATACACGCATTGACATACATCAGTAATATACATGGATCGTGCTGCTATTGGTTGGCTATTTCCTTCCTTTGGTGCTCTCAGGAATTTTCTATACTGCATCTTTCCAGGGCTCAGCTGTGCCTCCTTCATGTCCCTTTTGCAATGGGGTGTGCTCAGAGCAGAGAAGCTGAAGAATAGCTCCTCTGTTTACAACATACCCAACAGGAATCTGGGGCAGTTGTAGTGAGGAGACATAACACTTGTGGCCTCCTTATGAGCAAGTGCCCTACAGGTGTCCCCTCTGCATCTCTACATGGCTTTCAGGAAGGGCCATTGGAACAGGGCTCAACATTGTGTGGGGAGAATATTTAGTTGGACCAATTAGTTGGAGAGGTGCCAGCTAGAGCCTCTCTGATCTGAGCATAGTGGAGCTATGATTGGGCTCTTTATTCCTAGGAATAAAGATGTTGAACCTCTCTTTTTAAGGTACTTGGACTACGCCAGAGTCCCCAATAGCAATCCCCCAGAGTATGAATTCTTCTGGGGTCTGCGCTCTTACTATGAGACCAGCAAGATGAAAGTCCTCAAATTTGCTTGCAAGGTAATTGGAAAGTTGCCTGAACTTGGCATAGGAAGCGCATGCAGTGTATCCAGGCTGAGATAGTCTGTGCAGATCAGCCTGCAGTTCATATCTGCACATTCGAAGTTGTCAAGCACTACTATGGCAGACACTTTATCTGACACTATCAGACACATTTAATACTTCCAACTGATAACACCACCCTGTATTGCAGGAGAGAAAACGGAGGCCCAGAAAACTTGCTAAGTGACATGTCCAAATAATGGAACTAAGGGTCCATGTAGGGATGGAGTAGTATGTGCAGAATTCCATTCAGCATTTAGAAAAGTGTGTAGTGAAGAGTACATGCTTAAGCACCTGACTACGATCCTTCTAATTGTTGTTATTCCCATTTCAGGTACAGAAGAAGGATCCCAAGGAGTGGGCAGCTCAGTACCGAGAGGCAATGGAAGCAGACTTGAAGGCTGCAGCTGAGGCTGCAGCCGAGGCCAAGGCGAGGGCTGAGATTAGAGCTCGAATGGGCATCGGGCTCGGCTCTGAGAATGCTGCTGGGCCCTGCAACTGGGATGAAGCTGATATTGGACCCTGGGCCAAAGCCCGGATCCAGTCAGGAGCTGAAGCTAAAGCCAAAGTCCAAGAGAGTGGTGGTGCCAGTGCCAGTACCACTACCAGTACCAATGCCAGTACCAGTACTGGTGCCAGCGCCAGCGGTGGCTTCACTGCCAACAACAGCCTGAGCGCCACACTCACATTTGGGCTCTTCGCTGGCCTGGGTGGAGCTGGTGCCAGTAGCAGTGGTAGCTCTGGTGCCTGTGGTTTCTCCTACAAGTGAGATCAGGTATCTGCCTTTGTGATGATGGAAGTACCTGGGCTTTGTGGGGATGGGAGGAAAAGCTGAAGCCTAGGTTGGGGAATAATGGGGACCTTGTGCAAAGATACGGTTTTTGACATTTTATTCCTTCCTCTTTGGTGGCTATCAATTGACTTTTTATTCTCTTTTACTTGTGTTTGCAGATACTGGTAATCTCAGCAGTCTTTCTCTTCAAGTCAGGGTGCACCCTCAGAAACATACTCAACACAGCACTCTAGGCAGCCACTATCAATCATTGAAGTTAACACTCTGCATTAAATCTATTTGCCATTTCTGAGTTCATTTTTTGTTTGTTTTTTGTTTCTGTTGATGTGGGGGTTTTGTTGGGGGGTGGTTGGCACATTCTGCTATCACATTTTAACAGGAATTGGGAAGGTTTCCATCTCAGTTGATGCTATGTATCAAGTACTGCTGTCCTTGATCCTGTGATATTGTTGTATTCCTGGAAGCAAGATTATCACAGGTCTCTGGGCTAGGTTGGACCCCATTGCTAGGCTTCAGCCTTTCTGAGGGGGTGGAATCACTCTTTGAAGATGCACCAAGAGGTAAGTTTGGAGCAGAAAACAGAGGTAGAGGAAACTGGACATCATATGTAGACATGAATGAAGCAAGTAAGAGGTAGGTAGTTAAGACAAGAAACAGGAACAAGGGAACATTTTAATGGGGAAAGAATGCATAGCTTGCATGGCAAGAGCCAGTGGGGAGGGAGAAGCTGGGTCATGACTCATGAAGCCCTAGCCCTGAGCAGGTAAGAGGGGATGGGGAGGAGGTAAGGCATGGAAGGAGGTACTGTCTAGACAGGACTTCAAGAGAGGACTGTAGAAATATGTAGAGTGTTGTAAAACATGAATAGGCTTAGAAAAGAATGAGAGAATGTGAGATAAATTGAGGACAGGGTGGTATTTGCAGATAGAAGTCTCAGTGAAGGCCATGAATGGGAAATAGTGTTAAGTATCCTGGGTGGATACTGCATGTCTGACAGCATTATGCGTTATCTGGGAGGGGCGAGGAGAAAACTAAATTTGAACTGGGGGATGACAAGGTCCAAGTAGTGAGTGGTTGAAGGAACAAAGATGGTAGTTCCTGCAGATGACAGGCTTGGTAGGCCAGGGTATTGGTTGGGCTACCCATATGGACAATCAAATCACCTGGATGATGGCAGGGAGTTGGGATTGAGTGGCTTAGGAGTCAGGTACCTAAATCCCTGACTGTGATTGAAAGCAGTGTTCTCCAAGCTGCACTACCCACTAAGGGACAGGGCTCTTGGGCTATCAGAAACTCATTCCCATATTTTAGGGGATACTGCCCTGCTCCTTTAGGAAGTTCTCACCACTTCATCTCTGTATCACCAGGTTCTTCATCACTGGGCTAGTCTGATGGACAATGAGGCCCTTTTTATGGCTACCTCTTCCCACTTGTAGACCCAAGAACCAAAGGAGAAATGTGGATTAAAGCTTAAGAAGTAGGTTTGGGGGGGGGAGGTAAGCCTCCATCAGTGGCTTACACCTATAATCCTAGCTACTGAGGAAGCTGAGGATCATGGTTTGAAGCCATCCAGGGCAGGAAAACCATGAGATTCTTATCTCCAATTAACCAGCAAAAATATAGTAGCAGAGCTGTGGCTCAAGTGGTAGAGCATTATCTTTGAGCTGAAAAAGTGCAGGGACTATGCCCAAGGTCCTGAGTTCAAGCTCCAGAATTGACCGAAAGTAAAAATAGAAATAAAAACACCCCTCCAACCAGAGTTGCATGGTCTCTTGCCTGTGGCCACCAGTTGAGACTTGTTTTTCACTACTGATGTGGTCTTCACTAGAAGATCTTCAGTTGATACCCAGTCCATGGTCTTCTCAAGGTGTTAGGCAGTGCCCAGGGCAGGTAGACAAGGTCAGAGGCAACTTTGGCCTCCGAGGGAGGACTCCTGTGTATACTGCCTTAGGTTACCCCAGATTGCTAATTATCCCTAATGAAGGGATGGGGATAGTGGAGGGTGGTGAGGAAACTCAGGGACTGTGATTTTGTAACAAAGATTGAGTTTGAAGTACTTCATAGAGTTAAGGGGGAGTCATAGTCATGAAGAGCTCTGTCCTCACGACTTACATTCCTTCCACAGGCCACTGATCTTGCAGAACTCCCCACCTCTTCCCTCCCACAAAGCCTAGAATTTGACAGGACAAAGAATTGACTTTGCCTCCCTTCTCAGGCCTTAGAGCAGTGAAAACAGTTGGCCAGAGAATGAATAAGTCTAGTCCATGGCAAAGAGGAGGAGTGTTGGAACATGGCATAGGGGATGGTAGAGCATAGGGACAGATCTTGTTTTAGCCACCATTGCCAGCCTGGATGCCATTACTAAAGTGAATGGATTCCCACAATTTCCAGTTGTTTCTTTAAATATTAGTACAATCAATAGTAAATCAATACAATCCACAAGAAGTATAGATTATATCATGTACTTTTCCCTTAGCTAAGAGTGGGCAAAGCCCCTTGAACCGTTTCTTTACCTATTTATTACCCTTTAAGAAGCCTTTAGACATTTTTGTCCCAACATCTGTGATTTGATTCCTAGTATCATGGATATCAAATCACTGTGTATAGTTATGCTTTGTATATAGAATAAGCATAAATTTTACTCATTTTATTCAACACAGGATTAATAATAATTACATTTTTAAGTTAAAGGTTAAATATGAGAAGCTGGGTACCAATGGCTTACAACTGTAATCCTAGCTACTCAGGAAGCTGAGATCTGAGGAATGCAGCTCTTAGCCAGCCAGGGTAGAAATGTCTTTGAGACTTATCTCCAATTGACCAGCAAAAAGCTGAAAGTAGAGCTGTGGCTCAAGTGGTAGAGTTCTAGCCTTGAGCTGAAATGTTCAGGGACAACACCCAGGCCATTGGTTCAAGCCCTTGGACCTGCACAAAAATAAATAAATATAAAGACAAATCCATGAGAAACCCAGGCATAGCAACTGCCCATTGTACTATGACCCATGGCTTGCTTGGCTCATTGAAGAAGCAGGAGTGTCTGCAGAAAGAACTTGATGGAATTGCTTAGGTTGGATTACCATGTTCATTTCAGTGAACATTTACCAGAGACACAAATATTCCCACCCAGCCCATTCTGAGAGTACGGTTCACTTACTTCTTGATATATGGACGGGCAAAACAATTATTGCTATTCTTTGCACATCATGTACAAAGAACATTATTACACATTATTGTATTATATCATTATCAGTTCTCCAATCTGTTTCTTTGTGGTCTCTGGCTGTCTGGCCTGACTTAATCCATACCGGCATTGCTCAGTGCCCCTGGTCAGGTTGCTTTCTAGTTAACAAGATCTACCAGATGCATGGCCCCTAGTAAGATTGCCCTAGCTTACTTCCTACCGGAGTCAACTTCCAGCTAGTTCCTGCTTATCATGCGGGGCCACTAAGCTCCTAGGCTGCTTCTTTAGGAAGCTGAGTAACAGGAGCTTACACAAAACCCTAAGGGTGAACTGAGGGATAACAAGCAAGAATCCAGAGAAGGTGTCACTGGGAGGTGGGTCTCCTGTGATTCATGGCCTTCAGAACCTGCTCCTGTCTGATCTCCTATAGACCACTGTCCGTTGATGATGGAGGCAATGCCAACATTGGTTGCCAAATTTAGCGTTTTGTGGATCAGACAAAAACACAGGTTGGATGGCCCAAATTGTGGGATCACTTGGGCTCCCATCATTAGGTGTCCAAACACTGCCAAAACACAGTCATTGAACTTTGTTAATTATCATCAGGTGCCAGAAACTGTTTCTCAAAAAGAGAATAGTTATTGGCAAAAAAACAGCTTGTGCTTCTTTTATGGGGGGGGATGTTGCTGAAAATTGAACCCAGTGCCTCATCATTGTTAGACAAACCCTGAGCTACTTCCTAGCTGAAGCTTATGCTTCAATTCTCCCACTGGAGCTTGTCACAGGATCTGTACAGCATTGCAGCCTGTCTGCCAGATATCTGCTCAACTCAATTTATTCATTCAACTACTATGTAATATGATGCTGAGTTTGCAGCCCTGTGCTGTGTTCAAGACTGTTCTCTAGACATGGTTTGAGTCCAGGGCAGGAAATCATGACAGAACTGAGAGAAGCCATGAAGGGCTATAGGAGGCCAGAGGAGCAGGAGATCTGCTTTCCTTCTGTAGATAGTTATGTTATTAGTCACCAGTGGTGTTGATGGTTTGAATGTAATATGTCCTTCAAAGGCTCATGTGCTGAAGGCTTGGTTGCCAAAAGATGAATATTGAGGAAGTGATTGGATCATGAAAACACTAACCTCATTAGTAGACTAAACTTCTGGTGGATTCATATGTTGATGATATTATTTGGCTGTGGTAGAAAGCTGACCTAGTTGGAAGAAATGGGTCATTGGGGGCATACCCTGGAAGGATATATATTGTTCCCCAGCTACTTGTCTCATTCACTCTGCTACCTGACTGCTGTGAAGTGAACTTTCCTCTGCCATGCCCTTCTGCCATGATATTTCTGCCTTGCCACAGGCCTAAAAGCAATGAAGCCAACTGTCTACAGATTTAAACTGTAACCCCAAAGTAATGTTTCCTGCTCTTATGTTTTCACAAGTGTTTTGTCACTGAGATAAAAAGGAACAAAGATCATGCCAGATATATGTATACAAATACACACTAGTTCACATTACCATCTACAAATAGAAGCATTTATTATCTACATCAGCAGTCAGTGTGCATGGGCAGAGGAAGTCTTTGCTTAGGAGGTAGGGCACATGGACTAATCTAATCAGCTCCCTTAAATCATCCATATGAGCTCTCAGGTGCAACCCTGTCCCTCTCTGGACAAATATCCTGGCCTGTAAGATGCTATTAGCTTGGTCTCTGGCAAGCACCTAGACCATTAAATTCCCTTGTATACAGTAGGTTCAACATGAGTGAGCACAACAGCAATGGGAGTGCAGTCAGTGGGAAAGTACTTTCAAACCAGACCTGGTCCAGTATTACTGTGGAAATGAGGATTGTGTGGATACAAGACACTTGTATAGACATGGCCACATGTCCAGCCAGGCTCTGATCTGTGTGGGCAGGGCCAGAGCTAGTTCCATCCAAGAGAGCCAAGAGTGCATGTGGTATCATGAGACAAAGTGATGCCTCCTGTGGCCTCTCCCCTGCTCTGAGGAGTGGGAAGATTGGAGGTCAGATAAAGGCTTCCCTGACAATCTGGAAGGAACAGAAGGAGCCCTGAGGACTGAGGCAGTGCTGAGCTTTGGATAACTCCCTCCTGTCCAGCTGAGGTGCTGAGGCCAGGCAGGAAGGCCTGGTTTTCTGTCTTGTACTGGTTGCATGGCCTGGGGCTGCTTCTAGACCTCATCCTGCTGATTCATAAACCTGTGACAGGCTGATGTGAAGATTAAATGAGGCCACAGATGTGCAGGCAGATGGTGCTATGACTGTGCATAGGTGGCCAATAAATGACAATGACGACAATGACTGTCCCTGCTGCACCTCATTTCCCACTGTCCCACCCTCAGGCAGTCCTCTAGCAAGCAGTACCTGTGCTAATCAGCCTGGGCACAGGGCCAGATGCTGGGACATGGACCCACAGTGTGCAGATCGTTCTGCCTGGCGTGGGGGAAGACACTTTCCCTGAGAGTCGGCAGATGGTTCAGGCAGGGAAGAGATGGAGCGCTGGGCTCATGACCTGCCTGGGAGAAGGAGGGAAGATGGGACACTGGTCCAAAGGAGCAGATCATAGGTCAGGAACCAGGCTGTGGGGACAAGTGGTGATAATGTGGTTCCAGCAGTGACGTGGGGCCAATGTCAGCATTGAGTCAGAAGGACCAGGGGCCTTGGGGGAGCTGCCTGTGCCCATGACGGTCACCAGCTGACAGAGGGACAGAGGGCAACAAGGTGGAGCTGAGCCAAGGCACAGAGCCATGACAATGATGAGGGGACGCGTCAGGTAGGGGTACAAGGTGGACATCGGTCTGGGGCTGGAGAAACGGTCACATTTGGCTGCCTGGAAGACCAAGATGAAGTCATTAGACTTGCAGAAGCCATTGCACATGGAGCCATTTAATGGCTGTGTCAAGACTGAGTGGCTGGCAGTGTGGAAGAAGAGTCACTGTTACCTGCTGTGACCCATCACTAGGTCTCCCCTCCCCCACCTCAGGACCCAGGCAGTGGCCCCCTGACCAAGGCCAGCTCAGCCAGCCCGCAATTGTCTGCTTGCCCCGAGCTGAGAGTCCAGAGTCACCTCCGATGCGGCCTCTGAGGTTGAGTTCACTCTCACCATGCCGGTACAGGAGCGTGGGGAGACGTGGACTCTGAATGTGGTCCTGAACTCGATTCAGCATGTAGCGTGTGCCCACATCAAAGATCTTGATGTAGGACAGGTGGCTGGGCCAGACGGAAGCAGGAGCAAGGGCAGCTCAGGGGCTGGTGGTGGGAGCCCTCTCCCATGTTCCCCATGGCTCTTCCAGGTCCATTCTTCACCCACACCATCTTGTTCTGTGTCCTGGGAGAGGGGCTCTCATTCACAGTAACATCTGGGATCCCCTGTTCTGCACAAAAGGGGCTCTGGGGTGGGGTGTGGAGAGGTGGTCAGGAAGTATGTTTGTGTGGGAGGGGGCGGGGAGGCACGTGTGGGAAGGGTGGGGGGTTATGCTCCCCCACCTTACCTTCTAGTTGTGCTTTGGCCTCGGTGAAGTTGCCTAACTTTGGCCACAGCCGCTGGGACAGCCCCTTCCGAGGGTGAGCCTCTCACCCATACCTGTGCCCGCTGCTCCTCGGCCTTTCATGTCACATGCCACATGATGCTGGGTAGCCTCAGTCGCAGGCTGTGAGCCCATGCACCCTGGCTCCCTGGGACTCCGTCCGCCTCCGTATAGCATGCCCTCATTCATTTATCTGCCATCTTCCCAGTGTGCATCTGCTTTTTGACAGCACTCTGAGTGACAGTGAATGTCAGTGAGAAAAGCACAAGTGAGTGAATGGTAGAGGAAAGCGTGGGTGAATGAAACGTGAGCGAAGGCTTGAATGGAGGCACACACATGTGCATGGGGAAAGGCCTGAGTGGCATG
>NW_012267437.1:939379-940302 GCF_000151885.1 Dipodomys ordii
TGTTCATATGCCGACCTTAATGTGGCAAGCAGTAGCCCATTCTGGAGCATCTTTTAGTGGAGATGGTGGGCATTTTGTGGTTCTGTAGCTCAGACATTTCCATGTAGTCTTGTGTGTCTTGCGTTACCTAGATTTCTACAAGTTCCTCTTTTTCACTTGAGCCACAGGCCTGAATGCAAATCTCTTCAGTTGTGAACTAGTGAAGACAGTATGGAGACTCCATACTACATGGGAACAACTCCACGGGGATCCAGGGTCTCTGGCTGGAAGAGGAGGAGCAGGAGGATGGACCCAGAGAGGTCTGTTCCCACCCTCCCTTCCTGCCACGTCTGGTGCCCAGCACACCTGACTCTCCTTTCTCCACAATAATTTGTGTTCTCCCCTCACATATGGGCAAGCTTGCTCAAAGTAGCAGCTTTCCTAAGTGTGTCTTCTTTCTCTTCCATTGGCCAGCATCCTCCTCTTCCTTAATCCCTGTCAAACATATGTCCATGTATGTGTCAAGGTATGCAGGGGCAGAAAGAAATAGCATGCTAAGAGAAGAAAGAGCATAGACAGGAGTGCAGAGAGGTGTGGTAAGGCCTCATCTGCCCATCTTTCCACTAAGAGGATATGAAGGAATCTGGCCAGCAGATGGCAGCAGGTGGCAGCATCTGGTACTCTAACAGGTGGGTGTGTTTTGTTCATGGAGGCAGAGTCCGCTGCTTCATTCCTTAGGTTTTCCACAATTGCCTAGAGGAGAAATGTAGCTATTCAAGGTAGGATTGAGCATAAAAAGCACACTCAACACCCCCACCCTCAACTGACTGTGCTGCCATCCCCCTTGGAGCCCTGAGCTCCTGGCCCACTTCCTGTGTGGCAGGGAGGCTTATCTGTCAAATGCCCCACCTCCACCCGGGCCTTCACTCAGTCTCCTGTCTCTG
>NW_012267437.1:944897-948884 GCF_000151885.1 Dipodomys ordii
CACAGGAATACTAGCTGGATGAGGGCCTGAGCCCCAGCCTCAGAACTGCAGAATGCTTTCTCTCCCCTAGTCTTTAACACTATGCTAGCCTGGCTTCCCCACAATATGTGGAGGAATCAGCTGAAAAAATTTTTATTGGTTCTGATCTTCTGGTTTCAACTCTGGAGCTAGGCACTGTCCTGTATAATTTTCAGTCAAGGCTATCCATCTACCACCTGTGCCATAGTTACACTTCTACGTTTTCAATGGTTCATTGGAGTTAAGAGTGTCATGGTGCCCAGCTCTGGTGACTCACACCTGTAATCCTAGCTATACAGGAAGCTGAATTCTGTGTATCTTGGTTCAAGGCCAGCCTGGGCAGTAAAGCTGGGGAGATTCTTAACTCCAATTAGCTTCCAAATAGCCTGAAGTGTAGCTGCATTTTAAATGACAGGGTGCTATTCTTGAACAAAAAAAAATCTCAGAGAGAGCATTTAGGGCCGTGAGTTCAAGTCTCAGGACCCCCTCCCCACCCCACACCCCCAGAGTCTCCTATGAGTTCCTGCCCTGCTCTGGCTGGCTTTAAATGGCAATCCTTGGATCTCAGCTTTCTGAGTAGCTAAGTTTACCTGTATAGGTAAACTTAGTGCCTGTAAACAGGTGCCTGCCTGAATGGCTCATTTGTAAGAACTATTAAAATTACATCAGGCTGGAGAAGTATGTATTTTAACTACTTTGATCTACATAAAGAAAGGAAAAGGAATAAATTGGGATAGAAATATTTTCTTCTGTTGTCTGTCATTTATCATGTTTTTGAAATAATTACACAAAATAATATATTCATGGAATATCGTTTATGTATAAGTGAAATTAATGAGAGCAATGCTTTTGTAAGGAACAGAATGGAACATTTGGGAATACTTTATTACATATAGTTGTAGTATGCATGAAGGTATGTGGAATTATTTGAAAGCAGATTTATGTAAGTTTTAAATGCGTATTGCAAAGTGTAAAGCAATTGTGTGTGTGTGTGTGTGTGTGTGTGCGCGTGCCCTCATGCACACGTACTGGTACTGGGGCTTGAATTTTGAGTCCTGGGCATTGTCCTTAAGATTTTTGTTGAAGGCTGCAGCCACATGAGTTATAGCTCTACTTCTGGCTTTTTTGTTGGCTAATTGGAGAGCAGGTCTCTGGGATTTGTCTACCTGTGTTGGCTTTGAATCTCAATCTTCAACTCTTTGACTCGTGAGTAGCTACAATTACAATACTGCCACCTGAATTGTTATTTTTTCTTTAAGTATAGTGCATATCCTAACAGCTGTTAGTTATTAGAATCATGTAAAATACTTTCTTTTAACTAGAAAACATAAAATATTTTATGCTATATAAATGACTAAAGTACAATGGCCAGAAATTGAAAATAGTTACAAATATTCCAAATATTAATTTTCTATACTAGTATCCTTATAAATATTAATATTTGAAATCCAACAATTTAAAAAAGTGTCAGCATGGATAACTTAGAAGCAACATTATTCTGTGTGTAAAAATTTCTCACTGTAACTATAAAGCCATAGGTAGATTTAAAGTGATAGATAAACATGTACTATACTGACAGAAATCAAAGGATACCTGAAGTGGTCATGTTAATTACAGACCAAGTAGGCTTTGGAGCCAGGAAATTGCTTACATGTTATTTTTAAGGTATAGAAAAACCTTAACAATATCCACTGAAAGAGGCATCAATAACAGTCCTTTTGCTGAACAATCAAAAAGAAATCTATGGGAACTTTGAAAAAATTGAATGACCTTTTAAGGGACATAGGGGAAAATTAAGTTCATATTCATCAAAAATGTTCTTCCAAAATGAATGTCATAGGTTGGGAATGTAGTTCATTGTATAGCTTCACCTAGTTCAATGTCCTGTGTTTGATACTCAGAAACACACATTCAAGTAAAATAGTGACATTTTTAGACAAAGATTTAAAGAATTTGTTCCCTGCAAACTCAAGCTACATGGTGGGTTAATTGAACTGTGGCTAAGACATAGATTTCTCAGAAGAAAATAGCTATGCAACTAAAGATAAAAAATATTGTATTACATACAAAATACAAGATACAAAAAACTAAGAGAAAGAAAGAAAAAATACCACAATAGAAAAAAAGAACAAACTGCATGCAGGGTCTAATATGAACTTCTTGTTTCCATGTATTGGAGTTCATGTTGATATACTTCATTATATATGGTCCTATACACTAACCAATTGGGTTATTGAGATCCTCTGTTAAGAATATCATGAACATATTCTACTTCTTACAAATGAGGGAGATCATGAAACTGTAACCCCCCTGTTCATCACCTTTTCAATCAAAAAATGTTGTTTGAAGGACAGTATTATTTGCCAGGGACTCTATAGCATGTGGAAGCAAAAGATATTAAAACATTAATGTAGAATACCTAAAGCAGTTAAATACACTTAAAAGGTTTTCTGATTCTTTCCATTATTTAGGATGAGGTAATATGTTGAAGATAGACTAATAAGTCATATATGAATATCGTAATTTTCAGGTAAACACTAAAGAAATAATATAAGAATGTGCAATTAAAACATTATAAATGATATAAAATAAGACAGTACGATGTGAATTAATCCAGAAGAGTGCAAGTGAAGAAGATCAAAGATACAATTATGTGGAATGAACAGAAAAGAAGAACTAATATATTAAAATAAACTGTCTATATTGCACTATACACAAATGGAACTCACACTTCAGTAAAACTAAAAATAGAACTTAATTATGTTTCTAAAAATAAAGTGGTGTAACTTAAGAAGAACGACACCAACAAGCTGGAAGTGGACTATGGCTCCAGTGGTAGAGCGCTAGCCTTGAGCCAAAAAAAAAAAAAAAAGCTCAGGTACAGCGCCCAGGCCCTGATTTCAAGCCTCAGGAATGGTATGTACATGTATGCACATATGCGTGTGCAAACACACACACACACACACACACACACACACACACACAGGAACAAGGGCAGGCTGAAAAAAATCAGGCCAGTTAGGTTTTTATTGCCAGCCCAGAAATACTTTTAATCAAGAATTTTTATGAATGACATGATAGAATTCAATTCACATGCAAGATGTTACATTTACAAGTTTGTATGTGCCTATTATAATAGTCTTCTCTGTGTGTGTCTCTTTATTCTTTATCTCTACATGTATGAATCTATGCCTATGCATATATGTATATATATGCATACATATGCATGTATATCACAAAAATAAGAATGAAAGGAGATGAATACATTCACAATTACATGTAGAAAATTGAACGTAATTCTCTTATTAACTAGCAAAACACTTATTGAAAGCTGGGCACTGATGGCTTATGACTATAATCCTAATCAGGAGGCTGAGATCTGAGGAATACAATTTGAAGTCATCCTGGGCAGGAAAGCCTGTGTGCCTGTGTGCACCAGCAATTCTTGTTCTAACTTTAACTTTTTTGCTTTTATTTTTGTGCCAGTCCTGGGACTTGAACTCTGGACTGTGTGCTGTCCCTGAGCTTTTGTGCTCAAGGCTAGCACTCTACCACTTGGGCTATCGTTCAGCTTCTGGCTTTTAGATGGTTAATTGGAGATAAGAGTCTCATGGACTTTCCTGCCCTATCTGTCTTTGAACCATGGTCCTCAGATCTTAGTCTCCCAAGTAGCTAGGATTACAGATATGAGATACTGGCACCCAGCTTTTTTCTTTTTTGCCTTGGACCAACCTCTTCCCATCCTGTTTCATTACTGCACTATCTAATCACTGATAACAACAATGCTATGTGTTGCATCTATGATACCAAGATGTTCTCAGTTCCACATAAGAATGAAGAATGCAGGGGCTGGGAAGGTGGCTCAGTGGTAGAAGGCTTGCCTTGCATGCATGAGGCCCTGGGTTCGATTCCTCAGCACCACATAAGCAAAAAGAAAAAAGCTGGAAGTGGCGCTGTGGCTCAAGTGGT
>NW_012267437.1:952154-962272 GCF_000151885.1 Dipodomys ordii
CTTTTTGCTTATGTGGTGCTGAGGAATCGAACCCAGGGCCTCATGCATGCAAGGCAAGCGCTCTACCACTGAGCCACCTTCCCAGCCCAGATAGATTTTATTTCTTTTTAGCACATTAAAAAAATCAATCAAGTCAGGCAGCAATGGCTCACACCTATAATCCTAGTTACTCAGAAGTCAAGATCTGAGAACTGAAGTTAAGAACCAGCCTGGACAGGAAAGTCCACACCAGAAAAGGTGTGGCTCAAGTGGTAGAGTAGTAGCATGAAGTATAAAGCTCCGGGACAGTGTCCAGGTTCAGTGTTCAAGCCCCAAGACCAGCATAAACATACAAAAAATTCCTAGTGAGAAATTTGATGTAACTTATTTTGGGTTTGTATGAATGTAATATGTAAATATTTTTGGTTGTCTTTTCTTTTTGTTTTTGTTTGTGGTAATGCAATTTGAACTCAGGCATTTGTACTTGCTAGACAGATACTGGCTACCACTTGAGCTATTTCCAGCATTTTTTTCTGGTAAACTTAGGGCCTTGAACTCTCATTGGATTTTTCTGCTCACAGCTGGTATGTTACCACTTGAGTCATGCCTTGATTTCCATATATTTTTTGGTTAATTGGAGATAAGAGTCTCATGGATTTCCTTACCTCAACTGGCTGGCTCTAAATCTAATCTTCAGATTTTAGTCTCCTGAGTAATTAGGATCAGTGGTGTGTGCCACTGGCACCTGGTTAGCCTATTTTGCTTTATTATTTTTCACTTGTATTTGTGTCTAGGTTGGACTGGACAGTCATCCTTATATTTATACTTCCCACATACCAGGAATGATTGGTACTCACCAGCGTACCTAGATTCTTATTGGTTGAGATAGGGGTATCACAAACTTTTTGCCTGGGTGAGACTTGAACCATGGTCCTCCCAATTTCAGCCTCCCAATTAGGTAGGATTATAGACACAAGTCACACTACAAAATTTTCTTTTTGACTGATTTCAAAATAGTATTTATAGATAGGTGATTTTTGTTTGTTAGTATTTATTTACTTTATGCTTTTTGATATTATTACTATTTTGTGTCTTGCTAATTTTTAAAAATTTTCAGCTATTTTCCTTTTAAATGTTTCTTATTCTTCATCTTTTTAAGGATTCTAACACACATAAGTTACACCATTTGACACTGTTTCATGATTCTTGTATGTTTGTTTTTCTTTCTTTTTTAAAAAATTAAAATTATATTACAAAGGTGATGTACGGAGGGGTTAGAGTTAAATAACTCAGCTAAAAAGTACATTTTTTGAACACTGTTACCCCTTTCCTGGGTCTTTCCTAGTTTTTTCCTCCTATCCCCATCCACCAGTTGCATAGTTCATCTTCCACATAGTATCTAGTATCACTGGGATGTTCTTTTCCCCCACTCCATTCTTTCTTTGTGTTTTAATTGAGTAATTTCTCTATTGTGCATTTATGGTAACCTGTCCTGAGCATTATTTGTTTCTCTTACATTGTTTTTCAATCTTAACATTTCCATTTGGTTCTTTCTTATAGCATTATTTTTTCTACTAAAACTCCCTCTGGAGTTAGACTTGTTATCTATATTTCCAAGTGTAATCTTTAATATAATTTTCATAATTGTTAATAAATCCTGGTCTGATACTTCTAACCTCTCTATCATATATGAGACGTACTGATTCTTGCTTTATCTGTGTCTTTGTATGACTCATGTTTTTCTGTTGAAAGCTAGACATTGTGCATAGGACAGTAGAAATTGATGTAATTTTTCTGCCTGGAAATGAGCACACCTTTCCCCCCCTCTGGGCTTTTAAGTAGGGGAGAATATTGAGGGCAATCTAGTCAGGGTTTGAACTGCATTTTGAGTCTTGTTGCTATAGTAACCCTTAGTGCACCACAGGCTTCTATTTCCTGGCTTTGCCTTGTGTTTAATATAGGCTGATTTGCTAGATGAGTTTCCTTAAAGCCTGCTCCACTTGCACATTTGGGTTTGAGAATGAAAGAAAAGATCAGTTCCTGACATTCAGAAGCTGGCCTGCCATTCATAGATAGGCCATATTATGCATTTTAAACTTGGATACTTTTATTTCAACATCATGACAAAATGAGACAAAGAAAAATCATGTCATAATTTTGCCAAAGCATAGGAAAAAGCAAGATCTCTCTGCCACCTACCACCCACAAATTAGCAGATATTTGCTTCTCTTGGCAAAAGGAACGTCTGATACTTTTTGATAGTTTATCCCCATTCTAGTCTCTAGGTAAGATTTATTGAGATGCTCAATAATACAATAGCCCCTACTTTATGACAATATTGTATCTAGCATGAACCATCCCTTCCTCAAATTATACAACCAAATCCTATAATCAGACCTTCTAATTTCCTGTTATTGAGATACCTCATGATCCCTTATGATGTATATTCTCTCTTCCTGTGATAAGCAATATACCCAACTACCTCAAATACATATATGTAGTTGGATAGACAACATTAAAAGAATTCGAGATTTATCAAGATGCATCTGAAACTGTTATTGCTTTGAACCTGGACCCCATGAACTCAGAGACAATGTGCTCATCTCTGATTTCTCTTGGTTAGGGCTACCTGTCCTTGATAAGAGGTAAGTTCACAGTCAATTGAACTTTAATGTTTTATTGGAGGTATTGAGTGTTGTGTTTATTTTGTTTTTTTTAAAAATCAAAATAGAACCCTTTTTGGGATCTTGGATTTCTGCCTATATTCTTATTTTTCTTTGATGAAGTTGTTTTCTACCATACTTCGCTTGTTTGTCTAATTCCTTGCTTGTCTCAATTCTTCTCTGGTATTTTAAATGCTATTTTTATACAAGACAATAGGTATTTTTGGAACAACTCTCCAACCTTGACCTAGAAGTTCAGGTTTCTTCTTACGCTGGTGTTTTGTTGGTCAATATTGAGTCTGGTTAACATTTCAAGCTTCATAAATACCTTTTAAAAATGGGTACTTTAGTTGGGGGCCGGTGGCTCACGCCTGTAGTCCTAGCTACTCAGGAGGGTAAGATCTAAGGATCACAGTTCAAAGCCAGCCCAGGCAGGAAAGTCTGTGAGACTCTCCAATTACCCAACAGAAAACCAGAAGTGGTGCTGTGGCTCAAGTGCTACTGTGCTTACCTTGAGCTGAAGAGCTGAGGGACAGCACCCAGGCCCAGAGTTCAAGCCCCATGACTGACAAAAAAATGGGTAATTTATAAGTATCTTTTCTTCATTCTTGCGGGATGTGGGGATGTGTGTGTGTGTGTGTGTGTGTGTGTGTTCTTATGAACTGATTTTGTTTTAGTTTTATCTTGTGCAACCAGAAGGTTTGGTTCTGTTCAGTAATAATTAATCTTTGGCCAATATCCAGAAATACATGTTCACACAAGACATGTTGCACTTCTCATAGGTCTTCTTAATTTAAAACTGTTTTCTCCTCTAAATTGATGTCTGTTCCCTTCATTTTCTCACTACAACATGAATTCCTGTGTATTCTTTTCTTTGTATTTGTTTTTTTATCAATATATACCTACACAAAGTAAGATTTGTGATGACATTCCATACATGCATATAAAATATCTAAATCATACTCATCTAACACAATTTCAGTTTGGAATACAGTGAATATTTGACATCTTTTGATATAGACAAACTTGTTTGTTTGAGAGGTAACTTAGAGCAAAAACAAATGAAAATGCTGCCTATCCAGTGGTCTACTTTCTTTACCTATTAGGAAGAGACATCTAAATGTAATGTGGGCTAAGCAATTGAGGTCTTGAGCTAAGTCCAATGGAAATTATAAGCAACTATGACTCTCTTCCATGTGTGTCCATAAAAACCTCATTTCAGTTCTTCCCATCTGTAGCGTACTCGCCCCTTACCTACTTTACTTTCACCATCAGAACCATGTTAATTTTTTTTAACCAAAGTTTCTACCCTGGTATTTTTATTTAAGCAGTAAACCTATAAAGTTTATAACTGAAACAAAATCAACAGCATTCATACTACAAAATTCTTAATTATGAACAAGAACAAGTAATATAATCATCTAAGTTACACTGAAAATTTAATGGCATATTACATCTTATTATTTATTAGTGCATTCAATTAGTATTAAAAAAATAAGAGCCAGGAGCCGGTGGCTCATGCCTGTAATCCTAGCTATTCAGGAAGCTGAGATCTGAGGATAATGGTTCAAAGCCAGCCGGGGCAGGAAAGTCCGTGAGACTCTGATCTCCAATATAAAACACTAGAAAACAGGAAGTGGTGCTGTGGCTCAAGCGGTAGAGAGCTTGCCTTGAGCTGAAGAGCGCAGGGACAGTGCTCAGGCCCAGAGTTCAAGCCCCACAATGGACTAAAGGAACAGCCCACTGTTAACAGTTTCTTGTTGACTTTTTTTTATTTCTAAATTACAACACAATCAATTCAGGGGCTTTTTATTTTTGTTTGAACAAATGATCCCATGGTCTTTCCCACAACATGTTCCTGCACAATCTGCTAAGCTTAACTGATCACATGATTTGAAATGGGGATGGTCTTTCACATTTGCTGCTTGTAACCCCTAAGTGGTCAGTGTTTAGTATTTTCACTTCTGAATAAGAGAAAAAACATTTTGGTCCATTAATTCACCTACTTGCTCCTGGAGGACATTAGCTAACTCACTGCTATTACCAAGACATGAACTTCATCAATGTCTTGAATGATGAACTTCTTCTCCAACTCATCCAAGTACAAGAGGAACTGCTTCATGGCAGGATTACATTCTATAAGCCCACCTTTCAAGACGTTGACCATCTTTTCCCAGTCAGAAGGTGCAGATGGCCTCAAGAATGCCCACTTTTCCCCGTCGCTCAGAGGTTCCACATGCACACCTTCCAGCTGGTCCAGCAGGGTTCCGGCGTCACTGACCAAGAGCCCATGTTAATTCTTATGGGGTCCTTGATTACCTCCATACCCTTCCAGATAAGTTGTGTCATCTTTCCCTCAGTGTTGCTGAAGAGTGCACACAAACACAGCACACAGATCCTGGCAGTGACTGGTTTGTAGATTTGTAAATTTGTAAGCTTTCCTCACATTCAGGTCTCCATGTAATGTTATGGACTTTTCTACTTCTAAAATGGAAAAGGAAAAATCTGTAAAGAATTCAAGCTTGTTAGGGGCACATAGAACCCAGGCCTTTTTGACTTCTTCCAAGAAATCCTTCTTTTGGTGAGACTAGAAGATGGAAACATTTCAAGGCAGAGACTAATAGAAAAGACCCAGGAAATGATTTAGAAATAGAGAAATGGGGGGGGGGCAGGAATGGTGATACATGGCTGTAAACCCAGCTAACTTAGGATGTAGATACAGGATAACTGGGGTTCAAGGCCAGCCTTGGCAAAAGCTTGAGACTTTATTTTAAAACAAACTGAAATTCCAGGCATGAATGGCTCACTTATTATCTCAGCTACTCAAGAGGCGGAGATTATAGCAGGATTGTAACTTGAGGCTTGCCTAGGCAAAAGTTAATGATATGTTAATTTCAACCAATAAGCCAGGTATTGTAGTGCATGACTGTGATCTCAGCTACACAAGAGGCTGTAAATAAGAGGATTCTAGTCTGAGTCTGGCCATATGCCTAAAGCAAAACAAAACAAAACAAACCTCAAGACCATTTCTGGACAAAAACTAAAACCAAAAAGGGCTAAGGACATGGATCAAGTGGTAGAGCACCTGTGTAGCAAGTGGAAAGTCTTGAGTTTAAACCACTATTAACAAGAAAAACTAAAATAAAAAGCATGAGGATGTCAAATGGTAAAACACTTGCTTAGTAAGTGCTAGGCCCTGAGTTAAACCCAAGTAGTCTCAAAAAATAGGAAAATGTATTTTCCTCAATCAGGCCATTTAACTCACAAACTATCTAGAATCTTTTGGAAACAACACAGTATGTTCTTTGCCAAAGTAAACCAGACTGTAGTTTAGTATTGCAACCAATAAAATAATAGGTCAATAAGGGATTAATAATCAGCATCCTGTAGACAAAATCCAGGGTTAGCACTCAATATGGGCATTTCTGATGTCTGTTCCATCTTTCTACTGATAGATTTAAACAAAATTGCATGCAGTCACTGGTGGCTCATAGCTAATCCTAGATACTGAAGAGGCTGAGATCTGAGGGTCATGGTTCAAAGCCAGCCTGAAGAAGAGTGTATAAGACACTTATCTCTAATTAACTAGCAAAATGTCAGAAGCAGAGCTGTGGCTCAAGTGGTAGAGCTCCAACCACGAGTGGAAAAGCCAAGTGAGAGCCTGATGCTCTGATTTCAATCTCTAGTACCAACACCCCCCCAAATGTTACAGATACTGTATGCAAGCACACAAGTGGCTGATAGATTATTTCACTACATGGACTTTAATATTTGACTGAGCTTTTTACATTTTTAAACTATTTTATTAGGGAATATCCCATAGATGTGAGAAGTGCACAATACATCAATATATAACTTAGTCAATGGGCACACACTCACACATATCCCTAATCCAGGTCCAGAAACAACCCAAAGTCCCCTGTGATCTCCTTTCTTATTCTTTCCTCAAAGCTAACCATTACTTGAACTCTGTTTTCTTTCACACCTGAGTACAGTTAATTTGCCTGTTAAACAAATGGAATAATCTTTTCTATTATTTAGGGTCAGTCATCTTTCATTCTGTCCAAACAGTTTGAAGTGGCTTTACATACATAAAAGGAAAATGCAAGCACAAACTAATTTCATACATTTACAATGAAAACATTTAAATAAAGATCCCCTTTTTGCAAGAGACAATCATTTCACTTTAACAAAGATACTTGCTCAAACTATTAATAAAAGTGTTACTGGAAAAATAACACTAAAAGAAAATTCAACTCCTCTTCCTACTCATTCTAAGAAATTAAGAAAGGATCTTGAAGGGGATTCCTGTAAATCAGAATAATTTGTGCGTGTGCGTGTGTTTGTGGGGGAGGAGTGGTGTGTGTGTGTGTGTGTGTGTGTGTGTGTGTATCTGACTACTGGGGCTTGAACTCAGAACTTTGTCATCTTACTTGGCTTTTTCATTCAAGCCTGGTGCTCTACCAATTTCAAGAATTGTTTTTGCTGTTGACTATAAATTCTACCACAATAACTCTCCATTTTTTCCCTTAGAGTCTCAAACCTTGTTCTGGTATGAATTTCAAACAACTTTCAAACTATTTACATTACAATAAACTGTGGCAATAGCTTTTCATCCTTTTATCAGTTAATATGTATTTCTTTTCTGTGGCACCAATTAGGAAATTCATGGAGGGAAAGCGTTTTTTTGAATGTTTTTTTATTGTAAAAATGCTGTACAGAAGGGTTACAGTTACATGAGTAAGATAATGAGTACATTTCCTATTGAGCATTGTTACCCCCTTTGTTTTCCCTCTACCATCACTTCCTGGAGGGAAAGCTTTTATGCAAATAGTTGTCAAATCAAGTGTTTCTTGGGAGACAGTTCCTCAAAATGTCTGAATATTCTCCTATGCATGATCCTTCTAAATTTTGGTGAAATCCTGATCTGAATATTTTTGTGAAGTTCCTGATTCCCATTGAACCAGAAGATACACTAATGCAGAAATAACCCTAAGAGTTAAAACATCAAGTAGAAAATGTCTTCTTTTAAACCCTTACCTAAAGTTGCTCAATACATTTTGGGGGATTTTGTTTGTTTTGAGACAGTATCTTGCTCTGTAGCCCAGGCTAACCTAAAACTTCCAGCCCTCTTACCTCACCCTACCAAATGCTACAGGTATGTGTTACCATGCTCTGCTGCTCAATATGAATTTTGAGAGGACATAAGTACAGCAGATATGTTGTAAAGATTTCCATGTGTAGATTGAACAAGGACTGTAAGTGTTTGGGGTCCTATCTGGGGAAGCTAGGATTTATAATTGATAACATGACCTGAGCATGAAAAACTGTTTTAAGGTGGCACCACTGGTTTACACTGCATTCCTAGCTACTGAGATCTGAAGATTGAGGTTCAAAGCCAGCCACGGCAGAAAAGTTCATGGGATTCATCTCCAATTAACCAGCAAAAAGCCAGAAGTGCATTGATCAAGAGAGAGAGAGAGAGAGAGAGAGAGAGAGAGAGTGAGAGTGTATATATATCTATATCTCTATATATATCTTTATACACACACATACACCTCCCAAAGTGGAGGTGTGCTAGAACACCATTCTTGAGTGAAAAAGCACACAAGGCCCTGGGTTCAGTCCCCAGTACCAGCTTGCCCCTCCCCCATAGTTTTTTTAAAAGATAATTTTTTGGTTTAATTTTTTATTATTATAAATATGATATACAAAGGGATTACAGTTACATAAGTCAAGTAAAGAGTACATTTTTATTTGGACAATGTTTTTATTATTCCAAGTAATGTAAGTTTACTGCATTTAGAAATCTTCATTTTTAATAAAGTTTTCAGGTAAAACATATCCCAGTTTAGTGTTGGAACAATTGAACTAGTTTATCCATTTCTTGAAAGTTAATGTGAGTGCTATGTCAAAGTTCTGTTAACACAATTACAAAGCTGATTTGAAGGCCACCTATGAATTAGCTGTAGAAAGTGTGGTGCATTGAAAAAAAAATAGAGCATAGAAGAGCATAGAAGCTGCATGCTGGCAGCTCATGTCTATAATTCTAATTACTCAGGAGGTTAGCCTGAGGATTGCAGTTTGAAGCCAGCCTAGGCAGGAAAGTTCGTGAGACGCTTATTTACACTTAAGCACCAAAAAGCCAGAAGTAGAGCTATGGCTCAAGTGGTAGAACACCAGCCTTGACAGTAAAAGATAAGAGAGAGTGCTTAGGCCCTGAGTTCAAGCCCCAGGACACACAGACACATACGCAGACACAGACACAGACACACACAGACTAAGAGAAACAAAAAAGACCATACAGAATTAGGTCAAAATCCCAGCTTTGCCATTCATTTTTTAGCTTTCAGAGAACCATAGTTTCATATGTATAGAGTGATAGAGATCCTAAAGAATCATTGTGAAAACAAAAATAGTATCTGCAAAACACTTGGGGACATCAAAAGGAAAACAGCAGTAAATATTAATTGGGCACTTCCTGTGAATCAGGTGCTGTGCAAATGTTTTACACCTTTACTCTGCACAATCATTATCTTTAAGAAGGCAGTTCCCTTAGGGCACATTCTTGTATGAGTATGTATAGGCTCCATGAATATAATTCTCATGCTTCCTTCCTTCAGGGAGAGCATATGCTTTGGAAGTAATTTCCATGTTCTCTTTACCTGCTGCAGGTAATAAATCTTTTTTCCACACAGGAAAAAAATAGAAAGCCAGGCCTGGGTGGCTCATGTGTGTAATCCTAGCTACTTGGGACATGGAGATCAGAGGAATGGAGATTTGAGGCCATCCCAGGAAGAACAGTTTGTGAGATCAGATCCTTTTCAATCAGTACTGCCATTCTAGTGACATGGGAGGCTGAGATAAGAAGGATCAGGGTAGGCCATCCCAGGTAGAAAAGTCTGTGAGGCTCCATCTCAATGGAAAGTGCTAGGCATGGTGATATGTACCTGCCATGCCAGTTATGGTGGGAAGTGAAAAAATAGGATTGCAAACCAGGTACACTCCCTGGAAGGAAACAAGACACGATTTCAAAAATAACCAGGGTAAGAGGTCTGCAGGTATGCCTTATTAGTGGATAGTCTGCCTAAGAAATATAGAGGACCTGAGCTAAAAAAGAAAGAAGAGGGGGGGAGGAGGAAGGAAGGAAGGAAAGAGGAAGGAAGAAAAGAAGAAAGAAAGGGGAGAAGCGAGGGGAGGGGAGGGGGAAGAATATAAGCACCTGTTATCTTCACTACATTACATTTTTAGGTGATAGACTTGAGAATGGGAATAATTTGTCCATAGCTAGACACAGCTGCAAGATTCTAGTCCTTCTAGGCTATCTGAATTCAAATTGCCTGCTTTCCTTCTTTTTTTAATTTTAATTTTAATTTTTTGTGAACACACTGTACAGAGGGGTTACAATTACATGGGCAAGATAATGAGTACATTTCTTATCAAGCATTGCAGCCTCCTCCTTTGTTTACCCTTCAC
>NW_012267437.1:962322-963664 GCF_000151885.1 Dipodomys ordii
AAAAGAAAAAAGCTGGAAGTGGCGCTGTGGCTCAAGTGGTAGAGCGCTAGCCTTGAGCTGAAGAGCTGAGGGACAGCGCCCAGGCCCAGAGTTCAGACCCCACGACCAGAACCCCCCCCCATAAAAAGAATAAAGAATGCAGTATCTGTCCCATGACCAATTTTTTTTACTGAATATAATTATCTCAGAGTACATTTATGTTATTCCAAAATGGATTTCATTCTCTTTTTCCCTCACAGTGGATAGCATTCTATTGTGTATCACTTTAAAAATTCACACAAATTTATACACTTTCAAAGAAGAAATGACCATATTGCTGAAGAAAAAAAATCACAAGAATGTAATTACTCATGGGCCCAACATAATCCAGACTTTTCCTATAGGGAAGGGGGAAATAAGGAATTCCAAGGTTTTTAGAGGAAATAAGTAGGCTTGGAATGCATACAGTAACCTGTTACAAAGTGTGGCTCACAAAACAGATGATAGTTTATGAGATGATAGCTTATGAAGGATTTCTTTTGGGACCAAAATAGGGGACAAACTCTGTCCAAGTATATTGGCAGTCATCTACTTCTCCTCCTATGATATAAAAATTCAAAGAAGGCATTAGATATAGGGTTTTTGTACTAAGGATTGAATTTAGACCTGTAGTTTAGCTTCTCTCTCTCTCTCCCTCTTTTCTCAAGGCTGGTGTTCTGCCACTTGGGCTACAGCTCCACTTCTTGCTTCTTGCTGGAATATCACAGACAAAAGAGTCTCACGAGATTTTCTGCCTAGCCTGGCTTCTAACCATGATTCTCAGATCTCAGCTTCCTGAGTAGCTAGAATTACAGCACCCAGTTTCACCGTTTCACTTGACTGCAGAACTTTTTAAATTGAATATGGTCCCATTTGTCAATTCTTTATTTGATTTTCTAAGGACTGGAAAATAATTACCTATGTGTATATCTTCCCTGTTTTTTGGTAGCAGTCCCAACATTTCAGATCTTAAGATCTTTGATGTATTTGGAAGTGACAGAATGAGAGATAGGCGTCTGCTTTCAGTCTTTTGTATGTATGTAGATAACCAGTTTTCCAAACACCATGTGTTGAAGAGGCTTTCTTTTCTCCAGTGTATGTTTTGTCTTCTTTGTCCAAAATTAGTTATGTGGATTTATTGCTGGGTCTTCTGCCTATATCCATTGATCTTTGGGTCTGTTTTGTACCAGTACTATGCTATTTTCTTTTTTTTTTTAATTTAATTTTATTTTATTTGTGAACATACTGTACAGAGGGGTTACAATTGCATGGGCAGGATAATACGTACATTTCTTGCCAAGCATTGCAGCCTCCTCCTTTGTTT
>NW_012267437.1:963714-996214 GCF_000151885.1 Dipodomys ordii
CCGGCTTTTTTTCTTTTTGCTTATGTGGTGCTGAGGAATCAAACCCAGGGCCTCATGCATATAAGGCAAGCGCTCTACCACTAAGCCACCTTCCCAGCCCAGGATTTTATGTTTTATAAAAGAATGGAGAGAATATTTTCAAACTATATGTCTGACAAAAGATTAATGTCCAGAGGGCTGGGATGTAGCTCAGTGGCAAAGCGCTTGCCTAGCAAGTACAATGTCCTGGGTTCGATCCCCAGTACCAAAAAAGAAAAGACAAAAAAATACAGTTAAAAAAACCCAAACAAAAATAAATGTTCAGAATATACAAGAAGCTAAAAAACTTTAACAAGTCCCCAAATAATCCAATTACAAAATGGGCAAATGTAGCTGGGTACCAGCGGCTCATACCTGCAAATCTTGGCTACTTAGGAGACTGAGAGGTAAGGGTTAAAAGTTGGAAGCCAATTGAGGCTGTAAAGTCCATGAGACTTATTTCTAATTAACCTACAAAAAGCTGAAAGCGGAGCTGTGGCTCAAGTGGTAAAGTGCTAGCCATGAGCAGAAAAGGCCCAGTGAAAGTATAAACCTCTGAATTTAATCCTCAGTACTGGCCCACACACACAAAAAAAAAAGAAAGAAAAGAAAAAGGAGGGAGGGAGGGAAAGCTGATAATATGTGGCATAATGATACAAACCAACTATCTAATGTAGCAGATAACAATGAACCTCCACCATCTTTTGCTAACTATATGAGAAGAAGCAGTTCTAATAGAAGGAGTCAGAATCTAAGTATTGCCCATGTGATCAGATTAGCTTTGTTAAAAACTAGCCAGTCACTTCTCCAAGTCTTCAGAGACTGATCTTCTAAGATCAAATGAGGTAATGTGCTTTTTGCTTAAATGATAAGGTGTTGTGTGAATGCAATACAGCGTTCCTGTTGTTTGCTGTAGTTCTGTTAGTTTTCATATTGTTTAACATGGATTCTGGTGTATCTGTTATAATTATATTAATACATCTATGTTATAGCAAAAAATGTATTTTTGGACCCAGTTTCCAGTTTTACTTTTTTCTCTCATCTTTAGCGAAAAAGCTAAAAGAGAATGCAAGGCCTTGAGTTCAAGCCCCAGTACTGGCAACAAAAAAAAAAGAAGGCAAATATTTCTAATAGATATTTCACAATATAGGAAACACAAATGTCCAGCAAATATATGAAAAATGCCCAATATCATTAACTGTTGTGGAAATGCAAATCAAAACCACAATAAAATAGTATCACCCTAGTTGAATGGCTATTATCAAGAAGACAAAAAAGATGCTTATGAGGATGTGGAGAAAAAAGAAATTTGTATCCATGTTTGGTAGGAATCTAAATTAGTACAACCATCATAGAGAATGATATGATGGTTTTTAAAAATTTTGAAAATAGATCTCTCCTTTGATCCAGCCATCCCACTTCTGAGTGCATATTCAAAGAAAAGGAAATCAACACAAAAGACCTACCTGAAAACCCAAGTTTATTGTAGCACTATTCACATTGGCTAAGACAGGAAATCAACAGAGGTACTCATCAACAGATGAATGGATAAAGAAAATGTGATATAAATGTCTACACAAGAGAATATTATTCAGCAAAACAGATGGAACTGAAGAACATTAAATGAAATAAGATAGACACAGACAAATACTGCATGTATTCTCCTATATGTGGAAACTTAAAAATAAGCCAACCTGAGTATAGAATTCCTGGGGACAAGGATGGAGTCAGACTTGGTAATAGTTTGGGAGCAATGGGCCCTATACCACAGGGAGGTGTGGTAACTGTGACCTTGGGCATTGCCAATGTTCATCTATGTTCTATGTTATGTCCAACAACCCTCTGACCTTGGCCATGCTGATGCATGGCTTTGAGACCAAGACTTCTCATTTGGGCCCTGGAAGCTGGAGATAAACAAGACTCATATGCTAAAGTTTGGGAATGTAAAGAAGCAAGTCGAATTGCACCTGCTGTTTCTCCCTAAAACCATGTTTGGAGACAGGTTTTAAGAATTCAGTATGTTGGAAATGAACTATACAACTTGGGGGAGAGGGGGTCTGGAGGGAAAATGAAGGAAATGTAGAAGAAAATGAAGGAAATGTAGAAGAAAATGAAGGAAATGTAGAAGAAAATGAAGGAAATGTAGAAGAAAATGAAGGAAAGGGTGACGTTGTGAAAAAGAAATTTACTCAATACTTGACTTATGTAACTGTAACCCCTCTGTACATCATCTTGACAATAAAAAAGAAGGGAGGAGAGGAGAGAAAGATTGAGTAGAGGGCTTGAGTCTGACAAAGGTGTGTTGCATGCATATATGGACACATCACAACAAAATGAAATCCACTTGTACAACTAAAAGTGATGTTACTAACAGTGCAAAAACAAATTTAGCATGGCTCTGACTGTGGAAATGAGTTCAGTGCAATATATGTGCTAATATGTGTGACCAATGAGAGCAAAATGAAACTCATTGATAGCTGTCGCATAATCAGAGATGGAAAAATGAAGAAAATGAGAGTGGGAGGTAAATCTAAAGTACTGCAATGTAAAACAGGCCTGTCCAGGTGTGGGTAGTGGTGGGAGAGAAGAAGGTGAACAGAGAAGGTGAAGGAGGGACAATATATCAAAATACTTTATAGGTATGAAAATGAAACAGCAAAGCTTGTGGAGCTTTGTTTGTAAGAAGGGAGGGAGCTGAGGGAGAGTGATGGCAGGGTGAGTCTGATCAAGATATATTGTATGAATATATGGACATGTTAAAAGGAAACCCTTCTGTATAATGAATTGATGCTAATAAAAATGTGGAGAAGAGATGTGTGAACATCTGTATACCAACGAATTCTTCAAGTAACCTGTGCTTAAGTGTGGCAGTAAAGCAGGGTAGAGCATGAGTACACCAAAGAAGTTATTAAACCATAAGATTAAACCCTATACTGAAGACGGTAAAGTAACATTACTTTAATCTCTTAAAGGTTGTTCCCACCACAGATGGTATTGATATGGAGAAACTGAAAACCAGAGACCAGAAGTTCTATTCAAGGATGAGCTGCATGGTTGTAGAGTTTCAAACCTGAGTTTGGAAATTTGAGTAATATTTTCTGTTTTGTCTTTTTTTCCCCGCAGTTGTAGACTGACTCCCTCCCACCCTTTCCTTTCCTTTCCTTCCCTTCCCTTTCTTTTCCTTTCCTTCCCTTCCCTTCCCTTCCCTTCCTTCCTTCCTTCCTTCCTTCCTTCCTTCCTTCCTTCCTTCCTTCCTTCCTTCCTTCCTTCCTTCCTTCTTCCCGTTCCAGTACTGAGACTTAAACTCAGGTGCTTAAACTCTTTCTTGGCCTTTTTTTTCTGCGCAAGGCTGGTGCCCTACAACTTAATCCATAGCTCCACTTATTGCTTTCAGCTATTGCTCTATGTGTCATATATCATTATATATTTATTTGTTCCAAATATCCTTTTGTAAAAGGAGAATAAGCAATAAGCAATTAGTGATCTAAAAGCAAAAAGCTGGGTGTGGTGAGTTATACCTGTAATCTCAGCTACTGGGGAAGTGGAGACTGGAAAGATTGTGGCTTGAGACCAGCCAGACAAAAAGTTTAAAAGATCCCAACTTAATAAATAAACCCAGTGTGGTGATTCACATCTTTTATTCCAACTAAAAGAGTGGCTGTGGCAGGAGATTTATAATCCATAGCTATTTTAGGCAAAATTGCAAGACCCTACCTGAAAAGTAAGTGAAGCTTTTTGAGTTAGGGGGCAGGGCAAGGTTCAAATGGTAGAGTGCCTGACTTGCAAGCATGAGACCCTGAGTTCAGTTCCTAGTACTGTCAAAAAAAAGAAAAAAGAAAAAAAGAAGTTAAAAAAGAGAACAGTGAATACTGGAGTCTGGAAAGGATGGGAGAAGAAGTAGACAGAAAGGCTAGATTACAGGTACCATAACAAAGACAAAGGGAAAAGGTTTTGTTGTTTAGTTCACAATGATCTATTATGTATCTCATGTAGATATAGAAAAGAGTAGTCCAAAGTCCCCAAACATAAGGAAATAATAAGCAGAGGATTATGCTGATTACCCTGAATTAATCATTACATGTTGTTTACATGTTTTGAATTACCACATTGTTACTCATTATTATATGCTAATAAAGATCAAATTAAATGAATATTTTTAAACAATGGCAGGAAAGAGAATTTACTATAGCATTGAATCATTAATGCACACTCAGTCATTGAGGCAGACTATTATAGTAATACCATTTCGAAGAAGTTCAGAGAATCTAGCCAGTAGCTCATGCCTATAATCCTAGTTAGACTGAGATATGGAGGATCACACTTAGAAATTATCCAAAGCAGAAAACTCCGTGAAACTCCATCTCTAATTAACCAGCAAAACACTGGACTGGAAGAATGGCTCAAGTGGAAGAGCACCAGCTGAGAGCATGGATATTTAAATTGTTTCTACATCTTGGTTATTTTGTTATTATGAACAAAGGAGTGCTAATTGCTGTTTAATATCCTAGTTTCAGTTCTTTTGGTTATACTCATCATTGGGATGGTTGGATCATATGAAAGTTTTACTTTCCACTTTTTGAGGAAATTTCATACTGTTTTACATGGTGGCTGCAACATTTTGCATTCCACTGTGTCCAGGGACTCCAATTAATTCCTTACATTCTCACCAACACTTGTATTTTCATGTTTTATTTTTTGACAAGTATGAGGTGATATCTCATCATGGAGTTGATTTGTATTTATCTGGAGTGATTTTGAGCATTTCTTCATAAATCTATTGACCATTTCTATGTCAAGATAAATGTCATGATACTTTCCCTTGTTTTCTTCTAGAGTTTCAGTTTTTGGTCTTTTAAATATTTAATATATTTTCAGTTGATATTGTATATGCTATGAGACGAAGATATATGTTCATTGTTCTGCCAATATGCACAATGTGTTTTCCCAACACCATTTATGTTGTGCAGATACTTGGGCTTGAATTCATGGCCTTTTGCTCTTGGTCAGCTTTTTCACTCAGGGCTCGAACTTTGCCACTTGAGCCATACCTTCACTTCCAGCTTTTTGCTGGTTAATTAGAAAAAGTGTCCCATGAACTTTTCTGCCCAGCCTAGCTTCAAACCTCAATCCTCAGATCTCAGCCTCGTGGAATAGCTAGAATTATAAGTGTGGTTACAAGTTGGGAGCTAGCATCTAGCTCCCAACATCATTTATTGAAAAAACTATCCTTTCTTCACTGCATTTTCTTTGCAACTTTGTCAAAATCATTTGGGTGTAATTGCTTGGATTTATTTCTAGGCTTTCTATTCATTCTATTATTGCATGTGTTGGTTTTTATGGGAATACCATGCTGCTTTGATTACTGTAGATATGTATTTGATTTTGAACAATTTGATTATGATTTGCCTTAGTATATTTACCCCATGTTTCTTGGTTTGTGAAATTCTTGGAACTATGACTTTCTTTATATTATCATTAGGCTTCGAAAATTTTGCGAAACTTCCTCTTTCAAAAAATATTCCCTTTTTCCTCCTTTCCTATCCTCCAAGACCTTTCATCATGCTTTGTTTATTTTTTTGAGGAAACTTTTCTCTTTGTACTTCATTTGTCTTAAGTTCAATGATATTGTCCTTACTAATAATGCTTTATCCACTGTCAATCATTTCATATTTTCCATTTCACTCTGTCCATGTATCTGCTTAAATTCTGATATGTTCCATACAGTTATGAGAACAATTTTAATATCTTTTTATGTTACCTGTAACACCTGTGTCAATTCTGGGTCAGTTTTCATTGAGTGATACTTCTTCTTATTGTCTGCCACATGTTTTTTCTATGTATACTGATAATTATGAAATTACCTGGTTGGATGCTTTTATTTATTCCTATAAATATTACTCAATTTTATTCTGATTCAGAGTTAGTAGGGAAATATTTAAACTTTTGAATATTTCATTTGTTAGGCAGAAGTGGACCAGTTCTCCATCAATACGAGCCTAATGATTTCCTGTTATTGAGGCAAATTCATTCTGTATTCTCTAGCCAATGTAATAAACTTTACCAATCTGGCTGATGGGAACAGTCTTTTCCAATATGACTGAATGTTAAATATTCTTTGAAGTCATTCTTCAAGTCATCTCTAGGAGCTTCTTCACAGGCATGTTAGTAATTGGCTGGACTTGACAGTTGTCTGCAGATATCTGGAGTTCTTCCTCTGTGCAGCCATCCTTTGTCCTTATCCAGTTCCCTTAACTCTATATGTTTTGATTTGTTTCAAACTCTCAGCTCCATCTTCTCAACTTCAGGGTCCAATGAGCTCCATCTGAGGTCTACCTTACAACTGTAGAACTGATCTCATTTGTTTCCCGTTTTGAGAGATCCTTGTCTTTTCCTACCTGATATATGGCATCTTAAAACCCACTACTCCTAAAAATTTGACTTTTGAGAGGAGGTTTCTTTCAAGTGATAGGATCTATCAAATGATTATTTATCCATTTTTTTCCAACAAGCAGTATCACCAACAAATATTCTGCATATTTTTTGTAGTACTGAGGTTTGAACTGAGGGCCTCACCCTTTCCAGGAGGGCACTGTATGTATTAGTTATCTTTTAAAATTGCAACAGAATCTCCTGTTATGCTTGATCTGGCCTGGACTGAGATCCTCCCATCTGTTCTTACCTTTATCATCTGATGAGACCCATATGCACTGGGATGAAGATGGGCAATACCATGCCCAGACATTGATTGAGACTGAGTCTCTAAGTATGATCCCCTGATCCCCACTTCCCAAGTAGCTAGATTATAGGTTTGAGCCTTTGCATCTTGCACTAAAAACTATTCTCTTTTTTTTTTGTCTGTTATGGGGCCTGAACTGTAAGCCTGGACACTGTCCCTCAGCTTTTCAGCTCAAAGCTAGCACTCTACCACTTGAGCAAACCTCCACTTTTGGCTTTTTCTGCTTATGTGGTGCTGAGGAATCGAACCTAGGGCCTTTGCACGCAAGGTAAGCACTCTACCACTGAGCCACCTTCCCAGCCCTAAAAATGATTCTTAAATCCTGTTAATTGAAACAATGGTGCCAATTCTGGGTCAGTTTTTATTAATACTCTAGATTGATTGATAAACTGCTCCATTTCTGCATAACAAAAGAACCACACAAAAGCAATAGTGAAAAAATTAAACATTTCTCCAAATGGCACCTACTCTAATGTCCCTTCTTAAAAGTTAAAAACAGAGGATTCAAGCAATCCTGAAGGATAACATAAAAAAGATTTCTGACAGCAAAGAAACCCAGGGAATGTATGTCAGCAGGTGCTATATATATTTGGGGGCTTGGTTTGCCCCTAAGCTTCCTGACAGCTGTAGCAGGAAGGAGGGGGAGCAGAATTCCCAAGTCTCCATTTTCTGGGTGGAGGGAGGGAGGGAGGCCCAGAGAGAGACATGTCTAAATGGACGCTTGTCATGGACTCAAATTCCAGAGCAGTTGCTCTTGTGGCCAGCTCAGCAAACTTCCGGAACCAGCAAGTCACCAGTGATTTCATGAGCCACTAAAAGGCTCATTCCACATGTGATGCTGGGAGTGAGAGGCAGAGGGGAGGAAAACACATGCAACCCCATCCCAGAGGGAAACCTTGCTGCACTGCTGCTTCCCACAGTCAGGAGGGGGATGGGAGAGACCCAGGCTTGGATGTGTGTGTGTGTGTGTGTGTGTGTGTGTGTGTGTGTGTGTGTGCCTGCCCCTGTCCTCACACCCAGCATACTACCTCTCTGGGAGGAGACTCAGGCTCCTAATGGACCTGAGGACTTACTTGCCAGTGGTGTGGAGAGTGGCCAGGTTGGATGGATAGTGGGGCAGGGAGAGGTTGTGAGTGAGAACAGACTTCCAGGGCCGAGGGCAGAGCTTGGTGTGTGAGGCAGGGGAGGCAGGGGGCAGAGCAGGAGCAGGCTGCAAGGTTTGGGGCAGAGCAGGAAACTGGAGCAGGTGGAAGGGCCCAGAAACCAGAGGGAGTTGCAATGGGTGGTAGGTTTTCTCTTCTTAGCTTCACCAGGCTTTTGGCTATTCCACCCTTCACTTTAATAAAATTTAAATATTGATAGGATACCATGTATTGTTTTTATACATTGTATCACATTTTTGTGGTTAAATTTATGTGCCTCATTATTTCTTCATGGTAAGAACTTTTAAAATCCTTTCTTATAACTTTTTGCAGTGTATAGTAATTTTGTTACTAATAGTCAACCAACTGTGTTTTATCCCACCAGAACTTCTTGCTCCTACCTAACTTTAATAGTACTCATTGAACAACATTCCCCTACCCCAACCCCTTTCCCTGTCTGCTGAGTTCTCCATTCTTAGTCATTCCTACAAGTCAGCCTGACTAGATTGACAATAGCTGACTATAACTAATGGGATTGAGAGGGGAGATCCCTGAATTCCTATCATGGGCAGTTCGTCACTGGACAGTCAGTTTACTTTCACTATTTCAAGCATCATTTAAAAAAAACCTTATGGTCCAGTTCTATGGAGGACATCACTGAAGATGTGTGAATGAGGAAACCCAGAAGCAAGAAAGATGATAAGCTTTGGGGTTGATACTTGTTACTGTATTCCTTAGGTATATGAAGGCTGCCAGTGTATAAGAGAGTTCCTTAAATCTACCAAGGTCTCTAGTTAGTATATTGACAAGTGATTGAACCATATAGCAAATATAACCATATTCATATCAAAGTGAAATTTAAGTTTCAGATCACTAACTAGAATAAGAAGGTCATCGCTTAAATTTAAAGTCATTTTCTGAAAGAATCGTAATATAAAGGCTACTGCTGAAATTGTTACAATGGGAAATATAAGCATACATTTATAGTAGAGATTTTAATTATCTTATTTTAAAATGAACTGTATCTATGCAAGGGAGGATTTTAATTGTGTAACACCTAACTTACAGTTTACCAAAATGAATACCTGGAAGCTAGGAATATATGGGGTCAAGGACAGTGGGCAAGGCAGATGAATGGAGAGAGGAAGGGTAGGAGAATGTTGTCATAATATCCAATGTGCATGTGTGAAAATGGAACCAGGAAAATTGAAGGAATGAAAGGTTGGGAGAGATAGGGGAGAATGATGAAAGAGGGTGACATTGATCAAAATGCATTGTATATATAAGCTGACATGTTGAATTGAAACCCTTTTGTACAACTACTTAACATAATTAAAAATAAAAAAACAAGATGTCAAAGAAGAAAGAATAATTTAGCTACAAATTCAATCATTGCAATTTATAACCTTTGCAAATTGAATATAACTCTATGAACACATCCTAGAAGTAGAAGATGTTGACTTCCTTGATTTTCTTGATACCCATAGAAACATATTGTCAAACAATCCCTGAGCTTTTGGGATCTGTCTGTTCTATGCATTGTAATTTGAAGACTTGAAGATTAATCAGACTTTGCCTCATAATTTTGATGAGCTGACCATCTTTTAGAAGGCAGATATGTAAACAAGTAACAGCAAAACCTTGCTCTAAGTGACATGGAGACATCTGTACCAACTTACTGGAAGTCAAACAAAGAAGTTAGTTCTACTTGTTTGAGTGGTGAGGAACAAGAGATGGGGGAATAAACAAGGCTTCAGAAAGAAACGTGTGTTTGTGTTCAGATAAAACCATACATGGCCCTCATTTTCATTGAGTGAACATGGTTCTGGCTATGATGTATTAGCCAGAGGCATAGTATATGTAGAAGCATGTAACTTACACAGGAGCAGGAAACCACATGGCATGTAGGGAGAAAGCATTTCATCCATTCAGAACTGAAAAGAGCCTCCACTCTAGAGTATACTGCCACCAGGTGGCTGGAAGAATCTTATTCTTGGAGTCTGAGGCATAAATGTGATTGGTAGACTTAGACATGTGTTGCCTTTTCCATTTAAAAAACAATCTATATGCATATATTAATTATTCAAAAGGCTTCATTGTGATATTTCTATACATGCATACAGTATCTCTTGATCAAATTTACCCCTTCTATCAGTCTTCCTCATCCTCTTCCCCTTATTAAACAAATTTCAACAGGGCGTTCCATTGTTCTATTTTCATATATGGATAGAAAGTACTTTGACCATATTCATTCTCCTTCACCCTCTCCATTCACGAGGCCTCCCTCCCAATGGTACCTGTTCTCATTAGAACCTGTTTTACTTTCCTGTCATTCATACTTTTTTTTTCTTTTTTCTTGTGTTGGTCCTGGGGCTTGGACCCAGGGTCTAGGCACTGTCCTTGAGCTTTTTTGCTCAAGGCTAGCACTCTACCACTTGACCCACAGCTCCACTTCTGGATTTTTGGTAGTTGATCAGAAATAAGAGTCTCATGGACTTTACTGCTCAAGATGTCTTTGAGCTGTGATCCTCATACCTCAGCCTTCTGAGTAGCTAGGATTACAGTCTCCAGCCACCAGCAACCTGCTTCATTATCTTTAGTGTACATGAATTGTAAAAAGAGGTTTCACCTATTCACAAGAGACTTCATGTAGAAACAACCCAGATGCCCCAAATAGATGAGTGGATCCAAAAAATGTGGTACCTATACACAATGGAATTTTACACAGCCATTAGAAAGAATAAAATATTGTCATTTGCTGGGAAATGGATGGAACTAGAACAAATCATGTTAAGTGAGGTAAGCCAAGATCAGAGAGACAAATGGAGCATGTTCTCTTTGATATGCAGAAGTTAGATCTAAAATGCACTGGGATATGACAAATTATACAGTATTCTAGATAATCACATACAGTGAGATGAAAAGATGGTAGTCTCAAGAGAGAATCACAAAGGTACAATGCCCAAATGCCTCTTCACAGTTGTAAGATATGGAAACAAAAGATTTAAATTTTTTTCTTCATTTTTCTTTTTCTGATCATTTTGTATTCTTTACCTGATAGACAGTGTATACACATGTATATCTTTGGGAGGGTGAGGGAGGACACAGAACTTGAGGAAAAAGGGTGACAGTGTGCAGCAGTGGAGTAAGAGAGGGACTAAGAGAGAATGAGGGAACAGATGACACTGTATGAAAGGAAATGTACTCATTATCTGACTCATATAAATGTAACCCCTCTGTACATCATCACTATAATAACAATTAAGTAATTTTTTTGTTGGTCATGGGTCTTGAATTCTAGGCCTGGGCGCTGTCCCGCGGCTCTTCAGCTGAAGGCTAGCACTCTACCACTTGAGTCACAGTGCCACTTCCGGTTTTCTGGTGGTTTGTTGGAGATAAGAGTCTCAAGGACTTTCTTGCACGGGCTGGCTTTGAACCCCGATCCTTAGATCTCAGCCTCCTGAGTAGCTAGGATTATGGGCATGAGCCACTAGTGCCTGTCTCAATAAAGTAAATTTTTAAAAAACAAAAACATAAGCATTTCAGGAAGTAAAAGAAATTAAAAAATAGGTTTCACTATGGCATTTCATGCATGTAAATATTGTTTAGTTAGAGAAATTTCCTCTGTTGCTTTCTCTTTCCATATCTTCCTTATGCCTGTACTATTCAACAACTTTTCATGAGTTTCCTTATGCCATTTCCAGCACAACCCAGTATGGAGACATGAGTATAGCTGCCCAGGAGCAAGTTCAGAGAAGCCAGCTGAGTAAGTACCACATCCCTGGCCCCAGGGCTGGTGGGTGAGTGAAACCCCTCTGCAGCTGACTCCTCAGCTAAATATAGGTCAAAATAGTCACCAGATTCCCCCTGGGAGAAGCAAGATGTAGGATACATGAGTGCTCAATAGGTTAACTGTGCTGGTTCATACACCATACTACTAAATCCCAACACATCTTTGTACATGCCTAGAAACTCCTTGCTTCTATCAGAATCCACTTAAAACATTTTAAACTTACCTACACCAAAAATACAAAACTGAGCCCACAAATTTATTTGTAATTTAAAAAAATCTTTAAGTAGTTGTATGAAGGAGATGCCACTTCATAAATTAGTTTATGAATACCATGCATCTTAATTTCTGTTACCCTTTTCAACATTCTCACTCTCCTTCAATCCACCCCTTCCCTTACTTTTCTTAATTTTGTGGTATATATAATGAATTCTTGGCTACACATTCTCCCACCCTTCCTCCTTTCATTCATCTAACCCTGTCCCCTTGGCCACACCCCCCCTCCTGCATGTACCCATTTTCTGATGCTGATTTTGTTTGGCTTTGACTTAGTCATCCTAAAAACTTGTGCTATTTGATGACCCACCAATTTAAAGGTGTAAGAAATGTTACTTCCTTTCCTTTGATTTCTATTTTTCTAGCTTCTATGTCTACTTTTCTATTTCTAACTCTGATCTTTTCTTTTACCATCACTATTTACATATGGACTGTTTAGGGATCACTTTAGAGTTGTACTTAAAGTCTGGAGTGGAAATTCTGGATTGGCCATCTAATATCCAGTGGTCTTACATATCCACGTTGGCATAACTGAGATAAGTTCTTCTTGCATAACTTGTACTTGTTTCTAGTATGTCTTTCCTTGTTTTGACCACAGAACCATTTCAATGAAATTTATCATTGTTTATGTACTGCTTTGAACTACAGGAATTTATGAGTCAGTTTATTTGCTTGCATACTATAGCTTCTTTTTGTCGGTTGTGGGCTTGAACTCAGGGCCTGGGTGCTGTCCCTGAGCTTTTTGTGCTCAAAGCTAGTGCGCCTCCACTTAGGGACACAGCTCCACATTCATTTTTAGGTGTTTAATTGGAGATAAAGAGTCTCACTGCCTTTCTTGCCTAGTCTGGCTTCAAACCACAACCCTCAGATCTCAGTCTCCTGAGTAGCTTGGATTACATGTGTGAGACACCTTCATCCATGTTTCTTCTTCATTCTTGTAAAACATGGTGTAATAGAGGACTTTGAGACCCAGCCAGGTACTTGTTCTTTACTAAGAAGGGAATATAATATTTCATTCTCATTTTTGAAATCAAGGCCACTCTGTGAGTTTTATAGTCTCATCCTAAGTTTTAGCAGGATAGAAGCTCTCTGCAAGGTCCTCAGTGATACCTATGCTTTCTTTGCTTTGTGTGTGAAACTTTCCTGCTCTTGTTATATTGAGGAAATTTAATCTGATCTTACAGGAAAAATTGACTGACTGTTTAGTTAACAATTCTGGAAACGTCTACCTAATGGCTTTCTAAAGTCAAAAGTCAACAACCAACTTCAGTATTTTCTTACTTCATTTGTAACTTCCTGGACCGATACAGTAAAGGCAGAATACCTTCTAAATAGGGATATTATCAGAACAAAATGGAGTATAGAGAGGTTAAGTATCTGGAATGACTGGTGAGGGAACTGTGAGTTGAGACTTATTTGTGAATTCTTGGATATACATGTGGGGTCCTAGGAAAAGTTTGGGCAGGTGGATAAGTAATTGATTTTTACCACAGCTTGTCACCTTTCCAGGTAAAGGATCCAAAGCAGATAGCTGAATAACTAGTATATATGTTTGGGCTGTTGGGAGGTAGGATTTTCCAAGTGCATGGAGAATATTGCTAAATTTATTGGATTGAGGACAGAGAAGAAGAATGTACTATGTCTACTATTATTCAAAGAAATATACCACTTGTAGATTCAGATGATTTACTTATATAGAGAGTGAAAAAAGAAGAGCCAAAGATAATCCAGTTGTTCATAGTCCTTGTCTGACACTAAGAAGAATGATAACAAACCAAAGGGAGCTGGGTACCTGGGGCTCATGCATGTAATCCCAGCTACTCAGTCTACTGAGATCTCCATCTGAGGATCGCAGGTGGAAGCCAGTCCAGCAAGATAGTCTGGGAGACTCTTACCTCCAATTAATTATTTCCAACTAATCACAAAAAAGTGGTGGCTCAAGTGGTAGAGAGCTAGCCTTGAGAACCAAAGCTCAGAGACAGCACTGACTTAAGGCCCAAAGGCTGAACAAAAAACACTAACAAAAAAATTGAGGAGCCAATTCTAAAATTCAGCTTGATGACTTTGTATTTTGCAGGATAAGGCAGGAACCATACTTCATCTGAACCCGTGAGGCAAATGAGAAGTTACCTTATGATAGCTGGGAAGCCAGATAGAAAATGGCCTTATAATAGCTCCTCACAAGCCTCCTAGCAGTTTGTGTTCTGTTAGGATCACAAGTATTGGACCAAGACTCAACTACAATTAACAAGACATAGTGATATATGCCTGTAATCTTATAACTCAGGAGGAGGAAGAAAGATCAAGAGTTCAAGGCCAATATGTGCAGCATAGTGACAAGTATGGGAGGGTGGTTCAAACTAGCTAATTTGAAGACAGAGATTGGTAGGATCAGGGTTTAAGGCCAGCTAGGGATAAAGCTAAGCAAGATCCTATCTCAATGACAAAAAAGCTGAGCATGATGGTGCATGTCCATCATCACTGCTAGGCAGGAGACCTAAGTAGGAGAATCATGATCCAGATAGGTCTAAGCAAAATGTGAAAAGAGATATGGGGCCATGGCTCAAGTGATAGAGCATCTGCCTAGCAAGTATGAGGCTCAAAATTCAAACTCCAGTACTGCAGCAATAAATCATCATCATCATCATCAGGTGCTATGACAGACAGAGTCTTCTTCACTGTCTTTCCATTCTCTTCCTGCTTCTCCAGGGAGGAGAAAGCAGTGAAGTGAACAGCCTGGTGGTCTCGGCTTGCCTAAGGGAAGAGAGGAAGATGAACTATTTCACAGGACAAAAGCAGCTGCTTCAGGCACAGGCTTCAGGGGAGCCCAGGGCCTCAGCAAGCCCAGACATCAGTGGGCTGAGCTGACTCTGGTCCTGAGGGGCCTCCCAGCCCCCTTCCCTTCCCTCAGCTGGCCCAGCCCCCAGGCTTTGCAGAGGGAGAGGGAGAGGGAGAGGTGGAGGGGGCAGGGGGCCAGTGGCCAATCACATCCAGGACAGCCCCAGGCATCTGTACCTGGTGCAACCAATCCCCTCTGTACAGACAGCTCAATTGGCCTCTGCTGCCTCCTCCTCTCCCTGCTCTGCCCAGCAACAGCAGAAAGGAGGTTTGAGGGGGAAGAGGGAGGCCCTGCAGACTCCCAGCCTCTGCTAGAAAATACAAGTATATGTATCCCAGGCTTATTCTTTTTTTTGCCAGTAAATTAATTTGACTTTTTATGTTTTTTAATTGTAAAAATACTCTACAGAGGGGTTAAAGTTACATGAGTAAGGTAATGAGTACATTTCCTATTGGGCCTTGTTACCTCCTCCTTTGTTTTTTCCCTACCATTCCTTCCTTCCCCACCTTCCTAACTCCTCCCCTCCCACCAAGTTGTAAAGTTCATTTTCAACATAGTGTCTTGTACATTTCATTGTTACTTATTTAAGCATTTTGTTATTTTCTTTCCCCTCCCCAAATTATAAAAATGTATATACAAGATTCAGGTCACTGGAATCAAAAACAGTGAAAACAGGGGTTATACCATGGGGGAAGAACATACAAAAGAAACAAAAATATAACATAGTACATTATAAGTATATTAAAAACAATAGCAAGAAAGAAAAAAACACTTGTGTCCCTATCTTGGGGTTCATTTCATTTAACATCATCTTATATGGTCATATGTACATAGCTTTTGACCTTTTCTACTTGTCCTAGACATATACTAGTTATTGCAAATAAGGGAAACCATGGGACCTATGTTTCTTTGGATCTGGCTTACTTCACTTAATTTAATTTTTCCGAGTCTTTCCATTTCCTAACAAATGGTATATGGGTGATGTCATTCTTTCTGATGAGGCATAGAATTCCATTATTCACACACACACACACACACATCACATCACATCACATTTTCTTGATCCATTCATCTACTGAGGGCATCTGGGTTAAGTCTGTTAGTATTATGCTCACCTTTGTCCTCAGCTCCACCCAGACCTGGGCCTCCTCCCATTCCTGGAGTTCCCTACTTACAGCTGGCCCCTCCTTCTCTCAGCCCAGACCCACCTGAACTCCCATCTACCTCACTTCCTATCCCCCAGACCCTCCTGCTACCTGGATGGTGACTGAGGCCATGTGCTCCCTCTTGGGAGAAATATGGCTCCTCTAATAGACCTTGTAATAATTTTTCTCCTGTGCCTGCCTGCTTCTGTGTGGTCCCCTGGGATGAATGTGTCTGATCCTCTTTCAGGGCACATAGCTGTGATAAACATGGTTGTGCTGGTAGGTATAGTATAGCCTTGTTTGTGATAATTTGGATAAATGCCCAAAAGTGGGATTGCTGGGTCATAGGGGAGCTCTATGTGGAGTCTTTTGAGGAACCTCCATACTGCTTTCCAAAGTGGTTGAACAAGTTTACACTCCCACCAACAATGCAGTAAGGTTCCCTTTTGGCCCTGGCTCATTCTTTAGAAGAAGGAAAACATTGATAGCTTTTGGAGCCTCCAAATCTGTGATTACATATATATAAAAACACCTCCACTTTGTTCCTGACCCTGAATTTTCTTTTAGATAGTAATATGGTTTGAATTCAGGGTCCCTAGCCTTCTTAGTTAAATGCTTTACTTCTTGAGCCATCTCACTAGCCCTTAACTTTAATCTTATAAGATGTGTGAAAGGTGAAAGAACAAAGTCTTTAGAAACCTATATTCAAAGTTCTAGCGGTCACAGAATAACTGGAAAAACAAGTGTCTGATTGTAGACAGAGACATTGTGATTTGAAATACAGACCCAATCTCACCTTAAGGTGTCAGAACTCATCTATTCTTTTTCACAGTGACCTAGACAATTAGTCTCATTTTCCCACTGTACCTTCAACCTGGATTCTCTCTCTCTCTCTCTCTTTCTCTGTGTGTGTGTGTGTGTGTGTGTGTGTGCGCACGTGCGTGCATGAGCACGTATGTACATGCTCGCGCCGGTACTGGGGCTTGAATTCAAGGCCTGGGTACTGTTCCTGAGTTGTTTTTGCTTGTTTGTTTGTTTGTTTTTGTTTTGCTGATGGGTAGCACTCTACTAATTAAGCCACAATTCCACTTCTAGCTTTATGGTAGTTAACTGGATAAGAGTCTCACAAACTCCTACCCAGACTGGTTTTGAACCACAATCCCCAGGGCTCAACTGCTTGAGCAGTCAGGATTACAGGTTTGAGCCACCAGTGACTGGCTCCCTTAGCTTTTCACTCAAGATTGGCTCTCTACCACTAGAGCCAGAGTTTCACTTCTGACATTTTGCTGATTAATTGGAGATAAAAGTCTCATGGACTTATTTGCCTGGTATTGAATCTCAGTCTTCATATTTTAGCCTCCTGAGTAGCTAGAATTGTAGGTGTGAGCCACCCATGCTCCGTGCAACCTGGTTGTTGTTGTTTTTTTTAATGAAGAACATGTGCTCTCAGATGTTAAAACTGTTCATGCTGAGCTAGAGTCATTGGTTTATTCCATCAGGTTATTGGGAATAATAAATACCTTTTCCTGTATGGCAGAGACAGCTTTCTGAAAAATGCTTTGCTCCCAGGAAACAAGATGCCAGAATGGGAATCTGATATAGGACTAGGGAAACGTTCTTCAGTCTAAAGAAGGGAAAATGGAAGACTTGGGGACCAGGAGTTTATGCTTATAATCCTAGCTACTCAGGAGGCTGAGATCTGAGGATCACACTTCAGAGCCAATTCAGAGCCAGTTCAGAGCTAGACTGGGCAGAAAATTCTGTGAGACTCTTATCTCCAAATAATCAGCAAAAAGATGAAAGTGGTTCTATAGCTCAAGTGGTTGAGTGTTGGCCATAAATGGAAAAGCCAAGCAAGAGCTTAAAGCCCCAGTGAGAAGTAAAAGGGATAGTAATTAAAATTTGTGTGGTTCTGGTTGTTGTCCCAGAGGATCTCAAGAGAATATTGATGGTTTGTTCATGAGAAAGTCTCTTCAATTGCAATTTCTTTTCTAGGGTTTTCAGATGCATTGATACATTGTATATTTGAAATATAGACTTTTATTGCTATGTGCTTCTGCACAGTCTTAATTTGGCTATATCCTATAAGCATTTGTAGATTATATTTCCATTTTCATTTGTTTCAAGAATGTCTTTTGAGTCAGAGTCTCACTATGTAGTCCAAACTGGACTCAAACTTCCAGTCCTCCCGACTTAGCTTCCTGAGTGCTAGGATTTACAGGTATGGGTCATTATGTACACTTTTGAGAAATGTTTATGTTTTCTTTTGATTACTTCACTGACCCATGGTTTGGTCCGCAGCATGCTGATAAATATATATGAACTTCTAAAGTGTCTGTAGTTTCTTTAGTTGTTAGTTTCTATTTTTATTCCATTGTGATCAGAGAAGAGAAGATAAATGATAGGATTTAAATTTTTTAATTCATTGAGACTTGCTTTGTGTCTCTTTTGTGTCATTGTAATGTTGTATGTTTTTAAAGAAAGAATGTGTCTGTATTCTATAGTTGGACAAAATAGTCTATAAATACCTGTTAAAACCACTTGGTCTGTAGTATAGCTTAACCCTGGTGTTTCCTTGCTAATTTTTTTTTCTTGGTCAGTTGTGGGGCTTGAACTCTGGGCCTGTGGGCTGTCCCTGCTCTCTTCAGCTCAAGGTTAGCACTCTACCACTTGAGTCACAGCGCCACTTCCGGTTTTCTGATGGTTTATTGGAGATAAGAGTTTCACGGACTTACCTGCCCCGGCTGGCTTTGAACCGCGATCCTCAGATCTCAGCCTCCTGAGTAGCTAGGATTATAGGCGTGAGCCACTGGCGCCCGGCCCTTGCTAATTTTTTTAATGAATGATAGTTCATTGAAGAATATTGTGTTGGATTCTATTGCTACTTTTAATTCTAATCATATATTTTTACTTAGCAAATACTATATTTTGGTTTTTGGTGCATATATATATACAACTTCAATATCTTTCTGGAAAAAATTGATCTCCGGATCATATAGTGGCCTTCCTAGTGTCTTTTTCACATTTCTTGTCTTTGTCTACTTTTTTTTGACAAAAGAGTAGCCACTCCTATATGCTTTTGATTCCCACGTGCATAGATTATATTTTTCCATCTTTTTACTTAAAGTCTATTTTTTTCTTTATTGGCAAAATAAGATGTTTTGTTTTGGTGCCAGTCTTGGGGCTTGCACTCAGGGCCTGGGTGCTATCCCTGAGATTTTTTTTTTGCTCAAGGCTAACAAGCTCTCTACCACTTGAAACACAGCCCCATTTCTGTTTTTTTGGTGATTAACTGGAAATAAGGATCTCATAGACTTTGTTGCCTGGGCTGGCTTTGAATTACAATCTCATACCTCAGCCTCATGAGTAGCTAGGATTACAGGTGTGAGCCACAGGCAACCAGCACTACTTCTTTTATTTTTTGTAGGTCATACACTAAAAAAAGATACATTATATGGCATGGGCAGCCATAGGAAGATAACACTTTATCTTCAACCATCTCCAGGGTAAAGACATAGGGTATAAGTTTAAATAGATAACTAGGGGCTGGAGGAAAAAGAATACACATAAGCAGTCACAGTCATAAGTGTGTTCTAGTGGTCATTATCTCAGTCCTAGATTAAGGAAGGGTTCTGAAGAAGTCATTAGGGCTTTGCCACTTGAAAGGAGCATCCTGGTGAAGATAAATAAGTCATTGATGTCTATCTAGCAAGTGAGTCAATCCTTCCTGGATTCCAAGAGGGCTGTAAAATGACTTCAGTAGAGAATAAGTGTTTCAAAGCAAAGGCCATGGATATAAAGTGGATACTGGAATGTCAAGCTTTTATTTTGTTATTAGTTAATTCTTGGGCTCAGTAAAGAATCAATGTTTCTTAGCAAATACTCTTTTTATTGCCAGTCCTGGGGCCTGAACTCAGGGCTGAGCCACTGTCTTTGAGCTTCTTTTGCTCAAGGCTAGCACTGTACCACTTGAGCCACTGCGCCACTTCCAGCTTTTTATGTATATGGGGCACTGAGGAATGGAATCCAGGGCTTTATACATAGTAGGCAACCACTCTACCATTAAGCCACATTCCTAGCCTTCTCAGCAACTATAAAGCCCCTGTTGCATTCTCCTCTTATGCTTGAATACTCCTCAGTATTGAGGAAATTAGGGTTTTGGTTAACTGGCTTTGAAAGTTCCTTGGCTAGTTCCTTGGCTGGTATAGAAAAGGGAGGAAATTAGAATACTTAATTATTTGAAGACAAAAGAGCCTAATTTTTCAAGCCTAAAACTATGCCTATCATTATAGAGCAAAATATAAGAGAGATTTAACTAAATATATTGCATAAGGATCCTCTTTTAAATGTCTTTGAGCATGGACTACTAAAAATGTGAATTTGGAGCCAGTAGAAATAGTCATTTTTAATCTACTTAAATAGGAGGCTTTGACCAAAATGATGACCTTGTTTTCTCTCAGATGTGTCTAGAAGGGATTTAATGTGAAATAATGATGCATTTATAAAAACGTATTCCTTAAAACCTCTCAGCTTTATCAGGGCACCAGTGGCTCACACCTGTAATCCTAGCTACTCAGGATGCTGGGATTTGAGGATCACGGTATGAAGCAAGCCAAGGCAGGAAAGACCTTTAGACTCTTAACGCCAATTGATCAACAAAACTAGAAGTGGAACTGCGATTCAAGTAGTAAAGCACCAGCCTTGAGCAAAAGAGTTCAGAGACAGTGCCCATGACCTGAGTTCAAGGCCTAGGACCAGCACACACAGATAGATGGACTGACAGACAGACAGACAGACACGCCCCTCCCCCCCACATACACACGGACAAGAACAAGTGACTTTATTTGGATTCTGATACTTTCTTCTCTTGTTTCAACATTTTTTTTTCTCTAAATCGTTTGTCTATGGACAGTTTTCTTTGACCCACCATTTAGCTATTTTGGTTTCTTATCATTTGGGCTCATCTTGAGATGAGCCATTTCCTGAAGCATCTGTTTGGTTCCCATGTTTGAGGGAAAGTAACAGGTCATGTGGGAGTTAGTACCCTTTTGGAAGATTGGGAAGAATGGTAGATTAGAAGCATCTACCACTTTGATTCCATGAACGAAGAGTCAGGTAACACAGAAGAAACTAGATTCTGAAGAGGGGAAAGAGGAAGAGAAGGAATCATGATAGAGATAGCAGGAAGGTGGGGGAGGACCCACATAAATCAACCACATTCTTGGCTCCATGGGAGGGGAAAAGAAAACTGAAGACATCATTACAAGGTAAATCAGACAGCCCTGATGACAGACTGCCAATTCTAACTGTGAGACAAGCCTACAGACCGTGAAAACCTTAATCCTAGTACAGGGATTTGTGAGACTTGACTTCTCTGGAGTGAAAGGTTAGCCTTTGTTATAAAAAGGCTTTTTATCACTCCTTTTATCCCAAAGAACAATAGTATGATAACATCTTGAGAGAGTGCCTACTATTGGAAACTTAGTTATTGAGGAGGCCTGGGAACAGAGAATAATCATAGTACACAGAGCTTTGGGACACTTTGCCAAAGAGATTGTCACAAGATATGGCTAAGAAGAAAGAGAATGTCCAATAGAGCCCTGCAGAAAATATTTTTAATGTCAGTTCTGGGGTTTGAATACAGGGTCTGAGTGCTGTCTCTGAACTTTTTTGCTCTTGGTTAGCGCTCTACCACTTAAGCCACAGCTGCACTTGAGGCTTTTTTTTTTTGGTGGTTAAGTAGAGATAAGAATCTCCTGTCCAGGCTGGCTTTAAATCATGATCCTCAGTTCTCAACATCCTGAATAGCTAGGATTACAGGCATGAGCCCCTAGCAACCTCACCTCCAGGGAGCTATCACAGCAGCTTGGACCCTGGCAGCAGACGACAACAGCTGGGGCAGCTGGAGTGTCCACAGCCTTGATGCCTGCAATGCCCACCCACGGGTGTGGAACTAGCCATTTGGGCACGGGCAGCTACTCAACATCAGCTTAGATGCTAGAGGTAGATGCTTGAGATGCCTGGAAGAGACACGTGAAGGTGGCTTGGGACTACCCACAGAGGCATACAGGGTAGGCTAGGATACTGTGGACACTTAAATTGACTCCAAATTGTGCAGCTATGGCTTAAAACGAAAGGTGGAGGTGCCTTTGGAGATAGCTGAGCCACTGAAGGCTTGGATGTTGCAGTTGTCCAAGTTCCCACCGTCCCTGAGCATGAGTTATTTCCATTGGCTGACTTCAGCAACAACATTTTGAGAAAGAAGGCTGCTTCCCATCTCCATGTGTTCACTACTATGGAGGTCAGAGCACTTGTATCTAGACTTTCCACATCACATTATACCCATAGCCTTCAACACACACACACACACACACACACACACACACACACACACACACTCCTCACCAATAGGTGGATCATTCAAATAAAAAAAAAAGTCAACAAGGAAACCTCAGAACTAAGTGGAAGGCTAGACTGGAAAAACCTTTGTTTTTGTGCCAGCCAAGAGTGAAGCTTGAATTAAGAGTCTCATGCTTTCACTCAAGATTTTTTGCTCAAGTTTGGCTTGAACCACTTGAATCATACCTCCACTTTTGGCTTCTTGGTGGTTAATTGGAAGTAAGAGTTTCATGGACTTTTCTGCCTGGGCTGTCTTTGCACCACAAAATTCAGATTTCAGCCTTCAGAATAGCTAGGTGTGAGCCACCAGTGCCCAGCCAGATGGACTTTTATGCATATACATATACGTAAACATTTACACCTACATACAAATACACAGAAATATCTCAAATAAATAGTTTATTGGGCATCTAAAGCTCATTAATAAAAACAGAGGCAAGCCGAACCCCAGATTTTCAGATTGGAAAAAAAGACTAGAAACTATACAAAAATCAATGAATAAAAAACTGAAAAAATAAATAAGACTGATAAACATTTAGCCAAACTGACAGAATGATGATGGAAAAAAGACACAAACCAAATAAAATTAGAGACAAAAAAGGGGATATCACAGCAAACACCAATGAAAGCTAGAGCATCCTAAAGGAGTGCTTTAAAAACTGATATTCAAGAAAACTGGAGACAAAATATAACTATAGGACTTTTTTTCATTGGTTGTGGAGCTTGATCTCAGGACTTGGGTGCTGTCCCTGAGCTCTTTTAGCTCAAAGGTAGTGCTCTACCACTCTGAGCCACAGCACCACTTCCTGTTTTCTGGTGGTTAATTGAGGATAAGAGTCTCATGGATTTTCCTGCCCAAGATGGCTTCAAGCCATGATCCTCAGATCTCAGCCTCCTGAGTAACTAGGATTACAGGTGTGAGGCACCTGGCAATGTAGGATTTCTTTGGGAGGGTGGTACAAGTTGGGGAGAGGGAATGAGAATGGCAGAGGATGGATAATATCAAAACACATGGTGTCTATGCATAAAATAGTTTAAGGAAACTAAAAGCTACTGAAGGTTAGGGAGGTAGGAAAGATGGAGGAGAAAGAAATAGATAAAATTAATCTGACTGAATTATGAGTACCTGTGAATTACCATGGAGCAACTCCTTTATATAATTAATCTGTACTAGAAATGAGTGATAGAAAAGTAATACAAGCTATGTTGGGTTACAGGTACCAGAGGGGGCTGGAGAGGGTCAGCAGAGAGGTAGTAAATATGGTCAAAGTACTTTATATGCAGGTATAAAAATAGAACAACGAAGTTTTCTGAAATTGAATTAAGAAGGTGGGAGGGTTATAAAGGAGAGCAATAGAAAAAAATAAGGTTGATAGGATCTATGTGTGCATGTATGGAAATGTCACAATGAAACTCCCTCTCATACAATGAACGTATCTAATAAAACTGTTTTTAATTAAAGTTTTATTGAAAAGGTGATGTGCAGAGGGGTTACAGTTACATAAGTCAGGTAATGAGTACATTTCTTTTTGAACAGTGTTACCTCCTCCATCATTTTCTCTCACTTTTTCCCATACCAGCCCCCCCAAAATTGTTCATTTCTTACATAGTGTCTAGTGAGGATCACTGTTGCATTGGTTCAACCTTTGTTCCACTTTCTATGATTCCCATTCCCTTCCCCAAATCGCATAAAATTATATACAAGACAAAGGGTACAGAAATAAAAAAAAACAGTGACATCTGGGAATAAACCAAAAGGAAAAAAGAAATAACTGCAAACACTACAATAAAAACCCTCTTGATTCCATTTCTTGGTGGTCATTTTGATAAGCATCATTTTATATGGTCATAGGCACATAGCTATTGAGTTATTATGGTCCTCTACTCAGCATATCTTAGACATATTTTAGTTAGTACAAATGAGGGAAAACATGCAACTTATGTTTCTTTGGATCTGGCTTACTTCATTTAATATAATATTTTCTAATTCTTTCCATTTCCTTATGAATGGGGCAATGTCATTCTTTCTGATGGAAGCATAGAATTCCATTGTGTATTTATACCACATTTTCTTGATCCACTCACAAAAAATAATAAAAAATATTTGTAAAACATCTCAAAAACTACCAGGCTCATTCCTGTAATCCTATCTATGCAGGAGACTGACACTAGAGGATTATGATTTGAGACATCCCATGTAAGAAAGTCCATGAGACTCTTATCTGCAATTAACCGCTCAAGTGGTAGAGCACTAACTTTGAGCAGAAGAAGCTTAGGGACAGTGCCCAGTCTTGAGTTCAAGCCCAGGACTGACACCAAAAAAAAAAAAAAGATCTCAAAAGCCTAAGGTTGAACAAAAAGGGCACTTTGTGTGTGTGTGTGTGTGTGTGTGTGTGTGTGAGAGAGAGAGAGAGAGAGAGAGAGATACAGAGACAGAGACATAGACAGAGACAGAGACAGAGACAAAGAGACAGGGTGGCACCTGGCATCCATTCCTATAAATGGAATCAAAAATTCTGCAAAATGTGAACAGAAAACAGTTCTAAAGTATGACAGGAAAATGTGAAACAAAAGCAACAAAGAAAAGTATCTTTAAAACGCAAACTTGTCTGGCAAATTAGTTGTTGTTAAAGTCATTTTCCTAGAGTCTGATTGCAAATGTTCCAGAAGGACTCACCCTATGACTTGCAAAACCCTTAGAATAACCATGGCTAAAATTTTGGGAAAAAATAGTATAGCAAATGACAGTATGGTCTAGTTATTTCCATTGCATACAACATTTTAAGATAATGATTATGATTGACAGCATTATTCCAGTATTATCAAGCTTTCCTTGTTACAATTAGGAACACATAGACATAAGCTTACAAAACACTAGCATTATTTTTTCAATTTAGAGGACATAAGCTTGGTAAAATGTTCTCAGAAGCTTTGTGTTCTAGAAGGCATAACTATTTGGGGGACATAAATACATATAACATTCAAAAGAGTCAGCAAGAATTAGCATTATAAAGGGGAGAACTGGGAGACATCCAGAGGAGGGGTGACATTGTCCAAAAAGAAATGTCCTCTTTACCTGATTTATGTAACTGTAACCCATTTGTTCATCATCTTATAATAACAATAAAAAATTAAATTAAAAAAGAATTAGCATTATAGCTACACAGAAGTTACATGTGAATTTAGCATTTATCTTTAGAGTCAAATTTTGAATCTTTGGTTAAGTAAGGCGATAAGTATACGACACTGTCACAAAACAAAACATTAGCTCTTTCATAAGTTAGAGAATAGTTGTAGGACCCTAATAAGATTTATCTCCTAATGTACAAGTGTATATCATATATACAAGAATTCTGATTTAGTTAAAACAAATAAACATAGGCCAGCTTGCCCCAAAGGCAAGACCTTTGTCACCTGCATGATACTGATTACAAGCAGTAGAAATTGCAAAGGTTATTGATCTTATTTTTTACAAGTCAGAGGTATAGATGTAATGCATTTGGGCTAAAAGAGAGAACTAGTTGGCCTTTTTACAGGTATTAAGCTTATATAACTTTTTGTGGGGGCTGGGAAGGTGGCTCAGTGGTAGAGCGCTTGCCTTGCATGCATGAGGCCCTGGGTTCGATTCCTCAGCACCACATAAGCAAAAAGAAAAAAGCCCGAAGTGGTGCTGTGGCTCCAATGGTAGAGTGCTAGGCTTCAGCTGAAGAGCTGAGGGACAGTGCCCTGGCCCAGAGTACAGGCCTCACGACCGGATCCCCCCCCAAAAAAAGAACCTCTCATATCACATATGGACTCTGCATAAAAAAAAACACAACTTTTTGTGCTGGTACTGGGGCTTGAACTCAGAGCCTGGGTAGTGTCCCTTAGCTTTTTGGCTTGAAGATAATGCTCTACCACTTGAGTTACATCTCTACTTCCAGCTATTTAGTGCTTAATTGGTGGTAAGAGTTCTGCCTGGGCTTGTTCCAAGCATCACTCCTCAGATCTCAGCCTCCGGAGTAGCTAGAATTACAGGTGTGAGTCACCAGCAGCTGGTTAAACTTACACATTTCTAACTCGGCAAATGTTTGCATAACATTCAAACAGAGTTCAGACACATAGGGCTACATAGCTGTGTTCACGTAGGTCTACATAGGCTCTGACTATGTTAGAATGACTTAAAATAATATTTGTTTAACCATTTTGTGATAAGGTGGTCATTTAGAGTATCACATATAAATATGTATTTAAATGAACTTTGATTTAGGGTTCAATTTTCTAATGAATCAAAATCCTGACAATTGCCTTGATAAAAATGTAAAAATCTTTCCTTTAAGACAATTCCCCACCCACCCCCAATGTTACTATGAAAGAGCAATATTCTTAAGAGCTTTGTATTTATGTTAGAATGGAATAACTTTCCATAGAAATTTGAATTTAGGCAAAATTATTTCATTTCCCAAAGAATAAAATACTTTCAGTGAAAATCCAAGAAGAAAAGCTCTTATTGTATATGAAATAACTTACAAAAGTATATTTGGTAATAGACTCATATACACTAAATTAAACTTATGACAGAATGAAACACATCTGTCCATGAAATCCTTTTTTCTTGAATCAGCTGCTTTTCAGTTCATCTTGGTTGAGATAAGAAACTGAGAAAACCTGTTTTCTTAGAAGTGATAACAGAAGAGAAAAGATGCAACTGCTCCTAAAGAATCATTTCAAAGATGTTCACATCATAAAAATATCTATACATTTAAAAAAGATTTTGCATTAGGCATGCCCCAATAAAAACATGCATGAGTTCAAGAAAATGCTAAAATTCATTTAGAGGCCACAAATATCTTGGTCATATATATCTAGGAATTATGGGAGCAGATTGAGTTATGAAGAAATGCTGTTCTTTTAAGATTTATTTTGTGAGGCTTTTCTTGGCGATTGAAATAAGAATTTGGTCAGTGTTTTCTAGGGCTGTACCAAATAGGGCTATTGCCATAGCCATCAATCAAACTTCTAACTTTCATCAAGACAATAATCACATCACAGACAAGTAGACATCCACAAAATGACGCTCTCAAACAAGTACATTAATACAGATTGTATTCTTTTTTATTGTGAAAATACTGTACAGAGGGGTTACAATTACATGGGCAAGATAATGAGTACATTTCTTATCAAGTATTGTAGCCTCCTCCTTTCCCATCCCTTCCCATCCTCCCCCTGCCTCCCCACCCAATCCTCCCCGCTCCCCCTCTCATCCCTCCCCACCACCAAAGTTGTAAAGTTCGTTTTTGACATAATGACTTGTACATCTCATTGTTGCAATGGGTCCACCTGTATCCCTATTTAAACGATTTGTTTTCCCCCTTCCCCTCCACAAATTATACCGACATCAAATACAGTGAAAGCAGGGGTTATACTGTGGGGGAGAGACATACAAAGCAACAAAGAAATCATCTTATGAATGTGTTAGAAACAATCACATGAAAGAAAAAAAAGCATTAAAAAAAGCATTTGAATACATATCTTAGAGTTCATTTCCCTAACATCACCTTATCTGACCTTTTCTGCTTGACTCAGACATATACTAGATATTGCAAATAAGGGAAACCATGGGACCTATGTTTCTTTGGGCTTGGCTTACTTCACTTAATATAATTTTTCCAAGTCTTTCCATTTCCTAACAAATGGGGCAATGACATTCTTTCTGATGGAGGCATAGAATTCCATTGTGTATATATACCACATTTTCTTGATCCATTCATCTACTGAGGAGTATCTGGGTTGGTTCCATATCTTAGCTATAGTAAATGGTGCTGCAATAAACATAGTCGTGCTGGTAGCTTTAGTGTATTCTTAAACAATTGTCCTTTTCACCTGTTTGTCCTTCTGTCCTCTTTTAGTAAAATAATCAGCTAGAATTCTCTCTAGGTGGAAAGATAGACTTGGTACTTTTTATTCTTAAGCAAATAACAACAGAGTTCTCCAACACAATTACCCTGATTTCTTTGTGTACCTCATTCCTTCCCAGCTAATTACCAGTATAAAGTTTTCAAACAAACTCAAATGCTCAGAATAGTCTCCAAATAAAGGATCCAAATGACTTTGTCAGACAAACTGCAGATGCCCATATAATCTCACTGAACCCAAGAGGGGTTCTAAAAACCTCCAAAGTGTATAGACTCTAATACTGTCCTCTTAGACAAATGGCAAAATCCCAAACAGTTCAGTAGAACCCAAGTGACTCAGGAGAGCCTTCAGACAAGAAAGAAAAAGAAGAGGAAGTCTTAAGGTGCACTGATCAGAAAAGGTTCTTGGAATAAAAGCAATTTCAGCAGCTGCATAGAACCAATTCCATCTTTCTTTTCCATTCATGTTCAATTATGGCTTATACCTAAAGAATACATTTTCTCCTGGATTAATTCACAAAGCTGAAATCAGGGTTTTTAATTGGAGAACTTAGTCTGTTTATATTTGAGGTTATTTAAAATATATAAAAACTTGCACCTATCCTTTTGTTTAATCTTCTTCTTCTTCTTCTTCTTCTTCTTCTTCTTCTTCTTCTTCTTCTTCTTCTTCTTCTTCTTCTTCTTCTTCTTCTTCTTCTTCCTCCTCCTTGAGGCTTTTCTTGGCGATTGAAATAAGAATTTGGTCAGTGTTTTCTAGGCCTCCTCCTCCTTCTCCTCCTCCTTCTCCTTCTCCTCCTCCTCCTCCCCCTCCTCCTCCTTCTTCCTCTTTCTTCCTTTCTTTTTGCTGGTATCAATCCTTGAACTCAGGACTGCACAGTTAGAGCCTTTTTACTCATGGATGGCACTCTACCACTTAGCTGTGCCACTTGCCCAGTTCTTTGCTGGTTAATAGGAGATGGAGTTTTGTGGGATTTTCTTCCTGGGTTGACTTCAAACTGTGATCATCCAGATCTCAGCCTTCTACATAGCTAGGATTACAGGAGTGAGCCATCTCTTCTATTTGTTTTAAATATTTAAATATTGTTTATTCTTGTCTTCCTCTCTTGTTCATTTTTGTTGTTTCTTGATTTGTTGTATCGATAATGTTTGTGTCTACCAGTGGGCTTGATAGGTTTACATGTTTTCATGATGATAGTAATTATCTTTCTTTTGCTCCTGGATATAAGATTTTTTAAGACTATTTTGTGGTCTGTAATTCCTTCTTTTTGCTTGTGTTGAAAGTCTTCAGTTCTCCTTTGTCTCTGAAGATAAGTTTCCTCAATAAAACTTGTTTGGTTGAGTTTTCTTTCAAATCTTGAAATTGTACACGATAGCGTGTACCAGTTGGTGATGATGCCATGTAGAGTCAGGCACTTTAGAAGCAGGATGCCTCCCTTTCTGTGTCTCATCATCTATGTAGGAGTCCTAGCTCATGCCCATCATTATTTCCTGGTTATGTGCATGCCCCATAGTGGAAAGAAAGATTAGGCTGGAGGCATCAGCACTAGCAAAGCCAGCTTGGCACATATTGGAGCTTTTGTCAAGGAATGTAACAATGCAGTCACTGTGGTGGTGTGGGTGGTAGTTGTGGACCTCCAGTAATGATGCAGCTATAGTAAAGGGTCTGTGCTTGCTGGTCGACAATGACATTGGTAGCTGTGGATGGGTAATTCTAAATGGTGTTTCTTTGGCTCCCCAGATATGATTGCTGGATTTAGACAATTAAAGATATTGGTGATGATTATCATAAAAATTAAGTCACAACCTTTGAGTTTCTCCTCCTTACATGGCCCATGTGTTAGGAGTTAGGAGATGTTTTAGAAAGGTATAAAGGATATAAAGAAAAAAAAACACAGTTGAGATCCAGAGGGATAAGATACTGAGGAAATGGGAAAACAATGAAGTGATTGCTAAAGAAACGAGTCATACAGTCATGTGGAAAGAGAAAAACAACCCTAGATGGGGGTGAGATAATCATCTTTGACTCTTTGACCATCTTTGATGGTCAAAGGTGAGGAAAAATATAGCCTCTCTTTCCCATTCCATCCCCCTCTGTACTTACCTACAAGGCATCTAGTAGATTTATGCTAGACCACTTATATTCCTATTATGATTTAAACAGCTATTATTAAAATACATGAGGGTAACTGGGCACCACTGGCTCATGCCTGTTATCTTAGGTATTCAAAAGGCTAAGGATATGATGATCATGGTTCAAAGCCATCCCAGGCAGAAAAGCTTGTGGGATTCTTACCCCCAATTAACTAGCACAAAAGCCAGAAGTGGAGCTGTGGATCGAGTGGTAGAGTGCTAGCCTTCAGCAAAAAAGCTAAAGGGCAGCACGTAAGCCTTAAGTCCAAGCTCATGTATCAGCACAAACAATTCTGTGAGGGTAAATAGTTTTCTTTTGGTCTGTAAGACCTATTTAATTCTAAGTATCTTTCATATGTCTACATAAGCCACACAGACCACAACTTTAACCATAGCTTCTCTATATCTTGTTTTTAATGCTTTGCTTCTTTCAGAATGCAAAATGATGGGAGATTTATAAGGAACTATCATAATGCCATGTCCTATGTCACAGGCTTATTCTACTATCTCTCCTGAGAGACTGTCATCTGAGAGGTTTTGTGTTTGTTTGTTTGTTTGTTTTGTGGTCGTGGGGCCTGAATTCTGGGTCTGGGCACTGTCCCTTAGCTCTTCAGCTCCAGGCTAGCACTCTACCACTTGAGCCACAGCGCCACTTCCAGCTTTTTCTGCTTATGTGGTGCTGAGGAATTGAACCCATGGCCTCATGCATGCAAGGCAAGCACTCTGTCACTGAGCCATCTTCCCAGCCCTTGAGAGGTTTTTTGTTTTTTTTAGATTATCTCCTCTTATGTGTTGACTTCATTTCCCTTGCAAATATGAAAAATTACTAGATTAGACACTTACTTTATTTCTTTTTAATTTGTGTGTATGTGTGTGTAGGGCCCCATGTTTTTACCTAGCTTTTTAGCTCATGGCTGGCACTAAAAACTCCAGTTCCAGCTTTTTTTATGGTTAACTGGAGGTAAAAGTCTTTCAGGTTTGTCTGCTCAAGCTGACTTTGAACTGTGATCTTTAAATTTCATCCTCCTGAATAGCGTGGATTACAGACATGGGCCACCAGCTCTAGCTCTCATTATGGATTTGACTTGTATTTCCTTAGTGACTACTGATATATTTTGTTGTGTACCTGTGGGCTATTTGTATGTCTTCTTTTGAAAAATGTCTGTTTAGGTCTTTTACCTGTTTTTTGTGTAAGTTCTGGGCTTGAAATCAGGGCCTGGGTTCTGCTCTGGAGCTTTTGTGCTCAAGGCTACCATTCTTCTGAGCTACATCTCCACTTCCAGTTTTTTGGTGGTTAATTAGAGATGAGTCGTGGACTTACCTGCTTGGGCTGGCTTTTAATTTCAACTCTCAAACCTCAGCCTCCTTAGCTTGGATGACAGGCATGAGCCACTGTCACCAAGCTTTGCCCATTTTTAATAGGTTTGTTTCCTTGCTATTGGTTTGCTTGAGTTGCTCCAATATTTTGGAAATGAACACCTTATTGGATGTATAGTTGGCCCATATTTTCTCTCATTGGAAACAAAAGGAAAGATTTAAAGTATGCCTTGATTGATAGATTTCAGTTTTCGTAGAGGCCTAGGATCTCTTTTTTATGGTTAATTTCCCCCTTCCGTAATAGAATGGACTATTTTGTTCTGTATTCTCAAATGAGTTAAGACTTGGCGAACTGTTGACATAGTATGGATGTGTTTTGCTTTGTCAGAAGGACCTGAAATTTGAAGGCCAGAATCAGAATGCTGTGGTTGGAAAATGGTTTGTCTCTCAAATTTCTGTGTGCTTGAAGCATGGTCCCTAATGTAACAGTATGACAGGTGGTAGATCTTTAAGAGATGGCACCTAGTAGAAAGTTAGTAGGTCATGATGGTGCCATGATCAAAAGTGATAAATATCTTTGCAGGACATGGGTTAGTTCTTATGATAGCAGATTGGTATAAAGCAAGACTGTTAGCATAGGCAGCTAGGTAGACATGAGCAGGAACAAGGAAATGCCCCTGGTCACAAAATTCTATTCCCCTTTCTTGAAAGGAGGTGGAATCATAAAACCCCAGATGGCCTATACCCTGAACCTGCAATTAAGATAACAGCTCTATATTCGCCTTATGTAGCACACTTCCCATATCAAGTCTGT
>NW_012267437.1:1001214-1024707 GCF_000151885.1 Dipodomys ordii
AGTTCAGTCATGGAGATTCATCCCTCTATATATTATGCTTTAGTCAACTAAATTTCTTCCAATCAAATCACAGTTTTCCAAAAATACTTAAAAACTCTCCCCCTTTCATTCTTTGTAATGATACTTAAGTGATTTTGTCCTTTTTCATACTTTCTTCTTTTTCATACATTCTTCTTTCATCCTTCATCATAAAAATGAAAGATTATAGGATGCATTTGTAATAAAGTTAGATCCATTGCTATTCTCCTTCTTTTGTCAAGGGGTCCCTGTATATCTTGGTTAATTTTGGTTAACATATAATGAATTAAACCCTGTGTGATGTACAATTGTATGGATTCTTGACAAATATTCTTAATATTTAAAATATTTTAAGATTGCTTTGTGTCCCAACTTATGATCTATATTCAAGAATGTCCTTTATACATTTAAGAAGAATGTGTATTCCACAATTTACTGGATGGAATGCTCTGGAATGCTCTGTATATGTCTGTTAGGTCCACTAACTAAAGTGAAGTTCCAGTTATGTGTATCCTGATTGATTTCGTGTCTGGTTTATTTGTAAATTGTCTAAATTCAAGCATTGAAGTCTTCTACTATTATTTTATTGCAGTTCATATCTCTCCTTACATCTATAATGTTGGCCTCATATAGTCAGGTGCTTTGATGTTGGTCTGTGTGTGTGTGTGTATGTGTGTGTGTGTGTTGTTATATTTTCCTGAGTTGACTTTTACATTTTGGTGTTTTGGGTTTTTTTGTTTTGTTTTTTGTTTTTTGCCAGTCGTGGGGCCTGAACTCTGGGCCTGGGCACTGTCCCTGAAGAGTCAGCTCAAGACAAGCTCTCTACCACTTGAGCCACAGTGCCACTACCAGCTTTTTCTGCTTATGTGGTTCTGAGGAATCGAACTCAGGGCATCATGCATGCAAGGGAAGCACTCTACCACTGAGCCACCTTCCCAGCCCAACTTTTAAATTTTTATATAATGACTTTGTTTCATTTTAGTTTTTGACTTAAAGTCTATTTTATAAGACATAAATGATCGAGTGAATAGATGAATGCCTCAGAAAGTTTCCTTCACTGGGAAGTAGTGCACTGTATCCTAAGAGACACTTTAAGTGCTAGTTTAGCACCTTAAGAAAGGAAGAAGACACACATACATAATATATATTTTACACATATATAAATTTACTGATTTTTGAAAAAGGGCCTCATTAGGTAGCCAAATCAGACCTTGAATTTAAGATCCTTCCATCTCTTCCTTCCAAGTGCTAGGATTACAGGTATGCATCACCAATGTTCACCTGGCTCCAATATTTTTCAGATAAGTTGAATTTTATTTGGCAGTCCCAGAGTTCAAACTCAAGGTCTTATATATTCTAGACAGTTACTTTGCCATTTTAGCCATGCCCTCAGCCTTTTTTTTTGTTTTTATTTTTCAGATAGGGTCTTTCTTTTTTCCTGGTTGAGCTGGCCTACAACCCTCCTTTCTGTCTTGCACAGGATTACATGTGTGTGTCACTACTCCTGGGTTGGTGGTTGATAGGGTCTCCAGTAACCTTTTCCTGGGCTTGTCTCTAACCTTAACCTCCCCCCCCCAGAAATAAATTTAAAAATACTTACATATGCCAAAATTAATAGTTAATAAATTGCAATGCACAAAAAAACCCAAAAACCCCCAAATCAATCCATAATCCCCCAGATCTCCGTGGGCTAAGTAGTTGGGAAACAGGTGTGAGCGGCTGAGTCCAACCAGATAATTGATCTCTTTCCACATTTTCTATTAACATCAATTAGTTTGACGGAGGGTTTCATTTTGATGTCCAATAAGCTGATATTAAAACATGAAAAAGGATCGATATAATCATTACAAAATAAATACATTTCATACGATTTTCTTACATCCACTGTTTTATTATGAATACATATGACGTGGAAGCTCCCTACCTTGTAATATTTAGAGCCTCTAAATATCTTAAGACATTTAGATATATAATCAGATTAATCTGATATGTGTGTGTGTGTGTGTGTGTGTGTGTGTGTGTGGGTGTGTGAAATGCATATGACCTATTCCTCTGTCTTCTGCTCCTGTGGGAAATATGTCGAGATTCATACTGTAAGAATCTATGTACTGAGGATGACACATTTTTTTTTAAAGACTGTAATTAATGTTGAGAGATGGGTTTGTTGGAAGAACTTGAGTGGGAACTCTGAAGAGTATGTTACCTTTGGGAGGAAAACCAGAATGAAATAGGAACGGGAATGTAGGATGGGAAATAAATCAAATGGAGAAGAGGAGGGAGTGACTGCTGAGTGAAGGACAGTAAAGAGGAGGTACAATGTGGAGAATGGAAAGTTGGAGGTAGCAAGGGGGAGGGGGCAGGCCAGCAGGAACTGAGACCCCCTCTGGAGGCGGAAAGAGGGAGGACCACTTCCGGCCAGGGAGGTGGGGGGAGGAACAGGCTCAGACCTGAGGAGAAGCAGTGAGAGAGCAGACGCTGTCCGGACTCCCGAGGACGAGGTGAGCTGAAGCGTTCTGATTCAGTGAAGACTTTGGCGGGTGGAGGCTTCCAGGCTGCAGCTTTGAGGTGCCTGACGCCATATGGTTTTAAGGTTTGAAAACCTTTTGGGGATTCGGGATCTGACCACGACGACCTGGTCTTGTTTAGCTGTTTAGCTGTGCATGTATCCGATTTTCACGGGAGAAAGGAGGGGGCGGAATTTCCTCCGGGCCACCGAAAGGTCTGGACTGGGTTCTGGCGGTAGAAAGGAGGGATGCAGATCTAGTTGGAAAGGAAAGATCAAGGAGCCGTTCGGGCAATAGCAAGAAAGGGAGGAGGGGCCAATTCGGGTGGGAGATCGGAGACAGCAGGACCCCGTTAAGGCTGGAGAACGGACCGGCCCAGGTTCGGGCTATAGGAAGGAGGGATTGGCACCGAGAAAGGAGGAGCAGACTCTTTAAGCGGCCACGATAAGACCTGGTTCAGAAGGGAGAAAGAAAAGGCCACGATCCGGTTGATTTCTGGTTTGAAAAGAGAAGGGACAGAACCTGTTAAGGTTCGAGGGCAGGGACTACACAGAAGGTTAATTTTGTTGGATTTGGAGGTGGGGTATCCATGTTGCAGAAAGGGCGGGCCCAGGCACTTGCAGACGTGGAAAGGGGGAGCTGTGTTGGGGAAGGGGCGGTGCGGAGACGTACTGCAGACTGGGGGGAGGGGGCTTATTAAGAGAAGGGGAGGTGCGGAGAAGTACTGCAGAGCCGCGGGAGAGGGCAAGTCGAAAAGGGGCGGGGCGTGGCTGTACCGCAGAGAAGAGGTGGCGGTGTTGGGGAAGGGGCGGTGCGAAGCTGTACTGCAGAGCAGAGGGAGGGGGCGGGTGTTGGGGGAAGGGTTGGTCGGAGATGTGATGCAGCTAGGAGGGGGGTGGGACTGAGATGTTTTGTTGCTAGGAAAGCTAGGGAGCATTTGTGGGAATGAGATGGTCAGAGTCTAGTCCATCATGGCGCATGCGCACTGAGCGTCTCGGCGAGCCAGCTCTTGGGAAAGCAGTGGGCCTGAGGGGGGAGGGGGCGGGAGTTCTTTTTGGTGCGCATGCGCACCATCATGTTGCGGTGCCGAAGGGGGCGTTTGTAGATGCGGGTAGTGGTGTAGAACCGAGTTGCCATCTTGGAAGCAGAAGGAGCTGAGGCTCAGAAACCAGATGTCCTGAGTTTCTAAGTATGAGGACCCAGGAGCTGGAAGATTTGGGACTCCAGGTTAGGTGAGACCCTTCCTCTGCATTCAGGTTAGGCAAATCTTATCATCATATCATCTCTCCCTCCTTCTTCCTTAACTCAGGTCTATTTACTTTAGACTCAGCTCTCACTTGGCTTCCCAGAAAGATGGATAGAAGAAATGATTACGGTTATAGGATGCCCACATTCCAGGTGAGACTTCTCTACATTTTCAGCAGGCCATCTACCCCCATCCTGAGTTCACCTACCGCTCTTAAGGCCACTACCATTGTGTAGTTGCCTAATTCCCTGCCTCACCTATGTTTGCATGGTTGGGGGGAAGGAGAGGAAGTCCTGCCTAACTCTATCCTTTGCTCCCTTCCTCTTGCCCTTCCGATTGCAATCAAATACTCCTCAGAATAAGGGGAGGACTTCATGGAAAGGGGTGGGTGTAGGGTGGTCCAATGGCCTGGAGAACATAATCCTAAGTATGTAGGGCCCTCTGCCTCCCCCTGGGAGCCTGGGGCTTCCCTTCTCTCCAGATTCACACACTGAAAATACAGAAGAGGACAATGTTTTGTTGATGCATACCCTGTTGGCAGCAACTAAGGATCCACCTGTTGCCAGCCGGCCTAAGAAAAGCAAGACCAAGAAGACCTCTGTTAAGGCTATTAATAAGACCACACCTGCTGCCCCTCCAGTTCCATCTTCCAATGAGATTGCAACCAACAAGCCCCAAATAACTTTGCAGACTTTAAACTTGCCAATCCTAACCCAGATCAGCCAGGCTTCAGCTACTGCCGAGGCAGCCAATATTCAGGCTTCATCCCTCACTGCTCAGCCTAAGAAAATCAATAAGACAAAGAGAGTTAGTCCCAAGGTATCTCAAGGCTCCCAATCTCTCATTGGCAGTGAGGGTGTCACTCCACAGGTTAAGTCACCCTTGAAGGCACTAAATGTACCAGTCACTTCCCAGACTATCCAGGCTCCAGTTGCCAATGAGTCAGCCAATTCCCTGGCCTTGACAGCCTCCACCAAGCCTAAGAAACCTTCCAAGGCTAAGAAGGCTGCCAGTAAGGCCGCAGCTTGTGCCACTGAGATCTCACTGGCTCCAAGTACCACCCACACAGTTACTCCCCAAGGCCAAATTGCCAATGAGACAGCCAATATCCAGGCCACAGCAGCCTCCATTCGTACCAAGAAAGCGTCAAAAGCCAAGAAGACAAATGCTAGGGCAACAAATACTGATGCTGAGCATCTAGAGGCTCCACATGCCATGGAGGCAGTTAGCAAACAGGTGGAGGCCTCAGCAGCTCTCCGGCCCAAAAAACCTAAGGGCAAGAAGGTTGCCAATAAGGGCTCTAGTTCTGCCTCGGAGATCTCTGAGGCCCCATCTGCCGTTCAGATGGTCTCAAATCATGCCCTGTCTGTTACTGTGCGGATCAGGAGAGGATCTAGGGCCCGAAAGGCTGCCACTAAGTCTCGGGCAACTGAACAGCCTCAAATTGCTGATCAAGGGGCTCAGGCCAAGATGGCTACCTCTCAGACCAGTATAAGTGCCCTTGAGACTCAGGTTGCTGCTGCTGTCCAGGCCTTGGCAGATGACTATCTGGCTCACTTGAGTTTGGAGCCCACGACTAGGACACGAGGCAAGAGGAACCGAAAGGTAAGATCTGTGACATCATCCTTTTATGATGCTCTCTATTCCTATCCCTTTAGCTTGCTGATTATTTTTCTATGAATATTTACTAAACCTTTTTACTCTGAGCTAGTCTCTATGTTCAGATATAGAGCTGCTGAGAAGAAAAGAGAAACAATGTGTCTTATTGTTCACAGATTGGTAGGGAAGTAAGATGTCCATATACTTAGCTACAGCTTGTATGTAACTCACCTTAGATTACACAGTAGTTACCATGTAATAGGGTTTGTGTTGTTACATTTACATAGGTCATGTCCTTATGTCTTGAAAGCAACTCCCTACTGTCTTGGAAATATATATCCAGTTTTATGGATGAGAAATTCAAGTCATTGAGAAGTGATATGACTCATCCAAGATGTATGGCTAGCACAGTCTAGTGGTGGCCAAAGAAATAAAAGGAACCCCAGGCCCTGCTCTTGGGTTGCTTCTGCCCTAGCAGGGGAATGAAAAGGAAAAAATGGAAAGAGAAGCTGAGGACTCCATGGCCAATGACAGGGTCAGAGCCCGCTACAGGAGAAGTCTTCAGCGGACTTCTGGATGAGAGAGGAAGGATCCAGCCAACTCTTTTTCACACCCCCCCCTTTTTTCTGATGATAGTCTAAGCATTCAAATGGAGAAGAGAAAAGTGGCAATAATTATAGGCGGATCCCATGGGGTCGGAGGCCTCCACCACCCAGAGATGTGGCCATTTTACAAGAAAGGGTAAGAATCCAATGTTGCTTTGTTGCTGTTCTTCTTCCCTTCCCCTTTTGTCATTCTTTGAAGTTTCCTGCCAATATATTGATATATTCTTATCTGTTTCTCTTTTCTCAGGCAAATAAGTTGGTGAAATACCTGTTGGTTAAGGACCAGACAAAGATTCCCATCAAGCGCTCAGGTAGTATCCTGCCAATCTCCCTTGAGCTCTCTTTTCCCCCCATAGTCTAAGGAGAACCATTCTCCTTTAGAGGACCACCTTCTTTCCTGTCACCACTTCATTATTGCTGACAACGCTCATTAACCTAGATCACAAGTTTGTCTGTACTGACCCCACAGGGCTGGCAGAAGGTTGCAGCTCTATGGTCTATACTCAGACCAGCTTCTCCTACCTCTCCTTTCCTGCAGATATGCTGAAGGATGTCATCCAAGAATATGAGGAATATTTCCCAGAGATCATTGAACGAGCAAGCTATGCTCTGGAGAAGGTGATGGAGAAGCCCTGGGGGATGGGCATATTGGGGAGGCCATGGATGAAGTAGGTGTACCGTGACCAAAGAGAACTACTAATACATCCCTATTGCTGTGCACTTGGGCACACCTGACCTATGGAGGGGTATAGATCAGCCATAGGTCAAACAAGAAGCCAGTGGTGACAACAGAGCTCAGATCTCAGCCCCTAGCTTATGGCTTCTGTCTGCTGTTGCTGCACACATCCTCTCCCGTGTTTCAGATGCTCACCTCTAATTCTCCCTGGATTCCCAATAAACAAAGATGAGGTTGATGACGGTAATAATTTGTTATTATTTACTGTGTGCCAAATACTTAGCTTCATGCTTTACACACAGTCACACTGACTCATACATGCAAAACCCTTAGGTACATGGGGGACCTGAGGAATACCTGGGAAGCTGATTTTGTGATCTTATAAAGCTATTCTTTTACTTGGCAGATGTTCCGAGTCAATCTGAAGGAAATTGATAAGCAAAATAGCTTGTATATTCTTATCAGCACTCAAGAATCCTCTGCAGGCATACTGGGAACGTAAGCTGGGAAGGTGCTGGGGTGGAAGGTGGACTTCTTTTATCCATAGTATGAAACCCTTGTCTCTCTTCCTACATCCTCTTAGAGGGTCAGGAAAGACAGGGCTTGCCCCTTAGCTGGATGTTGATAGCTTACGCCTGTAATTCTAGCTACTCAAAATGCTTGAGGTCAGAGGATCATGGTTTAAAGCTACCTGGGCAGGAAAGTCTATGAGACTCTTATCTGCATTTAACCACCATAAAGCTAGAAGTAGAGCTGTGGCTCAAGTGGTACAGCTATAGTTTTGAGCAAAAAAAACTTAGGGACAGCACCCAGGCCCTGAGTTCAAGCCCCAGGACCAAAAAAACACACAAAAATCAGGAAGGACAGGGGAGTGAGGGAGGGAAGAAAAAAGGAAAGGAGAGGAAAGGGAAGGGAAAGGCAAGAAGGAAGAAGGAAGGCAAGTAGGCTTGCTCCTGCCCCAGCTTCATCTGCTGAGTTGAACCCTGTATATAGTAGTGGTGCCTGATTATGATTGACTGAAGGATATAGGAGCCTAGAATGTAGAATTCCTGCTGTAAGGTTTCTCTTCTTTCCAGAAGCTTCCCAGGCAAGCATGCCTGTTGTTACTTGTCTGTTCCTATTGAGTGTCTTGCCTGGCCTACATAGAATGGAGCTCTAAGGGGAGAAGGAGCTTCTGTGTGTGTGTGTGTGTGTGTGTGTGTGTGTGTGTGTGTGTGTGTGTGTGTGTACATGTACATGTACTGTGAAGCTTGAGAGATAGTAATAGCACAGGCTCTGACTAGAAGTCTGTCAGGTCTGTGAGCTCTGGAAAAACAAGGACCCCCATTGACTGGTTTTAACAGGTGTTCTTCTGTTTTCTTGACAACAACCCTTGGGGTGAGTTAGGATATGTTTTTCCCTCTACTGAATCAGAGACCTTGATTCAAGAGTCTTTAGTCCTTTACCTTGGGTCCCAGGGAACTGGAAGCATAGGCTGGGCAGAGTTCTCCCATATCTGAGGAATAAGAACAGCGCTTGTGTGTCTTGCAAATGACTTCTAGATATAAATTTTGTTTTTATCTTATTATTCTCTTTAGAACTAAGGACACACCTAAGCTGGGCCTCCTCATGGTGATTCTGAGTGTCATTTTTATGAATGGCAACAAGGCCAGTGAGGGTGAGTGGCTGGGCATGCAGCTGAATGGGTGACTGTGGTCTGAATTCCACATGCTCATTTTCTGTCCCTGTTTCCTCTTGCCTCCCCTTGCAGCTGTCATCTGGGAGGTGCTGCGCAAGTTGGGGCTGCGCCCTGGGTATGATTGGGCTCTCAGCGCTTGCTGTCCGTGTTGTCCTTTGGCAAGAGAGGACGATCTCAGGATTGTATCAGCTTGGTGTTGTGGTGGTGCGGGTGGGGTTTCTGACCTGGGTGGATGGGGAAATTGGTCTGAACTCTTGCTTCTTTTCTTCATCATGTCCTCTGTTTTAAGATAAGGTGTAAGGTAGACCTTCAGGAATCCCTGACAAAGCCACCTGGCTTCTGCTGTTTGCTTCTAGTGGCTATGTGCTTTTACTACTTTCTTCGCTTCGTTGACACTGCCCCATGTGCTAGAGAGGTCTCTTCCATGTTGGGAATTGCTTCTGCCCTCATCCAAGCAGTTCGTTCCGTGTTCATTGGTTGTTATTTTTTTTTGTTTTGTTTTTTAACCATTGCCAGGGTGAGACATTCACTTTTTGGGGAAGTGAGGAAGCTCATCACAGACGAGTTCGTGAAGCAGAAGTAAGTGGTGTTTGGAAGCTTTATCTTCCTGTGAAATATTCTGGATGTATGCTGGGCTGGTTCAGAAAGTGTATAACCAGTACCTTTCATTTCTCACACTGTCTTTAGAGTGATGGTTGTCCTGTGTCCTAGACTTGAGTTTTGTCTAAATTTCCTGGACCTGTCCAGGACTAGGCTATATACCAAACAAAAGGCCTATGCAGTGGGGTATGCTCAGAGCAGGAAACTTGAAGACTGGCTCCTCTGTTTATAACATATTCAACCAGAATCTGGGGTTACTCCTTTCGGAAGCAGGACACACTGGCCTTCTTCTGCCACCAGACCCTCTATCTGCATCCAAGTAACTATTGCACAGGACCACTGGAAAATGTCTCAGTCTTAGAGACCAAGACCAAGATTATATATGAGAATGTTAGTCTTGGGAATCTTTAAGGTTCCATAGGCTGTTCAGGATATTTGGAGGTTGCAATTCGGAGCTTAGTGTTTAAGTAGGATTTTCTTCGAAGCAACTTTTTGTTTCTTTTTTCAAAGGTATCTGGAATACAAAAGGGTCCCAAACAGCAGACCACCTGAATATGAATTCTTCTGGGGCCTGCGCTCTTACCATGAGACTAGCAAGATGAAAGTCCTCAAGTTTGCGTGCAAGGTAATGCGCTGCCTGAGCCTTAGCATGGTAAGGAGCTGGGTTACCTCCTGGCTGAGGCAAGCTCTATGTTGTGTTAGAAAGGTACATGGTAGCCAGCTGTGTATGTATGTACACACACACACACACACACACACACACACACACACACACACACAGAGGCATAAAACCTCATTAATACAGAATGCTGTCAGATACATACTTTATAATGTATCATTCATTTTTCATAGTTGATATTAATCAGTTTAGGCTGCCATTGCAAAATACCAGAAACTGAATGGTTTAGAAAGAAGAAATTAGTTATCTCATAATACAGGATGCTGAGAATGTCAGATCATTACCTAGCAGTCAGTTTCTGGTTATAGTTCTAGGTTTTAGGCAAGTTTCTTTTATGGTGTGCCCTCTCATGGCAAACAATGAGTCCAAGCTCTCTGGTATCTTATATTACAAGGACATGAATCCTTTTGCCTTAAGTGGAATTACCTCTATAAAAGGCCCCATCTCACCTCACTTTGAAAATACAATCGTTTTAGAGGTTAGATATTTAACATGCTGATTTGGGGTAGGGAATACAAACAGCAGTCATTTCACATACTGTAAAAGATATCTGAAGCCAGGTGCTAGTGGCTTACCCCTAAAATTGTAGCTATTCAGGAGGCTGAGATCTGAGGATCATAATTTCAAGCCACTCTGTGCAGGAAAGTCACTGAGACTCATCTCCAGTTAACACCGAAAGCTGGAATTTGGAGCTGTGGCTCAAGTGGTAGAGCAATAAGTAGCCTTGAGCAAAAGAGCTCAGGGACAGCACCCAGGCCTAGAGTTCAAGCCCGAGGACCACCACTTACACACACACACTTACACACACACACACACACACACACACACACACACACAACATTTGAGCCTAGTGAGATTACTTAAAACTTGTACAAGTTCATATAACACCTAAGTTATCAAAGCTGAAATTAGATCTCAGGACTGACCCATTACAGAAGCTTCAATGAGTAAGAGTTTTAAAAAATTGCTATTAATTTTATACAGATACCATAATAGAGACGCCTCATATATAATTACAAAGACTATTTCCTATTAACTGATTGTCATTTCCATTTCAGGTACAGAAGAAGGACCCCAAAGACTGGGCTGCTCAGTACCGGGAGGCAGTGGAGATGGAAGTGCAAGCTGCAGCTGTAGCTGTGGCTGAGGCTGAGGCCAGGGCTGAGGCAAGAGCCCAGATGGGGATTGGAGAGGAAGCTGTGGCTGGGCCCTGGAATTGGGATGACATGGATATCGACTGCCTAACAAGGGAAGAGTTAGGTGATGACGCTCAGGCCTGGAGCCGATTTTCATTTGAAATTGAGGCCAGAACCCAGGAAAATTCAGATGCCACCAGCAATGTTGACTTCAGCCAAGGAGCTAGCCCCAGGGGTAGCTTCAGTGATGCTGCTAGTATTAGCTTCAGTGGCAGCCCCAGTCCCAGTGGGGGCTTTGGTGGTGGAGCTGGTATTACCTTTGGTGGTGCACCAAGCTCTAGTGCCAGCTTCAGCAGTGCAGCTAGCATAAGCTTTGGTGGCACACCCAGCACTGGTACCAACTTTAGCAGTGCAGCCAGTATTAGCTTCGGTGGTGCACCTAACACTAGCACTAGTTTCAGTGGTGGAACCAGTATTAGCTTTGGTGGCACACCCAGTACCAATGCCAGCTTTTGCAACACAGCCAGCATTAGCTTTGGTGGATCACCCACTACTGTCACTAGTTTCAGTGGTGGAACCAGCATTAGCTTTGGTGGAGCACCAAGCACCAGTACCAGCTTCAGCAGCACAGCCAGCATTAGCTTTGGTGGTGCACCCAGCACTACTACTAGTTTCAGTGGTGGAGCCAGCATTAGTTTTGGTGGAGCACCAAGCAGTAGCACTAGTTTCAGTGGTGGGGCCAATATTAGCTTTGGTGGGCCACCAAGCACTAGCACTAGTTATAGCAGTGCAGCCAGCATCAGCTTTGGTGGTGCACCAAGTACCAGCACCAGTTTCAGTGGTGGAGCCAGTATTAGTTTTGGTGGTAGCCCTTGTACCAGTGCCACTTTCAGTGATGGAGCCAGCAGTGGCTTTGGAGGCACACTTGGCACCACAGCTGGCTTTAGTGGTGCACTTAGCACAAGCACCAGCTTTGGAAGTGCACCCACCACAAGCACTGTCTTCAGTGGTGCACTGAGCACCACCACTGGCTTTGGAGGCACACTTAGCACCAGTGTCTGCTTTGGTGGTTCTCCCAGCTCTGGTGCCAGCTTTGGTGGCACACTCAGTACCAGTATCTGCTTTGGTGGCACTCCTAGCAGCAGTACTGGTTTTGGTGGCACCCTCAGCACCAGCGTCTCCTTTGGCGCTTCTCCTAGTAGCACTTCTGACTTTGGTGGCACGCTCAGCACCAGCGTCTGCTTTGGTGGCTCTCCTAGCACCAGTGTGACCTTTGGTAGTGCACTCAGTAGCAGTGCTGGTTTTGGTGGAGCACTCAACAACAGTGCTGGCTTTGGCAGTGCCATTAGCAGCACCAGTGCTAGCTTTGGTGGTACACTCAGTAGTGCTACTGGCTTTGGTGGTGCTGTTAGCACCAATACTGGATTTGGTGGAGCACTCAGCACCAGTGCAAGCTTTGGTGGTGCACTCAGTAGTGCTGGCTTTGGTGGTGCCGTGAGCACCAGTGCCAGCTTTGCTGGAGCACTCAATAGTGCTGGCTTTGGTGGAGCACTCAGTGTCAGTTCTGGATTTGGTGGTGCTGTCAGCACCAGTGCTAGTTTTGGTGGTGTACCCAGCACCACCCCTGACTTTGGTGGTGTATTCAGCACCAGTGCTGGTTTCAGTGGGGCACTTAGTACCACGGCTGACTTTGGTGGTACTCCCAACAACAGAATTAGCTTTGGCAGCACTCCCAGCACCAGTGTGAGCTTTGGTGGAGCTCATAGCACCAGCCTGTGTTTTGGTGGGTCACCCAGCACCAGCCTCTGTTTTGGCAGTGCATCTAACACCAACCTGTGTTTCGGCGGCTCTCCCAGCACCAGTGCCTGTTTTAGTGGTGCCACCAGTGCCAGTTTCAGTGATGGGCCCAGCACCAGTGCTGGTTTCAGCTTTGGCAATGCTGGATTTGGAGGTGGACTGAGTACTAGCGCTGGCTTTGGTGGTGGCCTAGGCACCAGTGCGGGTTTCAGTGGTAGCCTAGGCACCAGCGCTGGCTTCGATGGTGGCCTAGGCACCAGTGCTGGCTTTGGTGGTACATTAGGCACCAGCACCGGCTTTGGTGGTGGGCTAAGTACCAGCTCTGACTTTAGTAGTGGACTGGGCACCAGTACTGACTTCAGTGCTACACTAGGCACCAGCACTGGCTTCGGTGGTGCACTAGGCACCAGCACTGGCTTTGGTGGCGGACTAAGCACCAGTGCTGGCTTTGGTGGTGGACTAAGCACCAATTCTGACTTCAGTGGTGGACTAAGCACCAGCACTGGCTTCGGTGGAGGACTGGGCACCAGTACTGGATTCAGTGGTGGACTGGGTACCAGTGCTGGCTTTGGTGGACTGATCACCAGTGATGGCTTTGGTGGTGGACTGGGTCTGGGTACTAATGGTGGTTTTGGCAGCACCCTTGGCACTGGTTCAGGCTTTGGTGGTGGCCTTAACACCGGCGATGGCTTTGGAGGTGGGCCTAATGCCAGCTTCGACAGAGGACTGAGTACCATCATTGGCTTTGGCAGTGGTTCCAACACCAGCACTGGCTTTACTGGTGAACCAAGCACTGGCACCAACTTCAGCAGTGGACCCAGTTCTATTATTGGCTTTAGTAGTGGACCAAGCTCTGGTGCTGGCTTCTGCAGTGGACAAAGCACTGGTGGCTTTGGTGGTGGACCAAGCACTGGAACTGGCTTCAGTGGAACAAGCTCTGGAGCTGGCTTTGGTGGTGGACTGAACTCCAGTACTGGCTTCGGCGGCGGTGGACTGAGCAGCAGCACTGGCTTCAGTGGTGGACCAAGCACCAGTGCTGGATTTGGCAGTGGACCAAGCACCGGTGCTGGCTTTGGCGGTGGAGCCACTAGCCTTGGTGCCTGTGGCTTCTCCTACAGCTAGTGTGGTTTCAGGTAATTGCAATATCCTCCTTGCCAGGGCCCCTGGGGATGGGTACAATATCTGGGAGATATTAAAAGTATCCCTGAGATAGGAGGGTTGAGTGGGAAAACGAAGGCAAGGAAGTGTGAGCAAACCATCCATTTGGTACTAAAATGTGTTCCTGTTTGCTTTTGTTTTTCAGATTTATTCTCCTCGTTTACGTATTCTGCTAGTGAGTTGCAGCAGTTTTTCCCCTGGAGCCCTGCTACAGCCTTGGAATCTTTGTCTGCACAGCAGTTTAAGCAGCTACTACCAATCAGCTGAGAGTGGTGATACACTTTGAAAAAATCTGTTTGCTGTTCCTGCTTTCTTGTTTGCTTCCTGTGTGCTGTCATATTTTGGTATCAGAGTTACATTAAATTTGCAAAATGATTTGGAAGTGTTTCTGTCTTTTATTATGCTTAAGGTAGTTTTGAGTGACACCTTGGTTTTATAGAAGAGCTAGAGGGCAGCATAGTTCTTTGGACAATGTGGGGTTCCAGTTTTAGACTAAAAGGCAGAGATTTGTTTTCAGTGTTAAGAGAAGCCTGGGGGCAGTTTGTAGAGTGAAAGCATCAAATACCTCATTCAAGTCCTGGTCTCAAACCAAAAAGAAAAATAAAAAAAAAAGAAGTCTGGGAAACCATGGCAGTCCAGGGGACATGAGCTTGGGCAAACATGGAGCAGAAGACAAAGGGTAGTAAACATCTGGGTACTAAGTACAGATTTATTTTGAGTCATTTCTGTAAGAATGGAGATGGAGAGATAGGAAGAGAGGTAACTAGAGAACATGGGAATAAGGGAAGATTTTCTTAGGATAGGAAAGAAAGATGAGCCCATTACATTAATCAAAACCAAGAGAGAATTTGAAGTTTGATATTGGAAGACTCAGAATTGATTGATGTGTCTTGAGAAAGTAGGAAGGAAAGAGCTAGATAGGGATGGGGGCTCGAAAGCAGAGGATAACCCTGACGAATACATGGAACATACCAACAGAGATCTATTTCCAGCAACTCCAGGATATCCCAAGCAAAAAAACAGTGTGGACTATTATACAGGGTTTCTTTTTTTCCATTTTTGTGGAGTTCATTTTGATAAATATTATTTTATATGATCAGAGGTATTGCCTCTGATCCACTAAGAGTATCACCCTTTGGTTTCACACCCTTTGGTGTGATTGCCTAGAGTGCTTTATATTTTTTTCTTTGGTTCATCGTGGGGCTTGAACTCTGGACCTGGGCCCTGTCCCTGAGCTCTTCAGCTCAAGGGTAGCACTCTACCACTTGAGGCATAGCACTACTTCCGTTTTCTGGTGGTTAATTGGAGAAAAGTCTAATAGATGTTTCTGCCCAGGCTGGCTTTGAACCTCAATCTTCAGATCTCAGCCTCCTGAGTATGATTATAGGCATAAAGCCACCAGTGCCCGGCTCCTTTACAATTCATCATGCTATTTAGGGAATTGTACATTGCTAGTGACTACAATGAAAGAACAAGGAAACAAAGACAGTAAGTTTGTCTTTTTTCTTCTTTGTGGTACTCAGGTTTGAACTTTGGGCCTTTTGCTTGTCAGGCAGTTACTTGAGCCACACCCTAACCCCTTTTTTATTTTATTTTTTGAATAAGGTGTCACGTTTATTTCTAGGCTAGCCCTCCATTACCATGCTCCTGGTTATACTTCCTGTATAGATAATAGGTATGTACCTCTACACCATGCTTTTTACTGGCTGAGATGGCAGTGTTGCAAACTTTTTGCTTGGGCTGATCTCAAATCATGATGTTCCCATTCTCAGCCTCCCAAGAAGCTAAGATTACAGACATGAACTACTGGTGTCTGGCAAGCACCGGATTCTTACATAAGGATGACGTACCTTGACCACCAAGGACCAAAGCCCCCAGGCACTCACAGTGACTTTATTTTTCTGTGTCATTTTTGGAGGTGCTACTCTAGGACTCTATTCCAGGAAGCTCTTTGCCTCCCCTCCCCCCCCCCACAACCCCCCTGTCCTAGCTCATTTCACATCCAGAACATCAGCATTGGGTTTGGACCAAGATCTTGGAAACGAAAGGAGAAGTCTTTAATCACCCATCAACAGGCAGTATGAAGTCTTTATTCATCAGAAAATAGAAATTAAGATAGTTTGATCTACAGCTAGGTAGGCTCTTTAATTGTGCCTAGGAATTGAGACTTGTTTGGGAGTTGCTGAGGACTTGTACATTATAGCTAGTGTTTTCTCATTGAGGCTAAGGCTAGAATGGTCTCAGGAGAAGAGCAGGTACAGCTGTCCTACAGGTGGGAGGCAGTGAGCACAGAGGCAGTTTGAACTCTTGGAAAAGGCTCAGTAATGGGCAGGGACGGTATCCAGGGCTTCCTTGGGTTCCCGGGTGATATCCACATTCTGAAAAGAGATTGCAGGGTTAAGATGAAGGAGATAGCAGTGTAGATCCTCAGTCCTTTTCCAGCCTCCTGCTTTCACTGCTGGGCTCCCATATTTTAGCCAGGCCCAGGTTCTGACCCTCTTCTCAGGCAGGCCTCTGGGAATCTTAATCTAGGGCCTTTGGGGCAGGGAATGTCCCAGTCCAGTGCCTACAGTGCTTCAGACCTGGGCTATGGCTCCTTCATTTCTGGGTGCTGGTTGTTTCCCCATTGATATGAACCATCCAGGATCTTTAGGGCTAGGGTGGCTCTTCTGTGAGGGAGGGTGTTCTCACCATGCTGTACCCACAGCTAATTCCAGTACAGAACGCCTACCTACCTCTGGCTTCTCCCGGTGTGTGTTCACAGCCTCTACATTCAGGTAGATGGACTCCACTTTACAGCCTCAGAAAAGAACAAGCCATGTGTTCATAAGTCCTTGAGGTAAACACAGGTCTTCCTGAGGTATCATTCCCTATCCCATAGCACCGCCCCCCCCCCCTGCTACATTGTTCTGTAGGGAGAGGAATTCAGACTAGGCGGATGTGTGAGGAAGATGTTCCCACCTCTACCCCTAACAGTCTCGAGCTGTCTGAGTTTCAGTTGCTCATTTGTACATGGGTAGGAGATGATGTAAGACTGATGAATCCATGGAAGAGCCCTTGGCCACTGGTCTTGGCACTGACACCCAGGCAGTCTGCTTAGTAGTTAGTGTGGTTATGATGATATTGGATGTGTGGATGTCATGAAGGAGTTCTAGGAGCTTGGACTGATAGAGGAGGCTTAATGCCTCCAGAAGCCCCATTAACTCTGTTCCTGTGGAACACATGCTACTTCACGTGCAGTAGGTTATGCTGTTCTGTTTATACCCCTGAGTAGATTTGAATATGTCCTTTCTCTGCTTGTGAACCTTTCCTAACTAACTAATACCCAATAGAGTCTAAACTATGCAGGATAGATGGTATGCCTAGAACGATATATAAACTTTCCTCAATATAGCCTCAACCTACAATTTTTTTCTCTGGTTTCCTTTGAGGACTACCCTTTATAGCTCAGTGTTCTGTGTTCTGTGTTCTGTGCTCAGTGCTGGGTTAGAGATAGAAAGTTGGAGTGAGGCCCCAGATTTAGAGACCATCCTACTTCCTCTCTTATTCTACCGCCACCAGTCTTAGCTCCATTAAGATACTCTACCACCCACCCAGGAACCCTCTGCTCCCCAGAACTCTGGAACAAATGGCAGGCAGTAGAAGCAATGTTTATGGTCTCTATGTCCCTTTCCTTAGATGAGACTGGGGTATACTCACCATAAGCCACAGGTGTGAGTTTGAGAACTGTGTGTAGAGGGCACTTGAGATAGGGCAGCTCATCTACAAAGAAGGAGATAACAGTTCTCAAAGCCACTGTGCTGTGCCTCGCATCACCTCCCAAGCTCCAGGATTTCTGGTCACATCCCCTTCCATATCCCTGTCCCCAGGTGAGCCTCATCACACTCTGAAAGGGATGCTAACAGACTGGGCAGGGAGAATATGAGCAGCCAGACTGACTTGGAACAGGGAGGAAAGAAAGCCTTGGGAAAGGTAAGCTGACTGGGAGAAGAGATAGCTATATCCTCATTCTTAGAATCACCAAGCCTCCCTCCTGCCCCAGGCCAGATCTTCCACTGAGTACTCCCACTACAAAGGCCCATAATTCATCTTGGCAAGTGTTCTCTGAGACCCTCCTATGTTCCAGTTCCGTGGCAGTGATGCATATGGCTCTTGACTGCTCCCACAACCTCCTCCAAGCCTGGGCCTGTTTTCTGGGACTCTCCTTCTTCTTCATGATTGACAAACACTGATTAAGGCACTGATTCCCAATTATTTACTATTATATGGAATGCCATTCCCCTATTATGTGAAAGTTATTGGCAATTAGCAGAAACACAGTTTCCTTTCTGGCCTGTTTCCATTTTTTGGCAGTATTGAAGACTAGGGAGTTAGGCCCAGGGAATTGGGCTTCAATGGGAGAGGGACTGGTTTGAATTCACAGCTAGGAAGTGGCAGTGCAGGGACTCAAATCCGAGGCCCAATGAGGACAAGACACTTGCTCTACACTTACGGTCTGCAGCTGCTGCTGTGGAGGACCTCACAGTGGGCTAGGAGTGACATACTGATCAACATTCTGAGCATTTTTCCCTTTTTTGTTCTGGGACTTGAACTGAGGGCCTGGGTGCCATCCCTGAGCTTCTTTTGCTCAAGGCTAGCGCTCTGCCACTTGAGTCACAGCACCACTTTCAGCTTTTTCCAAGTAGTTTATTGGAGATCAGAGACTCACAGATTATCCTGCAATCTCAGCCTCCTGAATAGCTAGGATTACAGGAATGAGCCACCAGTGCCTGACCACTTTCCCTTCTTCTATCTACCCTCCTAGTCCCCAGGATACAGCGTGGATTCCCACCTTCCCTCATTAGCTAAAACAGTACTTATCATGGATTCTTGTCTCTTGGGCTCACTCTAGGCCTACAAGGACTGCTACCATCTTCTCAGACTCCTGAGACAACAAGATAGGCATTTTCCTGGGCATACATCCTATTTCTGTTCATTGTCATCAGACTATTTGCCAAGGATTTTTTGTGCTTGATCTCATTGCTCCCTCATTGATGCTCTTGGATCTTGTCTACCCTCATTTTCCACATGAGGAAACAGACTCAGAAAAGTGAAGCATTGCCGGGCACCAGTGGCTCACATCTGTAAATCCTAGCTACCTACTCAGGATGCTGAGATCTGAAGATCACAGTTCAAAGCCAGCCCTGGCAAGAAAGCCCATGAGACTTGTACCCCCAATTAATCACCAGAAAACCAGAAGTGGAGTTGGTGGCTCAAAATGGTAGAACGCTAGCCTTGAGCAAGAGTTCAGGAACAGCACCCAGATCCTGAGTTCAAGCCCCATGACTGATAAAAAATGGCCAGCCTCTTTTTCCTTTGGTCCTTCAGATGTAATTTTGATAGCACTTTAGCCCTTTTATTCTATGGGTCTATCTTCTCATTATATCATCTCTTTGGGCCTTGTTCTGTCATTTTCCTGAGTGATGGGGGTAAAACTAACAGATTGGCAGTGTGGTACCTGGTGCCCAGGGAAGTCGTGAGCAGCTGGCATAACTTGTATATAAGAGTTGGTATGGGAAGTGGTGAAAGAGAGAGGTACCTATGCTCCCCACATTATGCTCCTCATGTATATTTTAGATGGGAGGGACTCTAGTATGTACCTTGAACTAACTCCTATACCTGACACTGAGCCCTCTGAGCTTGGGCAAGCCACTTCATACTACAAGCCTTGACTTCCTCATCAGGGCAATGGGGTTTATAGTACCCACCTCATAGTCTGAAAAAGTACCCTGACAAATAGATATGAACACATCAGAATTCTAGTAGTGCAAAAATGCCCATCACCCATCCCATCACCAATTTCCAGTGACAAAACTGAAGACCAGCTAGAGAAAATAACTTATGCAATGTCAAATTCTCAAGTTCCCTGGATGATTCCATATTTTAAAAATAGCCTAATAGAAAAAACCCAAGCATCTAAGACATTGGAGGCATTAAATATAATATTTCATTGTCTCAAACACTCAAAATATCTTGGAACACTTTCGGTATCCACATTAGAAATGGCTTTCATATGTGAAGGTGATACAGCAGTCCCTTGTCACACCCCTTGTCCAGTTTGTATGCAAACAGTGTATAGATATTCTGTAGATGATTTTTAGACAGATTACCATTTGAAAAAAATTAAAATGAAGCCAGACACATGTGACTCATGCCAGTTATCCTAGCTAGTCAGGAAGCTGAGATCTGAGGCTTGGGTTTCCAAACTAGCCTAGACAAGAAAGTTCATGAGATTCCAATTAACTACCAAAAAAGATAAAAGTAGAGCTGTGGCTCAAGTGTAGAATGCTAACCTTGAGTGAAAATAGCTTAAGTGCAGTGCCAAGGCCCTGAGTTCAAGCCCCAGTTCTGGCAACAACAAAAAATTAAAATGAGAAATTATTGCTATAGAAACCTATAATTAGGATCAAGAGGCCACAAAAGGTCACAGTCTCATTCAAGGACAGTATACTTCAGACAAATACTAACTCAACATTTTAGGCTAAAGCAGACTTAATTCTGGCTTTTAAATCATTACTTCATAATAATACAACAGCCCATATAAATATTATGAACCGTTCTAAGCTTTTTACATATTTCACTAAAATTTTACCATTCACTTTCCCTGCTTCACAAACTGAGGCTCATGAGGATTACAGTACTTTGTCCATAGGTAGGATGGTTAGTATGTAACAAAGAATCCGAGCCTAGGTATCCTTGATTTAGATATTGTACTTTTAACCAGTAAGATTTAAATCTCCAGTTGCAGGTGTCAGCATCTTAAATCACATCCAGATCCCCATGCCAGGAACAAAGAAAAGGGTATTACCTGAACTTTTATCCAGAAAGTAGGCCAGGAGACACCGCATGACAGCCTGGTGACAGATCACCAGAACATTCTCCTGTCGCTCCAGCTCCATTATAACTGGCTCCAGACGCTGAACCAGATCCTCATAGGACTAAAGGTGAAAGAAATACTTAGGCATATTTAATACAGAGGAAGACTTCCCAGGAACTGGACAAACCTAGTTAGGAGGTCTGTTGAGTTATAACTCATTTTAGGGTCTCAGTTTCTTATCTGTTTAATGGATATACATATATTATAAATATTAAAATATATAATACAATAAACATTATATAACATACAATATAAACTATATTATATATTACATGTATAATATGATATGTGTTATGTATCACATATTAGATATGTGATATACGTTTATATTGTAATATATATGTGTATACATACAAACATACACACACATATGTGGCTTTATAACAACAAAATTCTCCATTACAAGATCTGTACTAAATTGCACCACAGATATTTTAAAAGAATAAGGAAATTCTGAATATAGGGTTCCAAAGTTTTCCTGTGGGCACTTAGTAAGGCTCTTTAAAGAAATTTATAGAATTATAAGACAAAGGGCTAAGTGTGCACACATAGGGGATTTGGGACAAAGATGAACAAATCTGAGACTCTCAAAGGGCAAGTCTGTAATTCTCAGTAAAATGTAAGCCAGCAAAAGTCCATGAACAGGTAAAAGGGAAAACAGCAAGAAAATGCATCTGTCCCTCCATGATTTTTGCTGGAAATAAAACTTAGGGAAATCCTCCTGTAAGAATTTATAAGTCTAACCTGGTATGGGTGGTTCATGCCTAAACCCTAGCTATTCAGGAAGCTGAGATCTAAGGACTGCAGTTCAGAGCAAGCCAGGAAAGTCTGTGAGAATCATATCTGTGATTATCCCCCAAGAAGCCTCAAAGTAAGCTGTGGCTCAAGTGGTACAGCCTGAATTCAAGCTCCTGGACCAACCACCACACATGCACACAAAAAGAATTGTAACTCTAAGTTCCCTTAGGTGGCTTTGTGATTCTGAATTATACTCTATATATGTTTTACAAGGTGTTTTTTTAATGGTCTTGAGTTGGTAGCTTCTACGAGTAACTGGAAAAAGCAAATGGAAATTCTCTATAGATTTTCTCACCTCTGCTGCATGGGATTTCCATAGATAAATTCTTGTCAAAATGAAGCTCATAAATAGACAAGGAAATAAGCGGCTATGGATGAAAATAAGAAATAACAGGAATATAATCCTAAAAATGTAAGATAAAGGATGAACAATATAAAATTAATGCTTGAAATATTTAAAGAAACAAAATATGCAAGTAAAAATCTAAGAAAGAAGCAAGAAATATATGATATAGACTTCAGAAAGAACTAAATAGAATTTCAGAAATGAAAACTACAGTCATTAAAGTTGAAAAGTAAATGGAGGGGATAGAGACTGCGTATTAAGTATGATTTGGTTTCTGAAGTGAATTGGAAGATAAAACAGAGCAAAATTTTCTAGAAGCCAACAAAGAAATCAAAGGGATAGACGAAGGATAAAGGGAGGAGTGACACTTGCCTAACAGTATTTCCGGAAAGAGATAACAGAGAGAATATGAGAAGAATTTTTAAAGATGTAATAATATCTGATAGCATTTTACAATTGATGAAAATCCCAATCCTCAAATTGAGGATGTCCAACTAATATTAAGCAAGATAAAATAAGTACTTATCTAGACTTCAGAGGACAAAACAAAGAAAAAAAGCAACAAACATACAAGATACAATATTATGTTAGTCATGTATATTAGAATGCTGAGTGTAAAATGGTTTTAAAGAGACAGCCAACACTCCCATGTTTCCATAACACTGAGACTCAGGGATAGTTGAATGACAAGGAAGAGCTAGGGAGGACAATAGTAAACAATAAGCAGAAGCTAGATGAAGTCTAGAATTTGAACTTTGGATTTATATAAGAAGCAGTGAACCCTAACATAGAACTCTGAGCAAAACGGTAATGCAGGGGGCCAGCACTGTAGGATCTAGCTTAGCCTGTAAACTGCTTTTTCTAGTCTAACTTGTCTGGAATTCAGAGAGGAAAAACCAAATATTCCCCAGAAAGGAAGTTGAAATCACAAGGCTGAGGGGTAATTCTTTTTCTCAGTGAGGAAGAAAAACTGTTGCTTTTTTAAAAATTATTTTTGTTTTGCTGTAGTGGTGGTTCATTGCAGTTTTATTCTGTTCTTGTCCTTAGTACTCAAGTTTTCACTTTTAGTTATTCTTAGTTGTATCATGTCCTCTGTTCTATTACTCCAACATTTCACATAACTCCACCCCATAAATGTTCCCTTCTTTCCTATTTTGCGTCTTCTATTTTCTTTCTGCAGCACCCTTTGTTAGCATTTAATTATTAGTACCTCTCTAGCTAATAACTTTTAAACTCCTAGTGTATCCTATAAATATTCTAGCTTCTTTCTTTTGTAACTTTATTGGGGGTCTAGTTGATGTTTTGTACTATGGCTAAGTATCTGACAGTAGGGCTTGTGACCCTTAGAGAACACTCTCTACTAAGAAGACTGAAAAATCCCTCAAACAATATAAGAAGATGGATGGAATTCAGCTCAAATAGTAGAATGCTTGCCTACCAAGTATGAAGCTCGGAATTCAAACCCAAGTACCACCCAAACAAATAAAAAGAGACACCCATCCTAAACATGCACAAATCACAATGTAGAAACCTAAGAAATAAAAATAGAGAGAATATAACTTCTCAAAGGTTCATAATACCTTAATAACCAAGTGAAAGTACTAAAATGGCTAAAATGGAAAAGAATTCAAAAGCCAAGTTTTAAAAATGATTGAGGGGCTGGGAAGGTGGCTCAGTGGTAGAGCGCTTGCCTTGCATGCATGAGGCCCTGGGTTCGATTCCTCAGCACCACATAAG